>NC_029781.3:31887384-31888565 GCF_000817695.3 Arachis duranensis
AGGTGGGGTTTTATGAAGGATGGATGTGAGTGGTGAAGAGAAAGATGGGATTTGATAGGTGAAGGGCTTTTGGGGAAGAGGTGTTGAGGTGATTGGTGAATGGGTGAAGAAGAGAGAGAGAGTGGTGGGGTAGGTGGGGATCCTGTGGGGTCCACAGATCCTGAGGTGTCAAGGAAAAGTCATCCCTGCACCAAATGGCAAGCAAAATCACGTTTTGTGCCATTTCTTGTGTTAAACGCCGGGCTGGTGCCCATTTCTGGCGTTTAACGCCAAGTCCTTACACTTTTCTGGCGTTTAACGCCAGTCTGGTGCCCCTTTCTGGCGTTAAACGCCCAGAATGGTGCCAGACTGGGCGTTAAACGCCCATCTGCTACCCTTACTGGCGTTTAAACGCCAATAGGTGCGTCCTCCAGGGTGTGCTATTTTTCTTCCTGTTTTTTTCATTCTGTTTTTTATTTTTTCATTGATTTTGTGACTTCTCATGATCATCAACCTACAAAAGACATAAAATAACAAAAGAAAATAGTTAATTATAAAAGATTGGGTTGCCTCCCAACAAGCGCTTCTTTAATGTCATTAGCTTGACAGAGGACTCTCATGGAGCCTCAGAAATGTTCAGAGCTATGTTGGAACCTCCCAACACCAAACTTAGAGTTCGAATGTGGGGGTTCAACACCAAACTTAGAGTTTGGTTGTGGCCTCCCAACACCAAACTTAGAGTTTGACTGTGGGGGCTCTGTTTGGCTCTGTTTTGAGGGAAGATCTTCATGCTTCCTCTCCATGATGACAGAGGGATATCCTTGAGCCTTAAACACCAAGGATTCTTCATTCACTTGAATGATCAACTCTCCTCTATCAACATCAATCACAGCCTTTGCTGTGACTAGGAAGGGTCTGCCAAGGATGATGGATTCATCCATGCACTTCCCAATCTCTAGGACTATGAAATCAGTAGGGATGTAATGGTCTTCAACCTTTACCAGAACATCCTTTACAAGTCCATAGGCTTGTTTTCTTGAATTGTCTGCCACCTCTAGTGAGATTTTTGTAGCTTGCACCTTAGAGATCCCTAATTTCTCCATTACAGAGAGAGGCATGAGGTTTACACTTGACCCTAAGTCACACAAGGCCTTCTTAAAGGTCATGGTGCCTATGGTACAAGGTATAGAAAACTTCCCAGG
>NC_029781.3:31890006-31892240 GCF_000817695.3 Arachis duranensis
AGCTTACTCAATTTTTGAGGTGGAAAGAACTTTGCCAAGAAGGCATTGACTAGCTTTTCCCAAGAGTCCAGGCTTTCTTTAGGTTGTGAGTCCAACCATGTCCTAGCTCTGTCTCTTATAGCAAAAGGGAATAGCATAAGTCTGTAGACCTCAGGGTCAACCCCATTAGTCTTGACAGTGTCACAGATTTGCAAGAACTCAGCTAAGAACTGATGAGGATCTTCCATTGGAAGTCCATGGAACTTGCAATTCTGTTGCATTAGAGAAACTAATTGAGGCTTAAGCTCAAAGTTGTTTGCTCCAATGGCAGGGATAGAGATGCTTCTCCCATAGAAGTTGGGAGTAGGTGCAATAAAGTCACCCAGCACTTTCCTTGCATTGTTAGCATTGTTGTTGTTTTCGGCTGCCATGAGTTCTTCTTCCTTGAAGAATTCGGTTAGGTCCTCTACAGAGAGTTGTGCCTTAGCTTCTCTTAGCTTTCGCTTCAAGGTCCTTTCAGGTTCAGGATCAGCCTCAACAAGAATGCCTTTGTCTCTGCTCCTGCTCATATGAAAGAGAAGAGAACAAGAAAATATGGAATCCTATATGTCACAGTATAGAGATTCCTTGAAGTGTCAGAGGAAAAGAAAATGGAAGGCAGAAGTAGGAAATTCGAACTTATCAAGAAAGATGGAGTTCGAATTTTGCATTAAGGAATAGTGTTAGTCCATAAATAGAAAGATGTGAGAAGAAGTAATTTTCGAAAATCAAGTAAAGGATTTTGAAAACTTTTTTTTTTAAAAAAAAGATGTGATTGAGAAGATATGATTTGAAAAACATTTTAAAAAGATTTGATTTTAAAAAAATAATGACTTGGCTATCAAGAAAAGATATGATCCAAACATTAAACCTTTCTCAACAGAAAAGGCAACATACTTGAAATGTTGAATCAAATCATTAATTGATAGCAAGTATCTTTGAAAAAGGAAAGAAATTGATTTTGAAAACATATGATTGAAAAGATATGATTTGAAAAAGATTTGATTTTGAAAAACTTTGAAAACCTGAAAAAAATTGCATTGAAAAACAGAATCTTCCCTCTTGTGCCATCCTGGCGTTAAACGCCCAGAATGGTGCACATTCTGGCGTTTAACGCCCAAAACACTACCTTTTTGGGCGTTAAACGCCCAACCAGGTACGTATTATTGACTTGAAAAGACACAAATTAAAAATATTTTTGGATTTTTAATAATCAAAATGCAACAAGAATCAAATAACAATGCATGCAAGACACCAAACTTAGCAGTTTGTATACTACTGACACTAATGAGAATGCATATGAGACTCATAAACACTCAAGTCAAGAGAATTCAAAGATTAGAGTAAGAAATCATCAAGAATTATTTGAAGATCCTTAAGACACATGAATGAATGCATGCAATTGACACCAAACTTAACATGAGACACTAGACTCAAACATTAGAAATATTTTTGGATTTTATGATTTTGTAATTTTTTTTGGATTTTTCGAAAATTAAGTGGAAAAAGGTATCAAAATTCTTAATGAGAATTCTAAGAATCAGTGCAATGCTAGTCTAAGACTCCGGTCCAGGAATTAGACATGGCTTCACAGCCAGCCAAGCTTTCAAAGAAAGCTTCGGTCCAAAACACTAGACATGGCCAATGGCCAGCCAAGCCTTAACAGATCACTGCTCCAAAAGCAAGATTGATAGAAATCAACAAGCTCTTGTGATGACAAGTTGAAACCTCGGTCCAATAAAATTAGACATGGCTTCACAGCCAGCCAGATCTCAACAAATCATCATGAAACTCTAGAATTCATCTTCAAGAATTTCGAAAAAAAATACCTAATCTAAGCAACAAGATGAACCGTCAGTTGTCCAAACTCAACAATCCCCGGCAACGGCGCCAAAAACTTGGTAGCGCGAAATTGTGATCAATACTTTTCAAAACTCTCATAATCCCCGGTCACAAACCCCAAAAACTTGGTGTTCAATACCATGGAATAAACACAACTTCGCACAACTAACCAGCAAATGTACTAGGTCGTCCAAGTAATAAACCTTACGCAAGTAAGGGTCGATCCCACAGAGATTGTTGGTATGAAGCAAGCTATGGTCACCTTGTAAATCTCAGTCAGGCAAACTCAAATGGGTATGGTGATATACGAATAAAACTATAAAGATAAGGATAGAGATACTTATGTAATTCATTGGTAGGAATTTCAGATAAGC
>NC_029781.3:31894973-31902780 GCF_000817695.3 Arachis duranensis
GGACCGGGGGAGAGGCACGCGCAACTGGCCACGAGTGTTGTTCTCGACCACTATCTGCCGCGGTGCCACTCTCCACCAAGAGCCCGTCTTTTTGAACCAACCGCGAGCCAGGGGCTCCCGGGAGGCCAACGTTTGCCCCCTCCCCGTGCCCTGGGACAGGCGAGACGGGGGGGCGACTTTTGGTGACACCCAGGCAGGCGTGCCCTCAGCCTAAGGGCTTCGGGCGCAACTTGCGTTCAAGGAATCGATGGTTCATGGGATTCTGCAATTCACACCAAGTATCGCATTTCGCTACGTTCTTCATCGATACAAGAGCCGAGATATCTGTTGCCGAGAGTCGTTCTTAACTCTTGTGGTCACTCGTCGCCCCGACCGGATGCCGTCTCCAGAGCCGGCGGGGAGAGCAGAAACATTTGGCTTCCTTGGCGCTTTTCGCGCCGGGGTTTTGTTCTTGTTTGAGACGGGGCGCCGGCCGCGCATGGCCGGCCCTTCCCCGCCTCGGGTGTTTGTGGACTCGTTCGCACGTCAATCCTGGTTTGTGCGGCATCGACAATGATCTTTCCGCAGGTTCACCTACGGAAACCGTGTTACGACTTCTCCTTCCTCTAAATAATAAGGTTCAGTAGACTTCTCATAACGTCGCCGGCAGCGAACTGCCCACATCGCCGCGATCCGAACACTTCACTGGACCATTCAATCGGTAGGAGCGACGGGCGGTGTGTAAAAAGGGCAGGGACGTAGTCAACGTGAGCTGATGACTCGTGCTTACTAGGAATTCCTCGTTGAAGTCCAACAATTGCAATGATCTATCCCCATCACGATGAAATTTCAAAGATTACCCGGGCCTGTTGGTGCACGAAATTCTAATCCCAATCTCAAAATCTTAAGGTAAATTCGTACCACTAACCAGCAAGTGCACTGGGTCGTCTAAGTAATATCTTACGTGAGTAAGGGTCGATCCCACGGAGATTATTGGTTTGAAGCAAGCTATGTTTATTTTATTATTCTTAGTCAGGATATCAATTAAAATTATCAGTTTGAATTATTAGAAGAATGAAAGAGCGTGAAATAAATAATTGTTACTTTAATTATGGAGAATATGTTGGAGTTTTTGGAGATGCTTTGTCCTCTGATTTCATCTTTTCCTTGAAATCCTTTTCCCACACGCACGGTTCCTTCCATGGCAAGCTCTATGTAGGGTGTCACCGTTGTCAATGGCTACTTCCCATCCTCTCAGTGAAAATGGTCCAAATGCTCTGTCACAGCACAGCTAATCATCTGTCGGTTCTCAATCAGGTTGGAATAGAATCCATTAATTCTTTTGCGTCTGTCACTAACGCCCAGCCTTCAGGAGTTTGAAGCTCGTCACGGTCATTCAATCCCAGAATCCTACTCGAAATACCACAGACAAGGTTTAGACTTTTCGGATTCTCATGAATGCCGCCATCAATCCGGCTTATACCACGAAGATTCTGATTAAGGAATCTAAGAGAAGCTCATTCAATCTGATGTAGAACGGAGGTGGTTGTCAGGCACATGTTCATGGATTGAGGAAGGTGATGAGTGTCACGGATCATCACCTTCTCCATAATTAAGCGCGAATGAACATCTTAGATCAGAACAAGCGTGTTTGAATGGAAAACAGAAGTAATTGCATTAATTCATCGAGACGCTGCAGAGCTCCTCACCCCCAACAATGGAGTTTAGAGACTCATGCTGCCAAGGAATATAAAATCCAGTTCTATAGACGTCATGAGATACAAAATAATTCTCTAAAAGTTGTTTAAATAGTATACTAGTAGCCTAGGTTTACAGAAAATAAGTAAACTAAGATAATTGGTGCAGAAATCCACTTCTGGGGCCCACTTGGTGTGTACTGGGGCTGAGACTTAAGCTTCTCATGTGCTTGGGCTGTTTTTGGTGTTGAACGCCAGGTTGTAACGTGTTTTGGGCGCTGAACTCCAACTGGTAACCTGTTTTTGGCGCTGGACGCCAGACAGCAGCATGAAACTGGCGTTGAACGCCAGTTTACGTCGTCTATTTTCGCGCAAAGTATGAACTATTATATATTGCTGGAAAGCCCTGGATGTCTAATTTCCAGACCAATTGAGAGCGCGCCAATTGGACTTCTGTAGCTCCAGAAAATTCATTTCGAGTGCAGGGAGGTCAGGATCCAACAGCATCAGCAGTCCTTTTTCAGCCTAAATCAGATTTTTGCTCAGCTCCCTCAATTTCAGCCAGAAAACACCTGAAATCACAGAAAAATACACAAACTCATAGTAAATCCCAAAAATATGATTTTTGCTTAAAAACTAATAAAATTCTATTAAAAACTAATTAAAACATACTAAAATCTACATGAAATTACCCCCAAAAAGCGTATAAAATATCCGCTCATCACAACACCAAACTTAAATTGTTGCTTGTCCTCAAGCAACTACATAAATAAAATAGGATGAAAAGAAATTAAGAAGTAATAATATCTCAGAGTTTTAAATGGAGCTCAGATTCTTATTAGATGAGCGGGGCTTGTAGCTTTTTGGCTTCCGAATAGTTTTGGCATCTCACTTTATCCTTTGAAATTCAGAATGATTGGCATCTATAGGAACTCAGAATTCAGATAGTATTATTGATTCTCCTAGTGTAGCATGTTGATTCTTGAACACAGTTACTTTATGAGTCTTGGCCGTGGCCCTAAGCACTTTGTTTTCCAGTATTACCACCGGATACATAAATGCCACAGACACATAACTGGGTGAACCTTTTCAGATTGTGACTTAGCTTTGCTGATGTCCCCAATTAGAGGTGTCCAGGGTTCTTAACACACTCTTTTGCCTTGGATCACGACTTTAACCACTCAGTCTCAAGCTTTTCACTTGGACCTGCATGCCACAAGCACATGGTTAGGGACAGCTTGATTTAGCCGCTTAGGCCTGGATTTACTTCCTTGGGCCCTCCTATACATTGATGCTCAAAGCCTTGGATCCTTTTCACCCTTGCCTTTTGGTTTTAAGGGCTGTTGGCTTTTTTCCTTTTTTTCTTGATCCAATGATTCCTAAAATTTTTTTTCTTTTTTTTCACTGCTTTTTCTTGCTTCAAGAATCAAATTCATGATTTTTTAGATCATCAATAATATTTTTCGTGTTCCTCATTATTTTAAGAGCCAACAATTTTAACATTCATAAAATTCAAGATCAAAAGTATGCACTGTTTAAGCATTCATTCAGAAGATAAAAAGTATTGCCATCACATATAATTAATTATAATTTTCTTTATTAGGAACTCAAAAAATATAAATTAATCTTTATTCTAAAAATCTACTATTTTATTCATGTTTGATGATGATGAGAAAAATAAATTATAACTTAATTGAAAATAAAATCAAAATAGATATGCTAATTACTACTGCTCCTATATAACTTCTAAGGTAAAATCCTATAATAATACTATCACAGAGTTAAAGCTATAATTAGAACTTAACAACCTGTATTTTGGGAAGTAGATGTTCCTCTAGTTTGAAGAATTAATTTCTGACGTTTCAACTCCCTCAAGTTCACATCCTTGCTCTTCCTGTTCCCTTAGGTGCCATGATCTTAATGAGTTTTAGCTCAGTGATCATGGCAAATCACACCAAACTTAGAGGTTTGCTTGTCCTCAAGCAAAAGAAAGGAAAAGAGAGGAATGGAAGGAGAGGCAATTTCAAAATTCTAAAGATATGATGAGTTGAAAAAGATATGAGAGGAAATTAAAAATATTTGAAAAGAAATTAAAGAAAAATCAAGAAATATGTTTAGGAAAAAAAATTTTTTGAATTGAAGGATGAGATTTTGAAACATGTTTATGCAAGAAATCATGAATTGAAACATGAAAAATTAAAAAAATTGTGAAGTAAAAACGAATTTACCTTCTCCCCACCATCCTGGCGTTAAACGCCCAAATGCTACATGTTTTGGGCGTTTAACGCCCAATTGCTGCTTTTCCTGGGCATTCAACGCCCAGTAGTTGCTTCTTTCTGGCGTTGAATGCCAGGAAGTCCTTTGTCATTGGGCGTTTTTCTGAACACCCAGGATGCTGTAATTCTGGCGTTAAACGCCCAGAAGGAGCTTCTTTCTGGCGTTCAACGCCCAGAAGATGCTCCTTTCTGGCGTTCAACGCCCAGATGGCTATCCTTACTGGCGTTGAACGCCCAGTGGATGCTTCTTTTGGGCATTCAACGCCCAAAACATTTTTTACTGGCTTTTTCACACCAGTGAGCTTCCAAATTCCCCTGTAACTCTGTGAATTCAAGCAATTGCTATTTTACCTTTTGAAGATATTTTGACATATACCTGTAAAAATTTAACAAAAACAAATAAAATTAAATTTTGTAAATGGCTGGGTTGCCTCCCAGCAAGCATTTCTTTATTGTCCTTAGCTGGACTATTACTGAGCTCAAATCAAGTCTCAGTTTTGAGCATTCTTGCTCAAAATTGCTTTCAAGATAATGTTTAACTCTCTGTCCATTAACAATGAACTTTTTGTTAGAGTCATTATCCTGAAGCTCTACATATCCTTATGGTGATACACTTGTAATCACATATGGACCTCTCCACCGGGATTTTAATTTCCCGGGGAATAATTTGAGCCTAGAATTAAATAGCAGAACTTTCTGCCCCGGCTCAAAGACTCTGGATGACAGTTTCTTATGATGCCATCTTTTTGCTTTCTCTTTGTAAATTTTTGCATTCTCAAAAGCATTGAGTCTAAATTCCTCGAGCTCATTTAACTGGAGCAATCATTTTTCTCCAGCTAACTTGGCATCAAGGTTTAGGAATCTGGTTGCCCAATAGGCCTTGTGTTCCAGTTCCACTGGCAAGTGACATGCCTTTCCATACACGAGCTAGTATGGAGAGGTCCCTATAGGGGTCTTGAATGCTGTTCTGTATGCCCACAGAGCATCATCCAAGCTTCTTGCCTAATCCCTTCTATGGTTAATTACTGTCCGTTCCAGGATTCTTTTAAGTTCTCTGTTAGAGACTTCAGCTTGCCCATTTGTCTGTGGATGATATGGAGTGGCTAACTCCATAACAAACCAAAGCAGAGTAAAGTTGTTTATTGCAGAAATGAGTGCCCCCATCACTGATTAATACTCTAGGGGTACCAAATCTGCTAAAGATGTGTTTCTGGAGGAATTTTAACATAGTCTTAGTGTCATTAGTGGGTGTTGCAATAGCTTCCACCCATTTGGATACATAATCCACTGCCACCAGAATATAAGTGTTTGAGTATGATAGTGGGAAAGGTCCCATGAAGTCAATACCCCATACATCAAACAACTCAAACTCTAAGATTCCTTGTTGAGGCATGGCATAACTGTGAGGCAGATTACCAGATCTTTGGCAACTATCACAATTAAGTACAAACACTCGGGAATCTTTATAGAGAGTAGGCCAGTAGAAGCCACATTGGAGGACTCTTGTGGCTGTTCGCTCACTTTCAAAATGTCCTCCATACTGGGATCCATGGCAGTATCATAGGATTTTCTGCGCTTCTTCTTTAGGCACACATCTACGGATTACTCCGTCTGCACATCTCTTAAAGAGATACGGCTCATCCCAAAGATAATACTTTGCATCCGTGATCAGCTTCTTTGATTGCTGCCTACTGTATTCTTTGGGTATGAATCTCACTGCCTTGTAGTTTGCAATGTCTGCAAACCATGGCACTTCCTGGATGGCAACGAGTTGCTCATCTGAAAAGTTTTCAGAGATCTCAATAAAAGGGAGGGACGCCCCTTCTACTGGTTCTATTCGGGATAGGTGATCTGCTACCTGATTCTCTGTCCCTTTTCTATCTCTTATTTCTATATCAAACTCTTGCAGAAGCAACACCCATCTTATAAGTCTGGGTTTTGAATCCTACTTTGTGAGTAGATATTAAGAGCAGCATGGTCAGTGTACACAATCACTTTTGATCCTACTAAATAGGATCTAAACTTGTCAATGGCGTAAACCACTGCAAGCAGCTCTTTTTCTGTAGTTGTGTAATTCTTCTGTGCGTCATTTAAAACACGAATGGCATAGTAAATGACATGCAAAAGCTTGTCATGCCTTTGTCCCAACACTGACATGCAGGAGCTTGTCATGCCTTTGTCCCAACACTGCACCAATGGCATGGTCACTGGCATCACACATTAGTTCAAATGGCAATGTCCAGTTTGGTGCAGAGATGATTGGTGTTGTGACCAATTTAGCTTTCAGAGTCTCAAATGCCTGCAGACATTCCTTATCAAAGATAAATGGCGTGTCAGCAGCTAGCAGGTTGCTCAGGGGTTTGGCGATTTTTGAAAAATCCTTTATAAACCTCCTATAAAATCCTGCATGCCCTAGAAAGCTTCTGATTGCCTTAACATTGGCTGGTGGTGGTAATTTTTCAATTACCTCTACCTTAGCTTGATTCACCTCTATTCCCTTGTTTGAAATTTTGTGCCCAAGGACAATTCCTTCAGTCACCATAAAGTGACATTTCTCCCAGTTTAAAACCAGGTTAGTCTCTTGGCATCTCTTTAGAACAAGTGCTAGATGGTTAAGACAGGAGCTGAATGAGTCTCCAAATACTGAAAAGTCATCCACGAAGACTTCCAAAAATTTTTCCACCATATCAGAGAAAATTGAGAGCATGCACCTCTTAAAGGTTGCAGGTGCATTGCACAGGCCAAATGGCATCCTTCTGTATGCAAATACTCCAGATGGACATGTGAATGCCGTTTTCTCTTGATCCTGGGGATCTACTGCAATTTGATTATAACCTGAATATCCATCCAGGAAGCAGTAGTATTCATGACCTGCTAGTCTTTCTAGGCACCACTTCTTTCATGGCTGGATTCAGCCGCCTTTGTGGTTGAACCACTGGCTTGGCGTCATCCTCCAGTAAGATCTTGTGCATGCATCTGGCTGGGCTAATGCCCTTGAGATCACTGATGGACCACCCAAGAGCTGTCTTGTGTGTCCTTAGCACTTGAATTAGTGCTTCCTCTTCCCGTGGCTCTAAAGTAGAGCTTATTGATGAGCGGATAATTTATACGCTTTTTGGCATTATTTTTAGTATGTTTTTAGTGTGATCTAGTTAGTTTTTAGTATATTTTTATTAGTTTTTAGTTAAAATTCACTTTTCTGGACTTTACTATGAGTTTGTATGTTTTTCTGTGATTTCAGGTATTTTCTGGCTGAAATTGAGGGACCTGAGCAAAAATCTGATTCAGAGACTAAAAAGGACTGCACATGCTGTTGGATTCTGACCTCCCTGCACTCGAAGTGAATTTTCAGGAGCTACAGAAGCTCAATTGGCGCGCTCTCAATGGCGTTGGAAAGTAGACATCCTGGGATTTCCAGCAACATACTTTGTCCAAGATTTGATGGCCCAAACCAGCATTCAAAGTCACCATCAGAATTCCCAGCGTTAAACGCCGGAACTGGCACAAGGATGGGAGTTAAACGCCCAAACTGGCATAAAAGCTGGCGTTTAACTCCAAGAAGAGTCTCTGCACGAAAATGCTTCATTGCTCAGCCCAAGCACACACCAAGTGGGCCCGGAAGTGGATTTTTATGTCATTTACTCATCTCTGTAAACCTTAGGCTACTAGTTTTCTATATATAGGACCTTTTACTATTGTATTTTCATCTTTTGATCTTTGGAACCTTTTTCTTTAGATCTTTTGATCACTATGGGAGGCTGGCCATTCGGCCATGCCTAGACCTTATGCTTATGTATTTTCAACGGGGGAGTTTCTACACACCATAGATTAAGGTGTGGAGCTCTGCTGTACCTC
>NC_029781.3:31903243-31905103 GCF_000817695.3 Arachis duranensis
TGGGCGTTTAACACCCAAAAGGGTAGTGCTTTGGGCGTTAAACGCCAGAATGTGCACCATTCTGGGCGTTTAACGCAAGGATGGCACAAGAGGGAAGATTATGTTTTCAGTTCAATTTTTTTTTCAAGTTTTCAATATTTTTCAAAATCAAATCTTTTTCAAATCATATCTTTTCAATCAAATCTTTTTCAAAATCAATTTCTTTCCATTTTCAAGGATACTTGCTATCAATTGATGATTTGATTCAACATTTCAAGTATGTTGCCTTTTCTGTTGAGAAAGGTTTAATGTCTGAATCATATCTTTTCTTGTTAGCCAAGTTATTAATTTTTAAAATCAAATCTTTTTAAAATGGTTTTCAATCATATCTTTTTTATTTTCTAATTTCAAAATCTTTTTCAAAAATCACTTGATTTCTTTTCCACTCTTGGTTTTCGAAAATCAATTAGTGTTTTTCAAAATGTTTTCAAAATCTTTTACTTGATTTTCGAAAATTACTTCCCCTCTCATCACATCCTTCTATTTATGGACTAACACTATTCCTTAATGCCCAATTCGAACTCCATCTTTCTTGATAAGTTCGAATTTTTTACCTTTTCCTTCTATTTTTCTTTTCCTCTGACACCTCAAGGAATCTCTATACTGTAACATAGAGGATTCCACATTTCCTTGTTTTCTTCTCTTTCATATGAGCAGAAGCAAAGACAAAAGCATTCTTGTTGAGGCTGACCCTGAACCTGAAAGGACCTTGAAGTGAAAGCTAATAGAAGCTAAGGCACAACTCTCTGTAGAGGACCTACCTTGAAGTGAAAGCTAAGAGAAGCTAAGGCACAACTCTCTGTAGAGGACCTAACAGAAATCTTCAAAGAAGAAGACATGGCAGCCGAAAACAACAACAATGCCAACAATGCAAGGAAGGTGCTGGGTGACTTTACTGCACCTACTCCCGACTTCTATGGGAGAAGCATCTCTATCCCTGCCATTGGAGCAAACAGCTTTGAGCTTAAGCCTCAATTAGTTTCTCTAATGCAACAGAATTGCAAGTTCCATGGACTTCCATTGGAAGATCCTCATCAATTTTTAGCTGATTTCTTGCAAATCTGTGACACTGTCAAGACTAATGGGGTTGACCCTGAGGTCTACAGACTTATGCTATTCCCTTTTGCTGTAAGAGACAGAGCTAGAACATGGTTGGACTCTCAACCTAAAGAAAGCCTGGACTCTTGGGAAAAGCTAGTCAATGCCTTCTTGGCAAAGTTCTTTCCACCTCAAAAATTGAGTAAGCTTAGAGTGGAAGTCCAAACCTTCAGACAGAAGGAAGGAGAATCCCTCTATGAAGCTTGGGAAAGATACAAACAATTAATCAGAAAGTGTCCCTCTGATATGCTTTATGATAGGTATTTTCTATGATGGTCTCTATGAACTATCCAAGATGTTTTTGGATAGCTCTGCTGGAGGATCTCTTCATATGAAGAAGACGCCTACAGAAGCTCAAGAACTAATTAAAATGGTTGCAAATAACCAATTCATGTACACTTTTGAAAGAAATCCTGTGAACAATGGGACAAATCAGAAGAAAAGAATTCTTGAGATTGATACTCTGAATGCCATATTGGCTCAGAATAAAATATTGACTCAGCAAGTCAATATGATTTCTCAAAGTCTGTCTGTAATGCAAAATGCACCAGGTAGTACTAAGGAAGCTTCAACTGAAGAAGAAGCTTATGATCCTGAGAACCCTGCAATGGAAGAGGTGAATTACATGGGAGAACCCTATGGAAACACCTATAATCCTTCATGGAGAAATCATCCAAATCTCTCATGGAAGGATCAACAGAGACCTCAACAAGGTTTCAACAA
>NC_029781.3:31905210-31907763 GCF_000817695.3 Arachis duranensis
TTAAGCAGAACAACTCTGACTTAGCAACCATGGTCTCTGATCTAATCAAAACCACTCAAAGTTTTATGACTGAAACAAGGTCCTCCATTAGAAATTTGGAGGCACAAGTGGGTCAGCTGAGCAAGAAAATTACTGAACTCCCTCCTAGTACTCTTCCAAGCAATACAGAAGAAAATCCAAAAGGAGAGTGCAAAGCCATCAACATGGCCGAATTTGGAGAAGAGGAAGAGGCAGTGAACGCCACTGAGGAAGACCTCCATGGACGTCCACTGGCCTCCAATGAGTTCCCCAATGAGGAACCATGGGAATCTAAGGCTCAAAATGAGACCATAGAGATTCCAGTGGACTTACTTCTGCCATTCATGAGCTCTGATGAGTATTCTTCCTCTGAAGAGGATGAGTATGTCACTGAAAAGGAAGTTGCTAAATACCTTGGAGCAATCATGAAGCTAAATGACAAGTTATTTGGAAACGAGACTTGGGATGATGAACCTCCTCTGCTCACCAAAGAACTGGATGACTTGTCTAGGCAGAAACTGCCTCAAAAGAGACAGGATCCTGGGAAGTTCTCAGTACCCTGTGCCATAGGTACCATGACCTTCAAGAAGGCCTTGTGTGACCTAGGGTCAAGTGTAAACCTCATGCTTCTCTCTGTAATGGAGAAGCTAGGGATCTTTGAGGTGCAAGCTGCAAAAATCTCACTAGAGATGGCAGACAACTCACGAAAACAAGCTTATGGACTTGTAGAGGATGTTCTGGTAAAAGTTGAAGACCATTACATCCCTGTTGATTTCATAGTCCTAGAGACTGGGAAGTGCATGGATGAATCCATCATCCTTGGCAGACCCTTCCTAGCTACAGCAAAGGCTGTGATTGATGTTGACAGAGGAGAATTGATCATTCAAGTGAATGAAGAATCCTTTGTGTTTGAGGCTCAAGGATATCCTCTGTCACCATGGAGAGGAAGCATGAAGAGCTTCTCTCAAAACAGAGCCAAACAGAGCCCCCACAGTCAAACTCTAAGTTTGGTGTTGGGAGGCCACAACCAGCTTCTAAGTTTGGTGTTGAACCACCACATTCAAACTCTAAGTTTGGTGTTGGGAGGTTCCAACAGTGCTCTGAGCATCTGTGAGGCTCCATGAGAGCCCTCTGTCAAGCTACTGACATTAAAGAAGCGCTTGTTGGGAGGCAACCCAATGTTATATTTTCTCTATTTTTCTTTGTTATTTTATGTTTTCTGTAGGTTGATGATCATGAGAAGTTACAAAATCAATTGAAAAAGGAAAAACAGAAAGAAAAACAGCACACCCTGGAGGAAGATCGTACTGGCGTTTAAACGCCAGTAAGGCTAGCAGATGGGCGTTTAACGCCTAGTCTGGCACCATTCTGGGCGTTTAACGCCAGAAGGGGGCACCAGACTGGCGTTAAACGCCAGTAAAGGGCAAGAACTTGGCGTTAAACGCCAGAAATGGGCACCAGCCCGGCGTTTAGCGCCAGAATTGGCACAAAGAGCAATTTTGCTCGCCACTTGGTGCAGGGATGACTTTTCCTTGACACCTCAGGATCTGTGGACCCCACAGGATCCCCACCTACCCCACCACTCTCTCTCTTCTTCTTCACCCACTCACCAATCACCTCAACACCTTTTCCCCAAAAACCCTTCACCTATCAAATCCCATATTTCTCTTCACCACTCACATCCATCCTTCATAAAACCCCACCTACCTCACCATTCAAATTCAAAACACTTTCCCTCCCAAACCCACCCTCCCATAACCGAACCCTACCCCTCTCTCCACTCCTATATAAACCCATCTTCACTCCTTCATTTTCACACAACATAAACACTACTTCTCCCCCCTTTGGCCGAACCACAAGGCCATCTCCATCTCCTCTATTTCTTCTTCTTCTACTCTCTTCTTTCCTTTCAAACTCAAAAAGAGTGAATATCCGGAGATCCGACATGAGATCCGAAGAAGAGGTTGGGAAGTTCTTACCAACCCCATTCAACAAGTCGGAATCTTAATGGTTCAAGAGTTCTATGCCAATGCATGGATCACCAAGAACCATGATCAAAGTGTGAACCCGGATCCAAAGAATTGGCTTACTATGGTTCGGGGGAAATACTTGGATTTTAGTCTGAAAAATGTAAGGTTGGCATTCAACTTGCCTATGATGAAAGGAGATGAACATCCTTACACTAGAAGGGTCAACTTTGATCAAAGGTTGGACCAAGTCCTCATAGACATCTGTGAAGAGGGCGCCCAATGGAAGAGAGATTCAAGAGGAAAGCCAGTTCAATTGAGAAGGCATGACCTCAAGCCCGTGGCTAGGGAATGGTTGGAGTTTATCCAACGCTCAATCATTCTCACTAGCAACCGGTCCGAAGTTACTCTAGACCGGGCCATCATGATCCATAGCATCATGATTGGAGAAAAAATAGAAGTTCATAAGGTGATATCCCAAGAACTTTATAAGGTGGCGGACAAGTCCTCTACCTTGGCAAGGTTAGCCTTTCCTCATCTCATTTGTCACCTCTGTTATTCAGTTGGA
>NC_029781.3:31907864-31911624 GCF_000817695.3 Arachis duranensis
ATTTTTCGAAAATTATGCTTATGTTTATCTATGTTTGTGTCTTGTGATCATTAGTATCTTAGTGTCTATGCCTTAAAGTTATGAATGTCCTATGAATCCATCACCTTTCTTGAATGAAAAATGTTCTTAATTGAAAAATAGAAGAATTGCATGAATTTTGAATTTTATAACAGTTTAATTATTTTGATGTGGTGGCAATACTTTTGTTTTCTGAATGTATGCTTAAACAGTGCATATGTCTTTTGAATTTGTTGTTCATGAATGTTAAAATTGTTGGTTCTTGAAAGAATGATGAAAAAGGAGACATGTTATTGAGGATCTGAAAAATCATAAAAATTATTCTTGAAGCAAGAAAAAGCAGTGAATACAAAAACCAAAAGAGAAGGAGAAAAACGAAAAAAAGGGGAGAAAAGAAAACGAAAAAAAAAGAGAGAAAGAGAAAGAAATAAAGTTGTGATCCAAGGCAAAAAGAGTGTGCTTAAGAACCCTGGACACCTCTAATTGGGGACTCTAGCAAAGCTGAGTTACAATCTGAAAAGTTTCACCCAATTATGTGTCTGTGGCATGTATGTATCCGGTGGTAATACTGGAAGGTAGAGTGCTTTGGGCCACGGCCAAGACTCAATAAGTAGCTGTGTTCAAGAATCATCATACTTAACTAGGAGAATCAATGACACTATCTGGATTCTGAGTTCCTAAAGAAGCCAATCATTCTGAATTTCAAAGGATAGAGTAAGATGCCAAAACTATTCAGAGGCCAAAAGCTAAAAGCCCCGCTCATCTAATTAATACTGATCTTCATAGATGTTTTTGGAATTCATTGTATATTCTCTTCTTTTTATCTCATTTGATTTTCAGTTGCTTGGGGACAAGCAACAATTTAAGTTTGGTGTTGTGATGAGCGGATAATTTATACGCTTTTTGGCATTGTTTTTAGTATGTTTTTAGTGTGATCTAGTTAGTTTTAGGTATATTTTTATTAGTTTTTAGTTAAAATTCACTTTTCTGGACTTTACTATGAGTTTGTGTGTTTTTCTGTGATTTCAGGTATTTTCTGGCTGAAATTGAGGGACCTGAGCAAAAATCTGATTCAGAGACTAAAAAGGACTGCATTCAAAGTCACCATCAGAATTCCCAGCGTTAAACGCCAGAACTGGCACAAGGATGGGAGTTAAACGCCCAAACTGGCACCAAAGCTGGCGTTTAACTCCAAGAAGAGTCTCTACACAAAAATGCTTCAATGCTCAGCCCAAGCACACACCAAGTGGGCCCGGAAGTGGATTTTTATGTCATTTACTCATCTCTGTAAATCCTAGGCTACTAGTTCTCTATAAGTAAGACCTTTTACTATTGTATTTTCATCTAGGGATCTTTGGATATCTTTGGATCTTTGGATTTTTGGATATCTTGGGATCTTAGATCATCTTGAGATCTTTGAATCTTTTGATCATTGGGAGGCTGGCCATTCGGCCATGCCTAGACCTTGTTCTTATGTATTTTCAACGGTGGAGTTTCTACACACCATAGATTAAGGTGTGGAGCTCTACTGTACCTCGATTATTAATGCAATTACTATTGTTCTTCTATTCAATTCAACTTGTTCTTGTTCTAAGATATCACTTGTTCTTCAACTTGATGAATGTGATGATCCGTGACACTCATCATCATTCTCACCTATGAACGTGTGTCTGTCAATCACCTCCGTTCTACCTTAGATTGGATGGATATCTCTTGGATTCTTTAATCGGAATCTTCGTGGTATAAGCTAGAATTGGTGACTGCATTCAAGAGAATCCAGAAGGTCTAAACCTTGTCTGTGGTATTCTGAGTAGGATTCAATGATTGAATGACTGCGACGAGCTTCAAACTCCTGAAGGCTGGGCGTTAGTGACGGACGCAAAAGAATCACTGGATTCTATTCCAACCTGATTGAGAACCGACAGATGAATAGCCGTGCCGTGACAGGGTGCGTTGAACATTTTCACTGAGAGGATGGGAGGTAGCCACTGACAACGGTGAAACCCTTGCATACAGCTTGCCATGGAAAGGAGTAAGAAGGATTAGATGAAGACAGCAGGAAAGCAGAGAGACGGAAGGAACATAGCCTCTTCATATGCTTATCTGAAATTCCTACCAATGAATTGCATAAGTATCTCTATCTTTATCTTTGTGTTTTATTCATCATTTATAACATTTGAGTTTGCCTGATTAAGATTTACAAGATAACCATAGCTTGCTTCATACCAACAATCTCTGTGGGATCGACCCTTACTCGCGTAAGGTTTATTACTTGGACGACCCAATACACTTGCTGGTTAGTTGTGCGAAGTTGTGTTTATGCCATGGTATTGAACACCAACTTTTTGGATTCATCACCGAGGATTATTTGAGTTGTGAAAAGTATTAATCACAATTTCGTGCACCAAGTTTTTGGCGCCGTTGCCGGGGATTGTTGAGTTTGGACAACTAACGGTTCATCTTGTTGCTTAGATTAGATATTTTTTTTCAAAATTCTTAAGAATGAATTCTAGAGTTTCATGATGATCTGTTGAAGTCTGGCTGGCTGTAAAGCCATGTCTAATTTTATTGGACCGAGGTTTCAACTTATCATCACAAGAGCTTGCTGATTTCTATCAATCTTGCTGTTGGAGCAGTGATCTGCTAAGGCTTGGCTGGCCATTGGCCATGTCTAGTGTTTTGGACCGGAGCTTTCTTTGAAAGCTTGGCTGGCTCTGAGGCCATGTCTAATTCCTTGACCGGAGTCTTAGACTAACATTGCATGATTCCTGGAATTCTCATTAAGAATTTTGATATCTTTATTTTCTTTTCCACTTAATTTTTAAAAACCAAAAAAAAATTACAAAATCATAAAAACCAAAAATATTTTATGTTTCTTGTTGAGTCTAGAGTCTCATGTTAAGTTTGGTGTCAATTGCATGTTTTTGTTCTACTTGCACTCATGCATGTGTCTTCATTAATCTTCAAGTTATTTTTGATGATTTCATTACTCTGATCTTTAAATTCTCTTGACTTGAGTGTTTGTGTTTCTCATATGCATTCTCATTTTGTTAGTGTCAGTAGTATACAAACTGCTAAGTTTGGCGTCTTGCATGCATTGTTATTTGATTTTAGTTACATTTTTTATTATTAAAAGCCCAAAAATATTTTTAATTTGTGTCTTTTCAAGTCAATAATATAGAGAATTGAAGATTCAGAATATACTGCAGAGGAATTACACAGAAAAAGCTGGGCGTTCAAAACGCCTAGTGAGGAAGGGAAACTGGCGTTTAAACGCCAGCCAGGGTGCCTGGCTGGGCGTTTAACGCCCAAAAGGGTAGTAGTTTGGGTGTTAAACGCCAGAATGTGCACCATTCTGGGCGTTTAACGCCAGGATGGCACAAGAGGGAAGATTCTGTTTTCAGTTCAATTTTTTTTCAAGTTTTCAATATTTTTCAAAATCAAATCTTGTTCAAATCATATCTTTTCAATCAAATCTTTTTCAAAATCAATTTCTTTCCATTTTCAAGGATACTTGCTATCAATTGATGATTTGATTCAACATTTCAAGTATGTTGCCTTTTCTGTCGAGAAAGGTTTAATGTTTGAATCATATCTTTTCTTGTTAGCCAAGTTATTAATTTTTAAAATCAAATCTTTTTTAAAATGTTTTCAAATCATATCTTCTCAATCACAAAGCTTTCAATCAAATCTTTTTGATTTCTAATTTCAAAGTCTTTTTCAAAAATCACTTGATTTCTTT
>NC_029781.3:31911678-31914192 GCF_000817695.3 Arachis duranensis
CAATCATATTTTTCGAAAATCATTCTTCAATTTTTCAAAATGTTTTCAAAATCTTTTACTTGATTTTCGAAAATTACTTCCCCTCTCATCACATCCTTCTATTTATGGACTAACACTATTCCTCAATGAACAATTCGAACTCCATCTCTCTTGATAAGTTCGAATTCTTCTACTTCTGCCTTCTATTTTTCTTTTCCTCTGACACCTCAAAGAATCTCTATACTGTGACGTAGAGGATTCCATATTTCCTTGTTTTCTTCTCTTTCATATGAGCAGAAGCAAAGACAAAAGCATTCTTGTTGAGGCTGACCCTGAACCTGAAAGGACCTTGAAGCGAAAGCTAAGAGAAGCTAAGGCACAAGTCTCTGTAGAGGACCTAACAGAAATCTTCAAAGAAGAAGACATGGCAGCCGAAAACAACAACAATGCCAACAATGCAAGGAAGGTGCTGGGTGACTTTACTGCACCTACTCCCGACTTCTATGGGAGAAGCATCTCTATCCCTGCCATTGGAGCAAACAGCTTTGAGCTTAAGCCTCAGTTAGTTTCTCTAATGCAACAGAATTGCAAGTTCCATGGACTTCCATTGGAAGATCCTCATCAGTTCTTAGCTGAGTTCTTGCATAGATTCCATGGACTAATGGGGTTGACCCTGAGGTCTACAGACTTATGCTATTCCCTTTTGCTGTAAGAGATAGAGCTAGAACATGGTTGGATTCTCAACCTAAAGAAAGCCTGAACTCTTGGGAAAAGCTAGTCAATGCCTTCTTGGTAAAGTTCTTTCCACCTCAAAAATTGAGTAAGCTTAGAGTGGAAGTCCAGACCTTCAGACAAAAGGAAGGAGAATCCTTCTATGAAGCTTGGGAAAGATACAAACAATTATTCAGAAAGTGTCCCTCTGACATGCTTTCTGAATGGAGCATCATAGGTATTTTCTATGATGGTCTGTCTGAACTGTCCAAGATGTCTTTGGATAGCTCTGCTGGAGGATCTCTTCATCTGAAAAAGACGCCTACAGAAGCTCAAGAACTAATTTAAATGGTTGCAAATAACCAATTCATGTACACTTCTGAAAGGAATCCTGTGAACAATGGGACAAATCAGAAGAAAGGAGTTCTTGAGATTGACACTCTGAATGCCATATTGGCCCAGAACAAAATATTGACTCAGCAAGTCAATATGATTTCTCAAAGTCTGTCTGGAATGCAAAATGCACCAGGTAGTACTAAGGAAGCTTCATCTGAAGAAGAAGCTTATGATCCTGAGAACCCTTCAATGGAAGAGGTGAATTACATGGGAGAACCCTATGGAAACACCTATAATCCTTCATGGAGAAATCATCCAAATCTCTCATGGAAGGATCAACAGAGACCTCAACAAGGTTTCAACAACAATAATGGTGGAAGAAACAGGTTTAGCAATAGCAAGCCTTTTCGATCATCTTCTCAGCAACAGACAGAGAGTTCTAAGCAGAACACCTCTGACTTAGCAACCATGGTCTCTAATCTAATCAAAACCACTCAAAGTTTCATGACTGAAACAAGGTCCTCCATTAGAAACGTGGAGGCACAAGTGGGTCAGCTGAGCAAGAAAATTACTGAACTCCCTCCTAGTACTCTTCCAAGCAATACAGAAGAAAATACAAAAGGAGAGTGCAAAGCCATCAACATGGTCGAATTTGGAGAGGAGGAAGAGGCAGTGAACGCCACTGATGAAGACCTCAATGAACGTCCACTGGCCTCCAATGAGTTCCCTAATGAGGAACCATGGGGATCTGAGGCTCAAAATGAGACCATAGAGATTCCATTGGACTTACTTCTGCCATTCATGAGCTCTGATGAGTATTCTTCCCCTGAAGAGGATGAGTATGTCAATGAAGAGCAAGTTGCTAAATACCTTGGAGCAATCATGAAGCTAAATGACAAGTTTTTTGGAAATGAGACTTGGGAAGATGAACCCCCTTTGCTCACCAAAGAACTGGATGACTTGTCTAGGCAAAAACTGCCTCAAAAGAGACAGGACCCTGGGAAGTTTTCAATACCTTGTACCATAGGCACCATGACCTTCAAGAAGGCCTTGTGTGACCTAGGGTCAAGTGTAAACCTCATGCCTCTCTCTGTAATGGAGAAGCTAGGGATCTTTGAGGTACAAGCTACAAAAATCTCACTAGAGATGGCAGACAACTCAAGAAAACAAGCCTATGGACTTGTAGAGGATGTTCTGGTAAAAGTTGAAGACCATTACATCCCTACTGATTTCATAGTCCTAGAGACTGGGAAGTGCATGGATGAATCCATCATCCTTGGCAGACCCTTCCTAGCCACAGCAAAGGCTGTGATTGATGTTGACAGAGGAGAATTGACCATTCAAGTGAATGGAGAATCCTTTGTGTTTAAGGCTCAAGGATATCCCCCTGTCACCATGGAGAGGAAGCATGAAAAGCTCTCTCAAAACAGAGCCAAACAGAGCCCCCACAGTCAAACTCTAAGTTTGGTGTTGGGAGGCCACAACCAA
>NC_029781.3:31914582-31917261 GCF_000817695.3 Arachis duranensis
CAAAAGCCCTTCACCTATCAAATCCCATCTTTTTCTTCACCACTCACATCCATCCTTCATAAAACCCCACCTACCTCACCATTCAAATTCAAACCACTTTCCCACCCAAACCCACCCTCCCATTGCCGAACCATAACCCCCCTCACCCCTATATAAACCCATATTCACTCCTTCATTTTCACACATCCTAAACACTACTTCTCCCCCTTTGGCCGAACCACAACGCCATCTCCATCTCCTTCATTTCTTCTTCTTCTACTCTCTTCTTTCTTCTTTTGCTCGAGGACGAGCAAACCTTTTAACTTTGGTGTGGTAAAAGCATTGCTTTTTGTTTTTCCATAACCATTTATGGCATCCAAGGCCGGAGAAACCTCTAGAAAGAGGAAAGGGAAGGCAAAAGCTTCCACTTCCGAGTCATGGGAGATGGAGAGATTCATCCCAAGGGTGCATCAAGACCACTTCTATGAAGTTGTGGCCTTGAAGAAAGTGATCCCCGAGGCCCCTTTTAAACTCAAAAAGAGTGAATATCCGGAGATCCGACATGAGATCCGAAGAAGAGATTGGGAAGTTCTTACCAACCCCATTCAACAAGTCAGAATCTTAATGGTTCAAGAGTTCTATGCCAATGCATAGATCACCAAGAACCATGATCAAAGTGTGAATCCAGATCCAAAGAATTAGCTTAATATGGTTCGGGGGAAATACTTGGATTTTAGTCCGGAAAATGTAAGGTTGGCATTCAACTTGCCCATGATGCAAGCAGATGAACACCCTTACATTAGAAGGGTCAACTTTGATCAAAGGTTGGACTAAGTCCTCATAGACATTTGTGAAGAGGGCGCCAAATGGAATAGAGATTCAAGAGGAAAGCCGGTTCAACTGAGAAGGCACGACCTCAAGCCCGTGGCTAGGGGATGGTTGGAGTTTATCCAACGCTCAATCATTCCCACTAGCAACCGGTCCGAAGTTACTATAGACCGAGCCATCATGATTCATAGCATCATGATTGGAGAAGAAATAGTAGTTCATGAGGTTATATCCCAAGAACTTTATAAGGTGGCGGACAAGTCCTCTACCTTGGCAAGGTTAGCCTTTCCTCATCTCATTTGTCAACTCTGTTATTCAGGTGGAGTTGACATAGAGGGAGACATCCCCATTGATGAGGACAAGCCCATCACTAAGAAGAGGATAGAGCAAACAAGAGACCCCTCTCATAATCAAATCCCTGAGATTCCTCAAGGGATGCACTTTCCTCCACAAAACTATTGGGAGCAACTAAACACCTCCCTAGGAGAATTGAGTTCCAACATGGGACAACTAAGGATGGAGCACCAAGAACATTCCATTCTCCTCCATGAAATTAGAGAAGATCAAAGAATCATGAGAGAGGAGCGACAAAGACAAGGAAGAGACATTGAGGAGCTCAAGCACTCCATAGGATCTTCAAGAGGAAGAACAAGCCGCCATCACTAAGGTGGACCCGTTCTTTAATTTCCTTGTTCTTTATTTTTCTGTTTTTCGAA
Source organism: Arachis duranensis (assembly GCF_000817695.3). Lineage (NCBI taxonomy): Eukaryota > Viridiplantae > Streptophyta > Magnoliopsida > Fabales > Fabaceae > Arachis > Arachis duranensis. Next base: position 31,916,106 of record NC_029781.3, read on the forward strand.
AATTATACTTATGTTTAGCTATGTTTGTGTCTTGTGGTCATTAGTGTCTTAGGGTCTATGCCTTAAAGTTATGAATGTCCTATGAATCCATCACCTTTCTTGAATGAAAATGTTCTTAATTGAAAAAGAGAAGAATTGCATGAATTTTGAATTTTATAACAGTTTAATTATTTTGATGTGGTGGCAATACTCTTGTTTTCTGATTAATTATTTTGAGGTGGTGGCAATACTTTTGTTTTCTGAATGTATGCTTAAACAGTGCATATGTATCTTGAATTTGTGGTTCATAAATGTTGGCTCTTGAAAGAATGATGGAAAAGGAGACATGTTACTGAGTATCTGAAAAATCATAAAAATGATTCTTGAAGCAAGAAAAAGCAGTGAATACAAAAAAAAGAAGAAAAAAACGAAAAAAAAGAGAGAAAAAGAAAGAAATAAAGTTGTGATCCAAGGCAAAAAGAGTGTGCTTAAGAACCCTGGACACCTCTAATTGGGGACTCTAGCAAAGCTGAATCACAATCTGAAAAGGTTCACCCAGTTATGTGTCTGTGGCATGTATGTATCCGGTGGTAATACTGGAAGATAGAGTGCTTTGGGCCATGGCCAAGACTCAATAAGCAGCTGTGTTCAAGAATCATCATACTTAACTAAAGAGAATCAATGACACTATCTGGATTCTGAGTTCCTATAGAAGCCAATCATTCTGAATTTCAAAGGATAGAGTGAGATGCTACCTCGAGTATTAATGCAATTACTATTGTTCTTCTATTCAATTCTGCTTGTTCCTGTTCTAAGATATCACTTGTTCTTCAATTCTGCTTGTTTGGGCGTTAAACGCCAGAATGTGCACCATTCTGGGCGTTTAACGCCAGGATGGCACAAGAGGGAAGATTATGTTTTCAGTTCAATTTTTTTTTCAAGTTTTCAATATTTTTCAAAATCAAATCTTTTTCAAATCATATCTTTTCAATCAAATCTTTTTCAAAATCAATTTCTTTCCATTTTCAAGGATACTTGCTATCAATTGATGATTTGATTCAACATTTCAAGTATGTTGCCTTTTCTGTTGAGACAGGTTTAATGTTTGAATCATATCTTTTAAATTTCTTGTTAGCCACGTCATTAATTTTAAAAATAAAATCTTTTTAAATTGTTT
>NC_029781.3:31924057-31929933 GCF_000817695.3 Arachis duranensis
AAGGAGTAAGAAGGATTGGATGAAGACAGTAGGAAAGCAGAGAGACGGAAGGAACGCAGCATCTCCATACGCTTATCTGAAATTCCCACTAATGAATTACATAAGTATCTCTATCTTTATCTTTATGTTTTATTCATCATCCATAACCATTTGAGTTTGCCTGACTAAGATTTACAAGGTGACCATAGCTTGCTTCATTCCAACAATTTCTGTGGGATCGACCCTTACTCGCGTAAGGTTTATTACTTGGATGACCCAGTACACTTGTTGGTTAGTTGTGCGAAGTTGTGTTTATGCCATAGTATTGAACACCAAGTTTTTGGATTCATCACCGGGGATTATTTGAGTTGTGAAAAGTATTGATCACAATTTCGTGCACCACTTATGATTACAGGAAAGGTATCACCTTCTCCCAGAAATGCATATTTCAGGGATGGTGGTAATGGTTTGAGCTCGGGTTTGGGAGGTTTCTCCTCTTCCTGAGGGATTTTCAAAGGTTCTATTATTCTCTCTGATTCCTCCAAATCAGGCTGAACATCTTTAAAGATGTCCTCTAACTTTGATTCGAGACTCTCAGCCATATTGACCTCTCTTACCAGAGAGTCAATGATATCAACACTCATGCAGTCATTTGGGGTGTCTGGATGTTGCATAGCTTTGACAACATTCAACTTGAACTCCTCCTCATTGACTCTCAGGGTTACTTCCCCTTTTTGGACGTCAATGAGGGTTTAGCCAGTTGCTAGGAAAGGTCTTCTTAGAATGAGAGTTGCACTCTTGTGCTCTTCCATTTCCAGCACCACAAAGTCAGTAGGAAAGGCAAACGGCCCAACCTTGACAATCATGTCTTCAATCACGCCTGATGGGTATTTAATGGAGCCATCAGCAAGTTGAAGACATATCCGGGTTGGTTTGACTTCTTCAGTCAAACCAAGCTTTGTGATAATAGATGCAAGTATTAGGTTGATACTTGCCCCAAGATCACATAGAGCTTGCTTGGTACAATTACCCTCTAATGTGCAGGGTATCATAAAGCTCCCGGGATCTTTAAGCTTCTCAGGTAAGCTTTTCAGAATGACTGTACTGCATTCTTCAGTGAGGTAAACTCTTTTAGTTTCCCTCCAATCCTTCTTATGACTTAAGATCTCTTTCATGAACTTAGCATAAGAGGGTATTTGCTCAAGTGCTTCTGCAAACAGAATCTTTATTTCAAGAGTCCTGAGATAGTCTGCAAAGCGAGCAAATTGCTTATCCTGTTCTGCTTGGCGGAATTTTTGAGGATAAGGCATTTTGGCTTTGTATTCCTCAACCTTAGTTGCTACAGGTTTATTGCCTACAGATGTGGATTGGGAAGCCTTTTTAGAAGGGTTGTTATCAGCACTTGTATGTGTCTGATCCCCCACTGGCATTTGAATACCAGGGGTGGAAGCTGGAGTGGCGTTAGACGCCAGCTCCTTGTTTGTTTCTGGCGTCTGAACGCCAGAACTGTGCTCCCTTTGGGCGTTCAACGCCAAGTCCTTGCTTGTTTCTGGCGTTGAACGCCAGGAATGAGCATGGTCTGGGCATTAAGCGCCATCATTATTCCTCTCTGGGCTCTGATTGTCCTCAGAGGGATTTTGAGTATTCATTTGTTCATTTCTTGGCTTCCTGCTGCTTTGAAGTGAGGTATTTAATGTTTTCCCACTTCTTAACTGAACTGCTTGGCATTCTTCTGCTATTTGTTCTGACAGTTGCTTTTCTGTTTGCTTTAACTGTACTTCCATATTTTTATTAGCCATTCTTGTTTCTTGTAGTATTTCCTTGAATTCGGCTAACTGTTTTGTTAGAAAATCTAATTGCTGACTGAATTCAGCAGCTTGATCTGCAAGACTGAGTTCAGCAGTTACTGTTTTAGCCTCTTCCTTCTTGGGAAGTTCACTGCTTAGGTACAGGTGCTGATTCCTGGTAACTGTATCAATGAGCTCTTGAGCTTCTTCAATTGTTTTTCTCATGTGAATAGATCCACCAGCTGAGTGGTCTAGAGAGATCTGAGCTTTCTCTGTAAGCCCATAATAGAAGATGTCTAATTGCACCCACTCTGAAAACATTTTAGAGGGGCATTTTCTTAGCATCTCTCTGTATCTCTCCCAGGCATCATAAAGGGATCCATTATCTCCTTGTTTGAAGCCTTGGATGCTTAGCCTTAGCTGTGTCATCCGTTTTGGAGGAAAATAATGATTCAGGAATTTTTCTGACACTGTTTCCATGTTTTTATGCTGTCCTTAGGTTGGTTATTTAACCACCTCTTAGATTGATCTTTTACAGCAAATGGAAACATTAATAATCTGTAGATATCCTAATCTACTTCCTTATCATGTACTGTGTCAGCAATTTGTAAAAATTGTGTCAGAAACTCTGTGGGTTCTTCATGTGGAAGACCGGAATACTGGCAGCTTTGCTGCACCATGATAATGAGCTAAGGATTCAACTCAAAGCTACTAACTCCAATGGAGGATTACTCCCATATGAAGCAGTAGTGGGGTTAGCATATGACCCCAGAGTCCTCCTGGACTATTCCGTCCCACTTAATTCCATGATGGAACAAGGGGGATGATATGTATGTTGATATTATTTATTTTATAAAAATTTATTTTATAAAATAAAATAAAAATGAAATAAATAAAATAAAAAAAATTGGAAATGTTTTGTGAAGATTTTCGAAAATTTGAGGAGAGAGAAAGTGGTTAGGATATTTTTGAAAAAGATAAGATTTTAAAAGATAAATATGATAGGAAAAAGATGTAATTGAAAATTGAAAAGATATAAAAGATATTTAAAAAAGATAAATTTGTTTTGAAAATGATATTTATGAGTTGAAACAATTTTAAGAAAGAAAAGATATAGATTTGTTTTGAAAAAGATACAATAATAATAATAATTTTTTAAAAAAAAATCTTAAAAGAATAAGATTTGAAAAATTTTGAAATTGAAATCTGAATTTTTATTAAAAAATTCGAAAATATGGCTTAAAAATAGTTAGAAAAGATATATTTTTTGAATTTTGAATTTTATGATGAAAGAGGAAAACACATAAAAGACACAAGACTTTAAATTTTTAGATCTAATGCTTCTTATTTTCGAAAATTTTGGAGGGAAAACACCAAGGAACACCAAACTTAAAAATTTTAAGATCAAAACACAAGAAAGACTCAAGAACACCTTGAAGATTCACAAGAACACCAAGAACAAAAGAAAGAACACCAAACTTAATATTTTTAGAAAATCAAGATAAATTTTCGAAAATTAAAGAAATATTAACAAGAAAACACCAAACTTAAAGTTTGGCACAAGATTTAATCAAAGAAAAATTATTTTTGAAAAAGTTTTAAAAAGAAGATACCCAATTGCCAAGAACATAGACCAACGCTCTAGCCAACTGAGTTATAAATTTAATGTGTTTTTAAAGATGTATTAATTTTATGGATAAAAATAAAAATTTTGAAACTAATGTTTTGAAAAAGTAGAAGGAAAACACGAAAACACACTGAATAAGAAAAACTAAAGATCAAACAAGAAAAATAAACAAGAACAACTTGAAGATCAAAGAACAATGAAGAACATAAATTTGAAAAATTAAAGAAAATTATAAAATATGCTTGACACCAAACTTAGAACAAAACACTAGACTCACGAAAAAATTAAGAATTAATAAAGAAAAATAATATTTTTGAAAAACAAAATTTTTGAAAAGAAAATAAAAGACTCTGACCCAATTGAAAAAATCTTCCTAATCTAAGCAACAAAATAAACCTTTAGTTTGTTCAAACTCGAACAATCCCCGGCAACGGCACCAAAAACTTGGTGCATGAAATTCTAATCCCAATCTCAAAATCTTAAGGTGAATTCGTACCACTAACCAGCAAGTGCACTGGGTCGTCCAAGTAATACCTTACGTGAGTAAGGGTCGATCCCACGGAGATTATTGGTTTGAAGCAAGCTATGTTTATTTTATTATTCTTAGTCAGGATATCAATTAAAATTATCAGTTTGAATTATTAGAAGAATGAAAGAGCGTGAAATAAATAATTGTTACTTTAATTATGGAGAATATGTTGGAGTTTTTGGAGATGCTTTGTCCTCTGAATTTCAACTTTTCCTTGAAATCCTTTTCCCATTGTAGGGTGTCAATGGCAAGTTCTATGTAGGGTGTCACCATTGTCAATGGCTAATTCCCATCCTCTCAGTGAAAATGGTCTAAATGCTCTGTCACAGCACGGCTAATCATCTGTCGGTTCTCAATCAGGTTGGAATAGAATCCATTGATTCTTTTGTGTCTGTCACTAATGCCCAGCCTTCAGGAGTTTGAAGCTCGTCACGGTCATTCAATCCCAGAATCCTACTCAGAATACCACAGACAAGGTTTAGACTTTCCGGATTCTCATGAATGCCGCCATCAATCCGGCTTACACCACGAAGATTCTGATTAAGGAATCTAAGAGAAGCTCATTCAATCTGATGTAGAACGGAGGTGGTTGTCAGGCACACTGGTGGACGAAATTGTGATCACTATTCTTTAAGTTGTATGAAATTATTATTGTGGCACCAGTTGAATTCACAACTCCGTTCAACTAACCAGCAAGTGTACTGGGTCGTCCAAGTAATAAACCTTACGTGAGTAAGGGTCAATCCCACAGAGATTGTTGGTATGAAGCAAGCTATGGTCACCTTGTAAATCTCAGTTAGGCAGATTTAAATTGGTTTATGGGTTTTTGAAAATAGAAATAAGAAAATAAATAATAAAAGGGATAGAATACTCATGCAGCTTCATTGGTGGGAATTTCAGATAAGTGAATGAAGATACTGTATGACTCAAGGACGCCTGCTCTCCCACTGCTTCAACTCAATCCTTCTTACTCCTTTTCATGGCAAGCTGTATGTAGGGCATCACCGTTGTCAATGGCTACATCCCATCCTCTCAGTGAAAGCGTTCCTATGCTCTGTCACAGCACGGCTAATCATCTGTCGGTTCTCAATCAGGTTGGAATAGAATCCCTTGATTCTTTTGCGCTTGTCATCACGCCCAGCCTTCAGGAGTTTGAAGCTCGTCACAGTCATTCAATCCCAGGATCCTGCTCGGAATACCACAGACAAGGTTTAGACCTTCCGGATCCTCATGAATGCCGCCATCTATCTAACTTATACCACGAAGATTCTGTTGGGGAATCTAAGAGATACACATTCAAGCTCTTGTTGCATGTAGAACGGAAGTGGTTGTCAATCACGTGCGTTCATAAGTGAGAATGATAATGAGGGTTACTTATCATCACATTCATCATATTCTTGGGTACGAATGAATATCTTGGAATAAGAATAAAAGAGAACTGAATAGAAAGTAATAGTAATTGTATTAAAACTTGAGGTACAGCAGAGCTCCACACCCTTAATCTATGGTGTGCAGAAACTCCACCGTTGAAAATACATAAGCAAAAGGTTCAGGCATGGCCGAATGGCCAGCCCTCTCCATGATCAAGTGACCGAATGATCAAAAGACTCAAAGTGATCAAAAGATATCTAATACACTAGTTAAATGTTCTATTTATAATAAACTAGCTCCTAGGGTTTTCATGAGTAAGTAATTGATGCATAAATTCACTTACGGGGCCCACTTGGTGTATGCTTGGGCTGAGCTTGATCAATCCACGAGCTGAGGCTTCTCTTGGAGTTGAACTCCGAGTTATGACGTGTTTTGGGCGTTCAACTCCGGATCATGACGTTTTTCTGGCGTTTAACTCCAGACAGCAGCATGAACTTGGCGTTCAACGCCAAGTTACGTCGTCTTGAGCGCGCTAATTGGAGTTCTGTAGCTCCAGAAAATCCATTTCGAGTGCAGGGAGGTC
>NC_029781.3:31934171-31935470 GCF_000817695.3 Arachis duranensis
CAAATATCCTCAAACTTTTCTTCCCCCTTTTGACATTATCAAAAAGAAGGGAGTTTAAAATGTGTCATAGAAGCATGCATAGAACAATGAATTTCTTTTTTTTTTAAGTTTAATTTCTCTATTAATCTCAAGGATGAGATATTCCCCCTTTCAAAAAGAATTTGATTTCCTCTTTTTATATATAATAAGCATGCATAATTCCCCCTAAAATATATCAAGACATGCATATTAACTTAAAATAGGGGTACCAAGCCTATTTTGAGTTATTCTCCAAACAAGCATACAAGCATTAATCATTAAACAAAATTATGAAGGAAATATCAAAGTATTTAAACCATAATAGAAATCATTAACTTACTAGGAGTTAGTTTAACAATTCATATAATCAAATAAGCATAAAGCACTAAAAAGTGACTTTGCTCAAAAATGGGGTTTTGTTGCTCAAAAATGCCAAATTCACTTGTTTTTGTGTAATTTGGTCGTGTTTGCATCGATGCAATGGTCTTTGCATCGATGCACATAGCACGCCGTGTGCTTTGCATCGATGCAAAGCTTGGTTGCATCGATGCAGCATGCATCATTTTGCCCAAAATCACCAAATTTTCATCCTTTGGTGGTTCTTTCTTCAATCCTTTGAGTTCTATCATGTATATACTCACTTAAACCATTATAAACTTCAATTTGTTGATCCTCCATTGTTTATAATCTTCAAATTCTTCAATCTACCTCAAGATTAATCACTCATTCATCAACTCATAAACTTTTCCAACGCCGATTACTTTGCCGGTGTTGTTGTCTCCATAGATCACGTTTCCTCCGTTTGTAGGCTCTATTGCGGTGAACTTTGATTCATCGCCGGTCATGTGTTTGAAGCATCCACTATCAACATACCAATTTGTATCCTTAGCTCCAACACGTACCTACAAAATAATTAAAATTTGGTTTTAGGTACCCAAGTGAATTTGGGTCCTTGATGGTTAGTATGAGCATAATGCCCATAAGGTGCCCATCTCGTATCTTGACTACGAAAGTTTATATGTTTAATTCTAGTAAAGCATACGGGTGCTATATGACCTACTTTATTACAATAATGACATATGACATTTGGATTATGCATCCTATGCATGTTTCTAAATGGTTGCCTAGGTTGTTTCCTAAATGCAACATCTTTTGATCTAAATACATTGTGATTATAATTTCTAAATGAAGCATGTTGAGGAGGATGTTTAAAGGCTTCATTCCTTTTAGGCATGCTTACCTTTTGGGCTTGCGGTTGCCTAATAGGAGTTTTAGCATTTT
>NC_029781.3:31938750-31939216 GCF_000817695.3 Arachis duranensis
GCTCGTCACAGTCATTCAATCATTGAATCCTACTCAGAATACCACAGACAAGGTTTAGACCTTCCGGATTCTCATGAATGCAGTCATCAATTCTAGCTTATACCACGAAGATTCCGATTAAAGAATCCAAGAGATATCCATCCAATCTAAGGTAGAACGGAGGTGATTGACAGCCACACGTTCATAAATGAGAATGATGATGAGTGTCACGGATCATCACATTCATCAAGTTGAAGAACAAGTGATATCTTAGAACAAGAACAAGTTGAATTGAATAGAAGAACAATAGTAATTGCATTAATAATCGAGGTACAATAAGATAAAAAGAAGAGAATATGCAATGAATTCCAAAAACATCTATAAAGATCAATATCAATTAGATGAGCGGGGCTTTTAGCTTTTTGCCTCTGAACAGTTTTGGCATCTCACTTTATCCTTTGAAATTCAGAATGATTGGCTTCTATAG
>NC_029781.3:31939466-31941666 GCF_000817695.3 Arachis duranensis
AGGTGTCCAGGGTTCTTAAGCACACTCTTTTTGCCTTGGATCACAACTTTATTTCTTTCTTTTTCTCTTTTTTTTTCGTTTTCTTTTCTCCCTTTTTTCGTTTTTCTCCTTCTCTCTTTTTTTTTTGTATTCACTGCTTTTTCTTGCTTCAAGAATCATTTTTATGATTTTTCAGATCCTCAGTAACATTTCTCCTTTTTCATCATTCTTTCAAGAGCCAATATTCATTAACCACAAATTCAAAAGACATATACACTGTTTAAGCATACATTCAGAAAACAAAAGTATTGCCACCACATCAAAATAATTAATCCGTTATAAAATTCAAAATTCATGCAATTCTTCTCTTTTTCAATTAAGAACATTTTTCATTCAAGATAGGTGATGCATTCATAGGACATTCATAACTTTAAGGCATAGACACTAAGACACTAATGATCACAAGACACAAACATAGATAAACATAAGCATGATTTTTTCGAAAAACAGAAAATAAAGAACAAGGAAATTACAGAACGGGTCCACCTTAGTGATGGCGGCTTGTTCTTCCTCTTGAAGATCCTATGGAGTGCTTGAGCTCCTCAATGTCTCTTCCTTGTCTTTGTTGCTCCTCTCTCATGATTCTTTGATCTTCTCTAATTTCATGGAGGAGAATGGAATGTTCTTGGTGCTTCACCCTTAGTTGTCCCATGTTGGAACTCAATTCTCCTAGGGAGGTGTTTAGTTGCTCCCAATAATTTTGTGGAGGAAAGTGCGTCCCTTGATGCATCTCAGGGATTTGATGATGAGAGGGGTCTCTTGTTTGCTCCATCCTCTTCTTAGTAATGGGCTTGTCCTCATCAATGGAGATGTCTCCCTCTATGTCAACTCCAACTGAATAACAGAGGTGACAAATGAGATGAGGAAAGGCTAACCTTGAGGTCATGCCTTGTCAATTGAACCGGCTTTCCTCTTGAATCTCTCTTTCATTGGGTGCCCTCTTCACAAATGACTGTGAGGACTTGGTCCAACCTTTGATCAAAGTTGACCCTTCTAGTGTAAGGGTGTTCATCTCCTTGCATCATGGGCGAGTTGAATGCCAACCTTACATTTTCCGGACTAAAATCCAAGTATTTCCTCCGAACCATTGTAAGCCAATTCTTTGGGTCCGGGTTCACACTTTGATCATGGTTCTTGGTGATCCATGCATTGGCATAGAACTCTTGAACCATTAAGATTCCGACTTGTTGAATGGGGTTGGTAAGAACTTCCCAACCTCTTCTTCGGATCTCATGTCGGATCTCCGGATATTCACTCTTTTTTAGTTTAAAAGGGACCTCGGGGATCACCTTCTTCAAGGCCACAACTTCATAGAAGTGGTCTTGATGCACCCTTGAGATGAATCTCTCCATCTCCCATGACTCGGAGGTGGAAGCTTTTGCCTTCCTTTTCCTCTTTCTAGAGGTTTCTCCGGCCTTGGATGCCAAAAATGGTTTTGAAAAAACAAAAAGCAATGCTTTTACCACACCAAACTTAAAAGGTTTGCTCGTCCTCGAGCAAAAGAAGAAAGAAGAGAGTAGAAGAAGAAGAAATGAAGGAGATGGAGATGGCGTTGTGGTTCGGCCAAAGGGGGAGAAGTAGTGTTTAGGTTGTGTGAAAATAAAGGATTGAATATGGGTTTATATAGGAGTGGAGAGAGGGGTAGGGTTCGGCTATGGGAGGGTGGGTTTGGGTGGGAAAGTGATTTGAATTTTAATGGTGAGGTAGGTGGGGTTTTATGAAGGATGGATGTGAGTGGTAAAGAAAAAGATGGGATTTGATAGGTGAAGGGTTTTTGGGGAAAAGGTGTTGAGGTGATTGGTGAATGGGTGAAGAAAAGAGAGAGTGGTGGGGTAGGTGGGGATCCTGTGGGGTCCACAGATCCTGAGGTGTCAAGGAAAAGTCATCCCTGCACCAAGTGGCGAGCAAAATTGCTCCCTGTGCCAATTCTGGCGTTAAACGCCGGGCAGGTGCCCATTTTTGGCGTTTAACGTCAACTTCTTGCCTTTTCCTGGCGTTTAACGCCAGTCTGGTGCCCCTTTCTGGCGTTAAACGCCCAAAATGGTGCCAGACTGGGCGTTAAACGCCCATCTACTAGCCTTACTGGCGTTTAAACGCCAACAAGTTCTCCTCCAGGGTGTGCTGTTTTTCTTTCTGTTTTTCATTCTGTTTTTGCTTTTTC
>NC_029781.3:31941831-31943458 GCF_000817695.3 Arachis duranensis
GGACTCTCATGGAGCCTCACAGATACTCAGAGAAATGTTGGAACCTCCCAACACCAAACTTAGAGTTTGAATGTGGGGGTTCAACACCAAACTTAGCTGTTAGTTGTGGCCTCCCAACACCAAACTTAGAGTTTGACTGTGGGGGCTCTGTTTGACTCTGTTTTGAGAGAAGCTCTTCATGCTTCCTCTCCATGGTGACAAAAGGGTATCCTTGAGCCTTAAACACAAAGGATTCTTCATTCACTTGAATGATCAATTCTCCTCTATCAACATCAATCACAGCCTTTGCTGTGGCTAGGAAGGGTCTGCCAAGGATGATGGATTCATCCATGCACTTCCCAGTTTCTAGGACTATGAAATCAGTAGGGATGTAATGGTTTTCAACTTTTACCAGAACATCCTCTACAAGTCCATAGGCTTGTTTTCTTGAGTTGTCTGCCATCTCTAGTGAGATTTTTACAGCTTGCACCTCAAAGATCCCTAGCTTCTCCATTACAGAGAGAGGCATGAGGTTTACACTTGACCCTAAGTCACACAGAGCCTTCTTAAAAGTCATGGTGCCTATGGTACAAGGTATTGAAAACTTCCCAGGATCCTGTCTCTTTTGAGGTAATCTCTGCCTAGATAAGTCATCTAATTCTTTGGTGAGCAAAGGGGGTTCATCCTCCCAAGTCTCATTACCAAATAACTTGTCATTTAGCTTCATGATTGCTCCAAGGTATTTAGCAACTTGCTCTTCAGTGACATACTCATCCTCTTCAGAGGAAAAATACTCATTAGAGCTCATGAATGGCAGAAGTAAATTCAATGAAATCTCTATGGTCTCAGTGGGAGCCTCAGATTCCCACGGTTCCTCATTGGGGAACTCATTGGAGGCCAGTGGATGTCCATTGAGGTCTTCCTCAGTGGCGTTCACTGTCTCTTCCTCCTCTCCAAATTCATCCATGTTGATGGCTTTGCACTCTCCTTTTGGATTTTCTTCTGTATTGCTTGGAAGAGTACTAGGAGGGAGTTCAGTAATTTTCTTGCTCAGCTGTCCCACTTGTGCCTCCAAATTTCTAATGGAGGACCTTGTTTCAGTCATGAAACTTTGAGTGGTTTTGATTAGATCAGAGACCATGGTTGCTAACTCAGAGTGGTTCTACTTAGGATTCTCTGTCTGTTGCTGAGAAGATGATAGAAAAGGCTTGCTATTGCTAAACCTGTTTCTTCCACCATTATTGTTGTTGAAACCTTGTTGAGGTCTCTGTTGATCCTTCCATGAGAGATTTGGGTGATTTCTCCATGAAGGATTATAGGTGTTTCCATAGGGTTTTCCCATGTAATTCACCTCTTCCATTGAAGGGTTCTCAGGATCATAAGCTTCTTCTTCAGATAAAGCGTCCTTAGTACTGCCTGGTGCATTTTGCATTCCAGACAGACTTTGAGAAATCATATTGACTTGCTGGGTTAATATTTTATTCTGAGCCAGTATGGCATTCAGAGTATCAATCTCAAGAACTCCTTTCTTCTGATTTGTCCCATTGTTCACAGGATTCCTTTCAGAAGTGTACATGAATTGGTTATTTGCAACCATTTCAATTAGTTCTTGAGCTTCTGTAGGCGTCTTCTTCAGATGAAGAGATCT
>NC_029781.3:31943577-31950609 GCF_000817695.3 Arachis duranensis
AAGCTTACTCAATTTTTGAGGTGGAAAGAACTTTGCCAAGAAGGCATTGACTAGCTTTTCCCAAGAGTTCAGGCTTTCTTTAGGTTATGAGTGCAACCATATTCTAGCTCTGTCTTTTTGTGAGTCCAACCATATTCTAGCTCTGTCTCTTACAGCAAAAGGGAATAGCATAAGTCTGTAGACCTCAGGGTCAACCCCATTAGTCTTGACAGTGTCACAGATTTGCAAGAATTCAGCTAAAAACTGATGAGGATCTTCCAATGGATGTCCATGGAACTTGCAATTCTGTTGCATTAGAGAAACTAATTGAGGCTTAAGCTCAAAGTTGTTTGCTCCAATGGCAGGGATAGAGATGCTTCTCCCATAGAAGTCGGGAGTAGGTGCAGTAAAGTCACCCAGCACCTTCCTTGCATTGTTGCCATTGTTGTTATTTTCGGCTACCATGTTTTCTTCTTCTTTGAAGATTTCTGTTAGGTCCTCTACAGAGAGTTGTGCCTTAGCTTCTCTTAGCTTTCGCTTCAAGGTCCTTTCAGGTTCAGGGTCAGTCTCAACAAGAATGCTTTTGTCTTTGCTCCTGCTCATATGAAAGAAAAGAAAACAAGAAAATATGGAATCCTCTACGTCACAGTATAGAGATTCCTTGAGGTGTCAGAGGAAAAGAAAAATAGAAGGCAGAAGTAGAAAATTTGAACTTATCAATGAAAGATGGAGTTCGAATTATGCATTGAGGATGAGTGTTAGTCCATAAATAGAAGGATGTGAGAAGAGGGGAAGTAATTTTCGAAAATTAAGTAAAAGATTTTAAAAATATTTTGAAAAACACTAATTGATTTTCGAAAACTAAGAGTAAAAAAAGAAATCAAGTGATTTTTGAAAAAGATTTTGAAGTTAGAAATTAAAAAGATATGATTTGAAAACTATTTTGAAAAAGATGTGATTAAAAAGATATGATTGAAAAGTTATGGTTTTAAAAAGATGTGATTGAGAAAATATGATTTGAAAAACAATTTAAGAAGATTTGATTTTGAAAACTAATGACTTGGCTAACAAGAAAAGATATGATTCAAACATTAAACCTTTCTCAACAGAAAAGGCAACATACTTGAATTGTTGAATCAAATCACTAATTGTTAGCAAGTATTTTTGAAAATGGAAAGAAATTGATTTTGAAAACATATGATTGAAAAGATATGATTTGAAAAAGATTTGATTTTGAAAAAATATTGAAAACTTGAAAAAAATTTGATTTGAAAACAGAATCTTCCCTCTTGCGCCATCCTGGCGTTAAACGCCCAGAATGGTGCACATTCTGGCGTTTAACGCCCAAAGCACTACCCTTTTGGGTGTTAAACGCCCAGCCAGGCACCCTAGCTGGCGTTTAAACGCCAGTTTCCCTTCCTTACTGGGCATTTTGAACGCCCAGCTTTTTCTGTGTAATTCCTCTGCTGTATGTTCTGAGTCTTCAATTCTCTGTGTTATTGACTTGAAAAGACACAAATTAAAAATATTTTTGGATTTTTAATAATGAGGAATAATCAAAATGCAACTAAAATCTAATAACAATGCATGTAGGACACCAAACTTAGCAGTTTGTATACTACTGACACTAACAAAATGAGAATACACATGAGAAACAACAAAACACTCAAGTCAAGAGAATTCAAAGATCAGAGCAATGAAATCTTCAAGAACATCTTGAAGATCACTTAAGACACATGGATGAATGCAAGAAGAACAGAAACATGCAATTGACACCAAACGTAACATGAGACTAGTGTCTCAATAAGAAACATAAAATATTTTTGGTTTTTATGATTTTGTAATTTTTTTGGATTTTTTTCGAAAATTAAGTGGAAAAGAAAATAAAGATATCAAAATTCTTAATGAGAATTCCCAGAATCATGCAATGTTAGTCTAAAGCTTCAGTCTAAGGGAATTAGACATGGCTAGCCAAGCTTCAGCAGAACACTGCATTCAAGAGCTAAATTGATGAAGATCAATCAGCTTTGGTGATGATAAGAACATCACCTTGAAACACTAGAATTCATTCTTAAGAACTCTGAAGAAAAATACCTAATCTAAGCAACAAGATGAACCGTCAGTTGTCCAAACTCAACAATCCCCGGCAACGGCGCCAAAAACTTGGTGGGCAAAATTGTGATCATCAATGGCGCCATCAACATGGTACGCACAATTGTAATCTCAACTCTTTTATCACAACTTTGCACAACTAACCAGCAAGTGTACTGGGTCGTCCAAGTAATAAACCTTACGCGAGTAAGGGTCGATCCCACAGAGATTGTTGGTATGAAGCAAGATATGGTCACCTTGTAAATCTCAGTCAGGCAAACTCAAATGGGTATGGTGATAAACGCATAAAACATAAAGATAAAGATAGAGATACTTATGTAATTCATTGGTAGGAACTTCAGATAAGCGTATGAAGATGCCTTCAGATGCTTTGTCCCTTCCGTCTCTCTGCTTTCCTACTGTCTTCATCCAATCCTTCTTACTCCTTTCCATGGCAAGTTGTATGTAGGGTTTCACCATTGTCAGTGCCTACCTCCCATCCTCTCAGTGAAAATGTTCAATGCACCCTGTCACGGCACGACTATTCAGCTGTCGGTTCTCGATCATGTCGGAATAGAATCCAGTGATTCTTTTGCATCTGTCACTAACGCCCCACAATCGCGAGTTTGAAGCTCGTCACAGTCATTCAATCATTGAATCCTACTCAGAATACCACAGACAAGGTTTAGACCTTCCGGATTCTCTTGAATGCAGTCATCAATTCTAGCTTATACTACGAAGATTCCGATTAAAGAATCCAAGAGATATCCACCCAATATAAGGTAGAACGGAGGTGATTGACAGTCACACGTTCATATGTGAGAATGATGATGAGTGTCACGGATCATCACACCTTAATAGAACAAGAACAAGTTGAATCAAGTGATATCTTAGAACAAGAATAAGTTGAATTGAATAGAAGAACAATAGTAATTGCATTAATACTCGAGGTACAGCAGAGCTCCACACCTTAATCTATGGTGTGTAGAAACTCCACCGTTGAAAATACATAAGAACAAGGTCTAGGCATGGCCGTGAGGCCAGCCTCCCAATGATCTAAGATAGCATAAGAATAAAGATAGCTACCAAGATGATAATACAATAGTAAAAGGTCTTACTTATAGAGAACTAGTAGCATAGGGTTTACAGAGATGAGTAAATGACATAAAAATCCACTTCCGGGCCCACTTGGTGTGTGCTTGGGCTGAGCATTGAAGCATTTTCATGTAGAGACTCTTCTTGGAGTTAAACGCCAGCTTTTGTGCCAGTTTGGGTGTTTAACTCCCATTCTTGTGCCAGTTCCGGCGTTTAACTCCCATTCGTCTGGAGGCATCACCCTTGTTGATAGCTACATCCCATCCACTCAGTGAAAATGGTCCAAATGCTCTGTCACAACACGGCTAATCATCTGTCGGTTCTCAATCAGGATGGAGTAGAATCCATTGATTCTTTTGCGTTTGTCATCACGCCCAGCCTTCAGGAGTTTGAAGCTCGTCACAGTCATTCAATACCGGAATCCTACTCGGAATACCACAGACAAGGTTAGACTTTCTGGATTCCCGGGATCCTACTCAGAATACCACAGACAAGGTTAGACTTTCTGGATCCCCATGAATGCCGCCATCTATCTAGCTTATACCACGAAGATTCTGTTGGGGAATCTAAGAGATATGCGCCCAGCCTAAGGTAGAATGGAAGTGGTTGTCAATCACGCGCGTTCATAGGTGAGAATGATGATGAGTGTCACGGATCATCACATTCATCAAAGTGTTGTGCACATATATCTTGGAATAAGAATAAAAGAGAATTGAATAGAAAGTAATAATAACTGTATTGAAACTTGAGGTACAGCAGAGCTCCACACCCTTAATCTATGGTGTGCAGAAACTCCACCGTTGAAAATACATAAGTGAAAGGTTCAGGCATGGCCGAATAGCCAGCCCCCATGGTCGAAGGACTATGCGCCCCCAGATGTTCCTCAGATCTAAAGTGATCAAAAGATGTCTAATACAATAGTTAAATGTCCTATATATACTAGACTAGCTACTAGGGTTTACATGAGTAAGTAATTGATGCATAAATCCACTTCCGGGGCCCACTTGGTGTGTGTTTGGGCTGAGCTTGATCTATCCACGAGCTGAGGCTTCTTTTGGAGTTGAACGCCGAGTTATAGCGTGTTTCTGGCGTTCAACTCCGGGTTTGACGTGTTTCTAGCGTTTAACTCCAGACAGCAGCATGTACTTGGCGTTGAGCGCCACTTTACGTCGTCAATTCCCAAATAAAGTATGGACTATTATATATTTCTGGAAAGCTCTAGATGTCTACTTTCCAACACCATTGAGAGCGCGCCATTTGGAGTTCTGTAGCTCCAGAAAATTTATTTTGAGTGCAGGGAGGTCAGATTCTAATAGCATCAGCAGTCCTTTTGTCAGCCTTTTTTCAGAGTTTTGCTCAAGTCCCTCAATTTCAGCCAGAAATTACCTGAAATTACAGAAAAACACACAAACTCATAGTAAAGTCCAGAAATGTGAATTTAACAAAAAAACTAATGAAAACATCTCTAAAAGTAGCTTGAACTTACTAAAAACTACCTAAAAACAATGCCAAAAAGCGTATAAATTATCCACTCATCACAACACCAAACTTAACTTGTTGCTTGTCCCCAAGCAACTGAAAATCAATTAGGATAAAAAGAAGAGAATATACTATAAATCTAAAAATATTAATGAATATTAATTCTAATTAGATGAGCGGAACTTGTAGCTTTTTGCTTCTGAACAGTTTTGGCATCTCACTTTTTCCTTTGAAATTCAAAATGATTGGCATCTATAGGAACTTAGAATTTTAGATAGTGTTATTGATTCTCCTAGTTCAGTACATTGATTCTTGAACACAGCTACTTTATAAGTCTTGGCCGTTGATTCTTGAACACAGCTACTTATGAGTCTTGGCCGTGACCCTAAGCATTTTGTTTTCCAGTATTACCACCGGATACATAAATGCCACAGACACATGACTGGGTGAACCTTTTCAGATTGTGACTCAGCTTTGCTAGAGTCCCCAGTTAGTGGTTGGTGGACGAAATTGTGATTGCCCTCTTTATATTTGCATGAGATTTATTTAATGGCTCTTTGGCATATGTGATCACAACTACGTTCAACTTAACCAGCAAGTGTACTGGGTCATCCAAGTAATACCTTACGTGAGTAAGGGTCGATCCCACAGAGATTGTTGGTATGAAGCAAGCTATGGTCATCTTGTAAATCTCAGTTAGGCAGATTATTGGTTTAAATTTGATTAATGGAATAAATAGAAAATAAAAAGGGATAGAAATACTTATGTAAAGCAATGGTGGGAATTTCAGATAAGTGTTTGGAGATGCTGTGCTCCTCTCGTATCTCTATTTTCTTATTACATTCATCCAATCCTTCCTACTCCCTTACATGGCAAGCTGTATGTAGGGCATCACTGTTGTCAATGGCTACATCCCATCCTCTCAGTGAAAACGTTCCTATGCTTTGTCACAGCACGGCTAATCATCTGTCGGTTCTCAATCAGGTTGGAATAGAATCCTTTGATTCTTTTGCGCTTGTCATCACTCCCAGCCTTCAGGAGTTTGAAGCTCGTCACAGTCATTCAATCCCAGAATCCTACTCGGAATACCATAGACAAGGTTTAGACTTTCCGGATCCTCATGAATGCCGCCATCTATCTAGCTTATACCACGAAGATTCTGTTGGGGAATCTAAGAGATATGCGCCCGACCTAGAGTAGAACGGAAGTGATTGTCAGTCATGCGCGTTCATAGGTGAGAATGATGATGAGTGTCACGGATCATCACATTCATCAAAGATAAGTGTAACGTATATCTTGGTATAAGGATAGAAGAGAATTGAATAGAAAGTAATAATAATTGTATTGAAACTTGAGGTACAGCAGAGCTCCACACCCTTAATCTATGGTGTGCAGAAACTCCACTGTTGAAAATACATAAGTAAAAAGTTCAGGAATGGCCGAATGGCCAGCCCCCTAAATGTGATCAATAGCCTCCTAAGATGAAGAATAAAACAAAACTGAGACCAAAGATGTCTAATACAATAGTAACTTATCCTATTTATACTAGACTAGCTACTAGGGTTTACATGAGTAAGTATTTGATGCATAAATTCACTTCCGGGGCCCACTTGGTATATGTTTGGACTGAGCTTGATCTATCCACGAGCTGAGGCTTTTCTTAGAGTTGAACTCCAAGTTATAACGTGTTTTGGGCGTTCAACTCCGGATCATGACGTTTTTCTGGTGTTTAACTCCAGACAGCAGCATGTACTTGGCGTTCAACGCCAAGTTACGTCGTCAATTTCCAAATAAAGTATGGACTATTATATATTGCTGGAAAGCTCTGGATATCTAATTTCCAACGCCATTGAGAGCGCGCCAATTGGAGTTTTGTGGCTCCAGGAAATCCATTTCGAGTGAAGGGAGGTCAGATTCCAACAGCATCAGCAGTCCTTTTGTCAGCCTTTTTCAGAGTTTTGCTCAAATCCTTCAATTTCAGTCAGAAATTACCTGAAATCACAGAAAAACACACAAACTTATAGTAAAGTCCAGAAATGTGAATTTAACATAAAAACTAATGAAAACATCCATGAAAAGTAGCTTGAACTTACTAAAAACTGCCTAAAAACAATGCCAAAAGCGTATAAATTATCCGCTCATCACAACACCAAACTTAAATTGTTGCTTGTCCCCAAGCAACTGAAAATCAATTAGGATAAAAAGAAGAGAATATACTATAAATTCCAAAATATTAATGAATATTAATTATAATTAGATAAGCGGGACTTGTAGCTTTTTTTGCTTCTGAACAGTTTTTGCATCTCACTTTTTCCTTTGAAGTTTAGAATGATTGGCTTCTCTAGGAACTTAGAATTTCGGATAGTGTTATTGACTTTCCTAGTTAAG
>NC_029781.3:31950708-31959261 GCF_000817695.3 Arachis duranensis
TTTTTCCCTTGCCTTTTGGTTTTAAGGGCTATTGGCTTTTTCTGCTTGCTTTTTCTTTTTCTTTCTATTTTTTTTGCCACTTCTTTTTTTTTCGCAAGCTTTTTACTTTTCACTGCTTTTTCTTGCTTCAAGGATCAATTTCATAATTTTTCAGATCATCAATAACATTTTTCTTTGTTCATCATTCTTTCAAGAGCCAACAGTTTTAACATTTATAAACAACAAGATCAAAAATATGCACTGTTCAAGCATTCATTCAGAAAACAAAAAGTATTGTCACCACATCAATATAATTAAATTAAATTCAAGGATAAATTCAAAATTCATGTACTTCTTGTTCTTTTGAATTAAAACATTTTTCATTTAAGAGAGGTGAAGGGTTAATGGATTTTATTCATAGCTTTAAGACATGGTTACTACATACTAATGATCATGAAGTAGAGACACAAAACATAGATAAACACAACCTTAAAAACCGAAAAACAAAAAGAAATAAGAACAAGGAATGAATCCACCTTTAGTGGCGGTTTCTTCTTGAAGGACCAACAATGTCCTTAAGCTCTTCTATGTCCCTTCCTTGCCTTTGTTGCTCCTCCCTCATTGCTCTTTGATCTTCTTTTATTTCTTGGAGAATGGTGGAGTGCTCATGATGTTCCACCCTTAATTGTTCCACATTGTGGCTCAAATCTTCTAAGGAGGTGTTGAGTTGCTCCCAATAGTTGTTAGGAGGAAAGTGCATCCCTTGAGGCATCTCAGGGATTTGTTGATGATGAGCTTCCTCATGCATCTCTTGAGAACCGTGAAGCATCTCTCTTGCTTGCTCCATCCTCTTTTTGGTGATGGGCTTATCCTCTTCAATGGAGATGTCTCCTTCTATGATAACTCCAGCTGAGTAACATAGATGGCAAATAAGGTGATGAAAAGCTAGACGTGCTATGGTGGAGGACTTGTCGGCTATTTTGTAGATTTCATTGGAGATGACCTCATGAACTTCTACTTCCTCTCCAATCATGATGCTATGAATTATGATGGCCCGATCCACAGTAACTTCAGATCGGTTGCTAGTAGGAATGATGGAGCGTTGAATGAACTCCAACCATCCTCTAGCCACAGGCTTGAGGTCCAGTCTTCTTAGTTGAACTGGCTTGCCTTTGGAGTCTACTCTCCATTGGGCTCCTTCCACACATATGTCCATTAGGACTTGGTCCAACCTTTGATTAAAGTTGACCCTTCTAGTGTAGGGGCGTTCATCTTCTTGCATCATGGGCAAGTGAAACGCCAACCTCACATTTTCCAGACTAAAATCTAAGTATTTCCCCCGAACCACTGTGAGATAATTCTTTGGATTCGGGTTCATACTTTGATCATGGTACCTAGTGATCCATGCATTGGCATAGAACTCTTGAACCATTAAGATTCCGACTTGTTGCATGGGGTTGGTTAAGACTTCCCAACCTCTTCTTCGGATTTCATGTCGGATCTTTGGATACTCATTTTTCTTGAGCTTGAAAGGGACCTCAGGGATCAACTTCTTCTTTGCCACGACATCATAGAAGTGGTCTTGATGGCTCTTGGAGATGAATATTTCCATCTCCCATGACTCGGAGGTGGAAGCTTTTGTCTTCCCTTTTCCTTTTCCGGCCTTAGGTGCCATTGATGGTAGTGGAAAACAAAAAAGATTGTGCTTTGACCACACCAAACTTAAAATATTTCTCGTCCTCGAGCAATAGAAGAAAGAAGAGAAGAAGAAGAAGAAGAGAATATGGTAGAGAGGGAGAGATGTGGGTTCGGCCAAGGTAAAGAAGAGGGGGTTGTGTTGTGTGAAAATGAAGTAGAATGGAAGGGTATATATAGGGGGAGGGGGAGTGTATGTTCGGCCATTTAGGGTGGGAATGGGTGGGAAAATGGTTTTGAATTTTTGAAGGTAGGTGGGGTTTATGGGGAAGAGTGGATGGATGTGAGTGGTGAAGGGGGTGATTGGGAAGAGGAATTGAGGTGATTGGTGAAGAGTGTTGGGAAGTGTGACATGGGGAATAGTCATAACAAAAATAGGATTAGGAGGTAAGATGGGGATCCTGTGGGGTCCACAGATCCTGAGGTGATCCTGTGGGGTCCACAGATCCTGAGGTGTCAAGGAATTCCATCCCTGCACCAAATAGGCATGTAAAATGCCTTTGCACACCATTTTGGCATTTAAATGCCCATTGGTGCACATTCTGGGCGTTCAACGCCCATGTAAAGCATGTTTCTAGCGTTGAACGCCAGTGTCATGCTTGTTACTGGCGTTCAGCGCCAGCTTTTCTTCTCTAGGCACATTCCTGGCGTTCAGCGCCAGAATGTTGCTTGTTTCTGGCGTTCAGCGCCAGAATGATGCTCTGTTCTGGCGTTGAACGCCAGCCAGATGCATCTTATTGGCGTTGAACGCCAGCCTGTGCTTCCTCCAGGGTGTGATTTTTTTCTTCTGCTGTTTTTGATTCTGTTTTTAATTTTTATGATTTTTTTCGTAACTCCTCATGATCATGTACCTAATAAAACATAAAATAATAATAAAAATTAGATAAATAAAATTGGGTTGCCTCCCAACAAGCGCTTCTTTAATGTCAATAGCTTGACAGTGGCTCTCATGGGGCCACAAGGTGATCAGGTCAATGTTAGTGTAGTCCCAACACCAAACTTAGAGTTTGACTGTGGGGGCTCTTCTTGACTCTGAACTGAGAGAAGCTCTTCATGCTTACTCTCTTTTGTCACAGAGGGATGGCCTTGTGCCTTAAACACAAGGTAGTCCCCATTCAATTGAAGGACTAATTCACCTCTGTTGACATCTATCACAGCTTCTGCTGTGGCTAAGAAAGGCCTTCCAAGGATGATGCATTCATCCTCTTCCTTCCTAGTGTCTAAGATTATGAAATCAGCAGGGATGTAAAGGCCTTCAACCTTTACTAGCACGTCCTCCACTATTCCATAAGCTTGTCTCAATGACTTGTCTGCCAATTGTAATGAGAACAAGGCAGGCTGTACCTCAATGATCCCCGGCTTCTCCATTACAGAGAGTGGTATAAGATTTATCCCTGACCTTAGATCACATAGAGCCTTTTCAAAGGTCATGGTGCCTATGGTACAAGGTATTAAGAACTTGCCAGGATCTTGTTTCTTTTGAGGTAGAGTTTTCTGAATCCAAGAATCTAGTTCATTAATGAGCAAGGGAGGTTCACTTTCCCAAGTCTCGTTACCAAACAACTTGGCATTCAGCTTCATGATAGCTCCTAAGTATTGAGCAACTTGCTCTCCAGTCACATCTTCATCCTATTCAGAGGAAGAATAGTCTTCAGAGCTCATGAATGGCAGAAAGAGATTTAATGGAATCTCTATGGTCTCTGTATGAGCCTCAGATTCCTTTGGATCCTTAATAGGAAATTCGTTCTTGCTTGAGGGACGTCCCAGGAGGTCTCCCTCACTAGGATTTTCGTCTTCCTCCTCCCTTGTGCATTTGGCCACATTGATCACATCAATGGCCTTGCCCTCTCCTTTTGGATTCTCTTCTGTATTGCTTGGGAGAATACTGGGAGGAGTTTCAATGACTTTCTTACTCAGCTGGCCCACTTGTGCCTCCAGATTTCTGATGGAGGATCTTGTTTCATTCATGAAACTGAAAATGGCCTTTGACAGATCAGAGACTATATTGGCTAAATTAGAAGTGTTTTGTTCAGTATTCTCTGTCTGTTGCTGAGAAGATGATGGATATGGCTTGCTATTGCTCAGCCTATTGCGTCCACCATTGTTAAAGCCTTGTTGAGGCTTTTGTTGATCCTCCCATGAGAAATTTGGATGATTTCTCCATGATGAGTTATAGGTGTTTCCATAAGGTTCACCCATGTAATTAACCTCTGCCATGGCAGGGTTCTCAGGATCATAAGCTTCTTCAGAAGCTGCATCTTTAGTACTGTTGGATGCATGTTGCCATCCATTCAAACTTTGAGAGATCATGTTGACCTGCTGAGTCAACACTTTGTTCTGAGCCAATATGGCATTCAGAGCATCAATTTCAAGAACTCCTTTCTTCTGAGGTATCCCATTATTCACGGAGTTCCTCTCAGAAGTGTACATGAATTGGTTGTTTGCAACCATATCAATGAGTTCTTGAGCCTCTTCAGGCATTTTCTTTAGGTGAATAGATCCACCTGTAGACTGGTCCAATGACATTTTCGAAAATTCAGATAGACCATAATAGAATATATCTAATATTGTCCATTCTGAAAACATGTCAGATGGACATCTTTTGGTCAGCTGCTTGTATCTTTCCCAAGCTTCATAGAGGGATTTACCATCTTTTTGTTTGAAGGTTTGAACATCCACTCTCAGCTTGCTCAGCTTTTGAGGAGGAAAGAATTTATCCAGGAAGGCAGTGACTAGCTTATCCCAAGAGTCCAGGCTATCCTTGGGTTGTGAATCCAACCATATTCTAGCTCTGTCTCTTACAGCAAAAGGGAAAAGCATGAGTCTGTAGACTTCAAGATCAACTCCATTCGTCTTTACAGTCTCACAGATCTGCAAAAATTCAGTTAAAAACTGATAAGGATCTTCAGATGGAAGTCCATAGAACTTGCAGTTTTGTTGCATTAAAGCAACTACTGAGGTTTCAGCTCAAAGTTATTGGCTCCAATGGCAGGAATGGAGATGCTTCTTCCATCAAACTTGGACGTTGGCTTTGTGAAGTCACCAAGCATTCTCCTTGCATTATTATTATTTTCGGCTGCCATCTCCTTCTCTTGTTCTAATATTTCTGAACGGTTACCTTTAGATTGTTGTAACTTAGCTTCTCTTAATTTTCTCTTCAGATTCCTTTCAGGTTCTGGATCAATTTCAACAAGAGTGCCTTTATCCTTGTTCCTGCTCATATGAAAGAGAAGAAAACAAGAAAAGAAAGAGGAATCCTCTATGTCACAGTATAGAGATTCCTTTATGTTAGTAGAAAAAGAAAGGGGAGAAGAATGTAGAAGAGAGGATTCGGATATTAGGTGGAGAGGGGTGAAGAGAAGTGTTAGTAATTAAATAATTAAATAGAATAAGAAAAGGGATGGAGAATTTCGAAAATAATTTTTGAAAAAGTGGTTAGTGATTTTCGAAAATCTGAGATAAGATAAGATTAAAATTAAAATTTAAAACAAAAAGAATTTTTGAAAAAGAGAGAAGTATTTTCGAAAATTAGAGAGGGAAGAGTAGTTAGTTGGTTTTGAAAAAGATAGGAAACAAACAAAAAGTTAGTTAGTTGATTGAAAAAGATATTAAAATCAAATTTGAAAAAAATAAGAGGATAAGAAGTTAGATAAGATATTTTGAAATCAAAATTTGAAAAAGATAAATTTTTTTTGAAAAAGATAAGATAAAAGATAAAAAGATTTAATTCTTAAAATGACTTAACTAACAAGAAACTACAAGATAAGATTCTAGAACTTAAAGATTGAACCTTTCTTAACAAGAAAGAAACAAACTTCAAATTTTTGAACCAATCACATTAATTGTTAGCTAATTTTCGAAAATTAGATGTAAAGATAAGAAAAAGGTTTTGAAAAATATTTTGAAAAAGATTTTTGAAATTTTTGAAAAATAGAAAAAAATGAAAAAGATATAATTTTTGAAAAAGATTTTTGAAAAGATAAGATTTTTAAAATTGAAATTTTGACTTGACTTGTAAGAAACCACTAATTTTAAAAATTTTTGACCAAGTCAACCCAAAATTTCAAAAATTTGGAGGGAAATAAGGAAAAGATATTTTTTTGATTTTTGAAATTTTTAAGATGAGAGAGAAAAACACAACCATGACCCAAAACATGAAAATTTTGGATCAAAACACTTAATGCATGCAAGAACACTATGAATGTCAAGATGAACACCAAGAACACTTTGAAGATCATGATGAACATCAAGAACATAATTTTTAAAAAATTTTTGATGCAAAGAAAACATGCAAGACACCAAACTTAGAAATCTTTAATGCATGGACTCTATGAAACAAAAAATGCATATGAAAAACAACAAACAACACAAAACAAGAAAACATCAAGATCAAACAAGAAGACTTACCAAGAACAACTTGAAGATCATGAAGAACACTATGAATGCATGGAATTTTCGAAAAAATGCAAGAAAAATTTTAAAAGCATGCAATTGACACCAAACTTAAAAATTAACACAAGACTCAAACAAGAAACACAAAATATTTTTGATTTTTATGATTTTCTAATTTTTTTGTATTTTATTTTAATTTTTTCGAAAAACATGGTTAGAAAAACGAAAAAGAAAAGAAAAATTTTGAAAAAAATATTTTTGAAAAGAAAATTACCTAATTTGAGCAACAAGATGAACCGTCAGTTGTCCATACTCGAACAATCCCCGGCAACGGCGCCAAAAACTTGGTGGACGAAATTGTGATTGCCCTCTTTGTACAATTGTGATCTATACTTTCACACAAATCGAATAATCCCCGGTAATGGCTCCAAAAGCTTGGTGCACAATACTGCGGCTTTCACAACTCCGTTCAACTAACCAGCAAGTGTACTGGGTCGTCCAAGTAATACCTTACGTGAGTAAGGGTCGATCCCACAGAGATTGTTGGTATGAAGCAAGCTATGGTTACCTTGTAAATCTCAGTTAGGCAGATTATTGGTTTAAATTTGATTAATGGAATAAATAGAAAATAAAAAGGGATAGAAATACTTATGTAAAGCAATGGAGGGAATTTCAGATAAGTGTGTGGAGATGCTGTGCTCCTCTCGTATCTCTATTTTCTTATTACATTCATCCAATCCTTCCTACTCCCTTCCATGGCAAGCTGTATGTAGGGCATCACCATTGTCAATGGCTACATCCCATCCTCTCAGTGAAAACGTTCCTATGCTCTGTCACAGCACGGCTAATCATCTGTCGGTTCTCAATCAGGTTGGAATAGAATCCCTTGTGTATATCTTGGGATAAGGATAGAAGAGAATTGAATAGAAAGTAATAATAATTGTATTGAAACTTGAGGTACAGCAGAGCTCCACACCCTTAATCTATGGTGTGCAGAAACTCCACTGTTGAAAATACATAAGTAAAAGGTTCAGGCATGGCCGAATGGCCAGCCCCCTGAATGTGATCAATAGCCTCCTAAGATGAACAATAAAAAAAACTGAGACCAAAGATGTCTAATACAATAGTAACTTATCCTATTTATACTAGAGTAGCTACTAGGGTTTACATGAGTAAGTATTTGATGCATAAATTCACTTCCGGGGCCCACTTGGTGTATGTTTGGGCTGAGCTTGATCTATCTACGAACTGAGGCTTTTCTTGGAGTTGAACACCAAGTTATAATGTGTTTTGGGCGTTCAACTCCAGATCATGACATTTTTCTGGCATTTAACTCCAGACAGCAGCATGTACTTGGCGTTCAACGCCAAGTTACATCTTCAATTTCCGAATAAAGTATGGACTATTATATATTGCTGGAAATCTCTGGATGTCTAATTTCCAACGCCGTTGAGAGAGCACCAATTGGAGTTTTGTAGCTCCATAAAATCCATTTCGAGTACAGGGAGGTCAGATTCCAACAGCATCAGCATTCCTTTTGTCAACCTTTTTCAGAGTTTTGCTTAAATCCCTCAATTTCAGCAAGAAATTACCTGAAATCACAGAAAAACATACAAACTCATAGTAAAGTAAAGAAATGAGAATTTAACATAAAAACTAATGAAAACATCCCTGAAAGTAGCTTGAACTTACTAAAAACTACCTAAAAACAACACCAAAAAGCGTATAAATTATCCGCTCATCAGTGGTGCCCAGAGCTCTTAATCACACTCTTTTTGCTTTGGATCACAACTTTAACCATTCAGTCTCAAGTTTTTCACTTGAACCTTCATGACACAAGCACATGGTTAGGGACAGCTTGGTTTAGCCGCTTAGGCCTGGATTTTATTTCCTTGGGCCCTCCTATCCATTGATGCTCAAAGCCTTGGATCCTTTTTACCCTTGCCTTTTGGTTTTAAGGGCTATTGGCTTTTTCTGCTTGCTTTTTATTTTTCTTTCTATTTTTTCACCAAATTTTTTTTCGCAAGCTTGTTACTTTTCACTGCTTTTTCTTGCTTCAAGAATCAATTTTCATGATTCTTCAGATTGTCAATAACATTTCTCTTTGTTCATCATTCTTTCAAGAGCCAACAGTTTTAACATTCATAAACAACAATATCAAAAATATGCACTGTTCAAGCATTCATTCAGAAAACAAAAAGTATTGTCACCACATCAAATATAATTAAATTAAATTCAAGGATAAATTCGAAATTCATGTACTTCTTGTTCTTTTGAATTAAAACATATTTCATTTAAGAGAGGTGAAGGATTAATGGAATTATTCATAACTTTAAGACATGGTTACTACATACTAATGATCATGAAGTAGAGACACAAAATATAGATAAACATAACATAGAAAACGAAAAACAGAAAGAAATAAGAACAAGGAATGAATCCACCTTAGTGGCGTCTTCTTCTTGAAGGACCAACAATGTCCTTAAG
>NC_029781.3:31959423-31962639 GCF_000817695.3 Arachis duranensis
ATGCATCTCTTGAGAACCGTGGAGGGTCTCTCTTGCTTGCTCCATCCTCTTCTTGGTGATGGGCTTATCCTCTTCAATGGAAATGTCTCCTTCTATGATAACTCCAGCTGAGTAACATAGATGGCAAATAAGGTGAGGAAAAGCTAGCCTTGCCATGGTGGAGGGCTTTTCGGCTATTTTGTAGATTTCATTGAAAATGACCTCATGAACTTCTACTTCCTCTCCAATCATGATGTTATGGATCATGATGGCCCGATCCACAGTAACTTCAGATCGGTTGCTAGTGGGAATGATGGAGCGTTGAATGAACTCCAACCATCCTCTAGCCACAGGCTTGAGGACCAGTCTTCTTAGTTGGACTGGCTTGCCTTTGGAGTCTCTCTTCCATTGAGCTCCTTCCACACATATGTCCATAAGAACTTGGTCCAACCTTTGATTAAAGTTGACCCTTCTAGTGTAGGGGCGTACATCTTCTTGCATCATGGGCAAGTGGAATGCTAACCTCACATTTTCCGGTCTAAAATCTAAGCATTTCCCCCGAACCATTGTGAGATAATTCTTTGGACTCGGGTTCATACTTTGATCATGGTTCCTAGTGATCCATGCATTAGCATAGAACTCTTGAACCATTATGATTCCGACTTGTTGCATGGGGTTGGTTAGGACTTCCCAACCTCTTCTTCGGATNNCTACCCTTAGTTGCTTCCAATAATTATGTGGAGGAACATGTATCCCCTGAGGTATCTCAGGGATTTCTTGATGAGGGAATTTCTCATGCTCTCTTAATGTGCAGTCAAATGCTCTTCTACTAAGTTATGGACCCTTGAGATGAATATCTCCATCTCCCATGACTTGAAGGTGGAAGCTTTTGTCTTCCCTTTTCCTTTTCTAGAGGATTCTCCGGCCTTAGGTGCCATTGATGGTGATGGAAAAACAAAAAGCTGATGCTTTTACCACACCAACCTTAAAATATTGCTCGCCCTCGAGCAAGAGAAGAAAGAAGAGAAGAAGAAGAAGAAAAAAATGGAGGAGAGTGATGGGAGATGGATTCAGCCAAGGTATAGTAGAGGGGGTAGTGTTATGTGAAAATGGGGTGGAATGGAGGGGTTTATATAGGGAGAGGGGAGAGGGTAGGTTCGGCCATTTATGGTGGGATTGGGTGGGAAAATGTTTTTGAATTTGGAAGGTAGGTGGGGTTTATGGGGAAGAATGGATGGATGTGAGTGGTGAATAGGTGATTGGGGAGAGAGATTGAGGTGATTGGTGAAGGGTTTTTGGGAAGTGTGACATGGGGAGCGGTATGGCTTAGCGTAAGTTCTTATAGAAAGCGCTGTGAGGGAGGTAATTTCCTATCTAAGAAGCAGCTTCTTCTGTAACAGCAAAAAGAAAGGGCCGGCTATTCTTTTTGTTCAATGAAAAAGCATTCGTTCATAGTCGCTAAGAGGAATCCGAACTTATTCTTATTCAATTTATAGCAATCTCTGATTGGAAATAGATCTGGCGTTTAAACGCCGAGTGGTGCACATCTGAGCGTTCAACGCCCACATGTAACATGTTTCTGGCGTTGAACGCCAGTTTCATGCTTGTTGCTGGCGTTCAGCGCCAGCTTTTCCTCAAGGAACATTTCTGGCGTTCAAACGCCAGAATGTTGCTTGTTTCTGGCGTTCAGCGCCAAATTCATACTCTATTCTGGCGTTGAACGCCATCCAGATGCACCTTACTGGCGTTGAACGCCAGCCTGTGCTTCCTCCAGGGTGTGATTTTTCTTCTGGTTTTTGATTCTGTTTTTAATTTTTATATTTTTTTCGTGACTCCACATGTTCATGTACCTAATAAAACACAAAATAACAATAAAATAAAAATTAGATAAATAAAATTGGGTTGCCTCCCAACAAGCGCTTCTTTAATGTCAATAGCTTGACAGTGGCTCTCATGGAGCCACAAAGGTGATCAGGTCAATGTTGTATAGTCCCAACACCAAACTTAGAGTTTGGATATGGGATCTTGACACCAAACTTAGAGTTTGTTGTGGCCTCCCAACACCAAACTTAGAGTTTGACTGTGGGGGCTCTTCTTGACTCCGAACTGAGAGAAGCTCTTCATGCTTACTTTGTTTTGTCACAGAGGGATGGCCATGTGCCTTAAACACAAGGTAGTCCCCATTCAATTGAAGGACTAATTCACCTCTGTTGACATCTATCACAGCTCCTGCTGTGGCTAGGAAAGGTCTTCCAAGGATAATGCATTCATCCTCTTCCTTCCTAGTGTCTAAGATTATGAAATCAGCAGGGATGTAAAGGCCTTCAACCTTTACTAACACGTTCTCCACTATTCCATAAGCTTGTCTCAATGACTTGTCTGCCAATTGTAATGAGAACAAGGCAGGTTGTACCTCAATGATCCCTAGCTTCTCCATTACAGAGAGTGGCATAAGATTTATCCCTGACCCCAGATCATATAGAGCTTTTTCAAAGGTCATGGTGCCTATGGTACAAGGTAGATCACATAGAGCTTTTTCAAAGGTCATGGTGCCTATGGTACAAGGTATTAAGAACTTGCCAGGATCCTGTTTCTTTTGAGGTAGAGTTTGCTGAATCCAGGTATCTAGTTCATTAATGAGCAAAGGGGGTTCACTTTCCCAAGTCTCATTACCAAACAACTTGGCATTCAGCTTCATGATAGCTCCTAAATATTGAGCAACTTGCTCTCCAGTCACATTTTCATCCTCTTCAGAGGAAGAATAGTCTTCAGAGCTCATGAATGGCAGAAGGAGATTTTCTGGAATCTCTATGGTCTCTATATGAGCCTCAGATTCCTTTGGATCCTTAATAGGAAACTCCTTCTTGCTTGAGAGACGTCCCAGGAGGTCTTCCTCACTAGGATTTTCGTCCTCCTCCTCCCTTGTGCATTCGACCATACCTCTCTAGGTTCGGCCATGTTGATTATATCAATGGCCTTGCACTCTCCTTTTGGATTCTCTTCTGTATTGCTTGGGAGAATACTGGGAGGAGTTTCAATGACTTTCTTACTCAGCCGGCCCATTTGTTTCTCTAGATTTCTGATAGAGGATCTTGTTTCACTCATGAAACTGAAAGTGGCCTTTGACAGATCAGAGACTAGATTGGCTAAATTAGAAGTGTTTTGTTCATAATTCTCTGTCTGTTGCTGAGAAGATGATGGAAAAGGCTTGCTATTGCTCAGCCTATTATGTCCACG
>NC_029781.3:31962711-31964981 GCF_000817695.3 Arachis duranensis
GATCCTTCCATGAGAAATTTGGATGATTTTTCCATGATGAGTTATAGGTGTATCCATAAGGTTCACCCATGTAATTAACATCTGCTATTGCAGGGTTCTCAGGATCATAAGCTTCTTCAGAAGCTGCCTCTTTAGTACTGTTGGATGCATGTTGCCATCCATTCAGACTTTGAGAGATCATGTTGACCTGTTGAGTCAACACTTTGTTCTGAGCCAATATGGCATTTAGAGCATCAATTTCAAGAACTCCTTTCTTCTGAGGTATTCCATTATTCACGGAATTCCTCTCAGAAGTGTACATGAATTGGTTGTTTGCAACCATATCAATGAGTTCTTGAGCCTCTTCAGGCGTTTTCTTTAAGTGAATAGATCCACCTGCAGAATGGTCCAATGACATTTTCAAAAATTCAGACAGGCCATAATAGAATATATCTAATATGGTCCATTCTGAAAACATGTCAGATGGACATATTTTGTTCAGCTGCTTGTATCTTTCCCAAGCTTCATAGAGGGATTCACCATCTTTTTGTTTGAAGGTTTGAACATCCACTCTCAGCTTGCTCAGCTTTTGAAGAGGAAAGAATTTATCCAAGAAGGCAGTGACCAGCTTATCCAAGGAGTCCAGGCTATCCTTAGAAGGCAGTGACCAGCTTATCCAGGAGTCCAGGCTATCTTTGGGTTGTGAATCCAACCATATTCTAGCTCTGTCTCTTACAGCAAAAGGGAAAAGCATGAGCCTGTAGACTTCAGGATCTACTCCATTTGTCTTAACAGTCTCACAAATCTGCAAGGACTCAGTTAAAAACTGGTAAGGATCTTCAGATAGAAGTCCATAAAACTTGCAGTTTTGTTGCATTAAGGCAACTAGCTGAGGTTTCAGCTCAAAGTTATTGGCTCCAATGGCAGGAATGGAGATGCTTTTTCCATCAAATTTGGACGTTGGCTTTGTGAAGTCACCAAGAATTCTCCTTGCATTATTATTATTTTCGGCTGCCATCTCCTTCTCTTGTTCAAAAATTTCTGAAAGGTTGTTTCTGGATTGTTGTAATTTAGTTTTTCTTAGTTTCCTTTTCAGAGTCCTTTCAGGTTCAGGATCAATTTCAACAAGAGTGCATTCGAAAATTAAATATAAGATAAGATTAAAATTAAAATTTAAAACAAAAGAATTTTTGAAAAAAGAGATGAGATATTTTCGAAAATTAGAGAGGGAAAAGTAGTTAGGTGGTTTTGAAAAAGATAAGAAACAAACAAAAAGTCAAAGAGTTAGTTGAAAAAGAAATTAAAATCAAAATTTTAAAAAGATAAGAAGATAAGAAGTTAGATAAGATATTTTGAAATCAAATTTTGAAAAAGATAAAATTTTTGAAAAAGATAAGATAAAAGATAAAAAGATTTAATTCAAAAATTTGAAATTACTTACTTCACTAACAAGATTGAACCTTTCTTGACAAGAAAGTAACAAACTTCAAATTTTTGAATCAATCACATTAATTGTTAGCTAATTTTTGAAAATATGATATAAAGATAAGAAAAAGATTTTGAAAAAGATTTTTGAAATTTTCGAAAAAATGGAAAAAAATGAAAAAGATGTAATTTTTGAAAAAAGATTTTGAAAAGATAAGATTTTTAAAATTGAAATTTTTGACTTGACTTGTAAGAAACAACTAATTTTGAAAATTTTTGACTAAGTCAACTCAAATTTTCGAAAATTTGGAGAGAAAAAAGGAAAAGATATATTTTTTTATTTTTGAATTTTTAATGAGGAGAGAGAAAAACACAAACATGACCCAAAACATGAAAATTTTGGATCAAAACACAAGATGCATGCAAGAACACTATGAATGTCAAGATGAACACCAAGCACACATTGCAGATCTTGATGAACATCAAGAACATAATTTTGAAATTTTTTTTTTGATGCAAAGAAAACATGCAAGACACCAAACTTAGAAATCTTTAATACAAGGATTCTAACAAACGAAAAATGCATATGAAAAACAACAAATAACACAAAACAAGAAAACATCAAGATCAAACAAGAGGACTTATCAAGAACAACTTGAAGATCATGAAGAACACTATGAATGCATGGAATTTTCGAAAAATATGCTAGAAAAAATTTTAAAAGCATGCAATTGACACCAAACTTAAAAGTTGACTCAAGACTCAAACAAGAAACACAAAATATTTTTTTATTTTTATGATTTTATTAATTTTTTTGGATTTTTATTAATTTTTTCGAAAATAAAGTTTAGAGAAACAAAAAAGAC
>NC_029781.3:31965528-31967425 GCF_000817695.3 Arachis duranensis
CTTCTTACTCCTTTCCATGGCAAGCTGTATGTAGGGAATCACCATCATCAATGGCTACTTTTAATCCTCTCGGAAAAATGGTCCTATGCGCTATCACTGCACGGCCAATCGTCTGGAGGCATCACCCTTGTTGATAGCTACATCCCATCCACTCAGTGAAAATGGTCCAAATGCTCTGTCACAGCACGGCTAATCATCTGTCGGTTCTCAATCAGGTTGGAGTAGAATCCATTGATTCTTTTGCGTTTGTCATCACACCCAGCCTTCAGAAGTTTGAAGCGCATCACAGTCATTCAATACCGGAATCATACTCGGAATACCACAAACAAGGTTAGACTTTCCAGATTTTCGGGATCCTACTCAGAATACCACAGACAAGGTTAGACTTTCCGGATCCCCATGAATGCCGCCATCTATCTAGCTTATACCACGAAGATTCTGTTGGGGAATCTAAGAGATATGTGCCCAGCCTAAGGTAGAACGTAGTTAAATGTCCTATATATACTAGACTAGCTACTAGGGTTTACATGAGTAAGTAATTGATGCATAAATCCACTTCCGGGGTCCACTTGGTGTGTGCTTGGGCTGAGCTTGATCTATCCACGAGCTGAGGCTTTTCTTGGAGTTGAATGCCAAGTTATAGCGTGTTTCTGGCGTTCAACTCCGGGTTATGACGTGTTTCTGGCGTTTAACTCCAGACAGCAGCATGTACTTGGCTTTGAGCGCCACTTTACGTCGTCAATTCCGGAATAAAGTATGGACTATTATATATTTCTGGAAAGCTCTAGATGTCTACTTTCCAACGCTTTTGAGAGCGCACCATTTGGAGTTCTGTAGCTCCAGAAAATCCATTTTGAGTGCAGGGAGGTCAGATTCCAATAGCATCAGCAGTCCTTTTGTCAGCCTTTTTCGGAGTTTTGCTCAAGTCCCTCAATTTCAGCCAGAATTTACCTGAAATTACAGAAAAACACACAAACTCATAGTAAAGTCCAGAAATGTGAATTTAACATAAAAACTAATGAAAATATCCCTAAAAGTAGCTTGAACTTACTAAAAACTACCTAAAAACAATGCCAAAAAGCGTATAAATTATCCGCTCATCACAACACCAAACTTAACTTGTTGCTTGTCCCCAAGCAACTGAAAATCAATTAGGATAAAAAGAAGAGAATATACTATAAATCTGAAAATATCAATGAATATTAATTCTAATTAGATGAGCGGAACTTGTAGCTTTTTGCTTCTGAACAGTTTTGGCATCTCACTTTTTCCTTTGAAGTTCAAAATGATTGGCTTCTCTAGGAACTTAGAATTTCGGATAGTGTTATTGACTTTCCTAGTTAAGCATGTTGATTCTTGAACACAGCTACTTATGAGTCTTGGCCGTGGCCCTATGCATTTTGTTTTCTAGTATTACCACCGGATACATAAATGCCACAGACACATGACTGGGTGAACCTTTTCAAATTGTGACTCAGCTTTGCTAGAGTCCCCAGTTAGTGGTTGGTGGACGAAATTGTGATTGCCCTCTTTGTATTTGCATGAGATTTATTTAATGGCTCTTTGGCATATGTGATCACAACTACGTTCAACTTAACCAGCAAGTGCACTGGGTCATCCAAGTAATACCTTACGTGAGTAAGGGTCGATCCCACAGAGATTGTTGGTATGAAGCAAGTTATGGTTACCTTGTAAATCTCAGCTAGGCAGATTATTGGTTTAAATTTGATTAATGGAATAAATAGAAAATAAAAAAGGGATAGAAATACTTATTTAAAGCAATGGTGGGAATTTCAGAAAAGTGTGTGGAGATGCTGTGCTCCTCTCGTATCTCTATTTTCTTATTACATTCATCCAATCCTTCCTACTCCTTTCCATGGCAAGCTGTATGTAGGGC
>NC_029781.3:31967600-31970202 GCF_000817695.3 Arachis duranensis
TCGTCACAGTCATTCAATCCCAGAATCCTACTCGGAATACCATAGACAAGGTTTAGACTTTCCGGATCCTCATGAATGCCGCCATCTATCTAGCTTATACCATGAAGATTATGTTGGGGAATCTAAGAGATATGCGCCCGACCTAGAGTAGAACGGAAGTGGTTGTCAGTCACGCGCGTTCATAGGTGAGAATGATGATGAGTGTCACGGACCATCACATTCATCAAAGTTAAGTGTAACATATATCTTGGGATAAGGATAGAAGAGAATTGAATAGAAAGTAATAATAATTGTATTGAAACTTGAGGTACAGCAGAGCTCCACACCCTTAATCTATGGTGTGCAGAAACTCCACTGTTGAAAATACATAAGTAAAAAGTTCAAGCATGGCCGAATGGCCAGCCTCCTGAATGTGATCAATAGCCTCCTAAGATGAAGAATAAAACAAAACTGAGACCAAAGATGTCTAATACAATAGTAACTTATCCTATTTCTACTAGACTAGCTACTAGGGTTTACATGAGTAAGTATTTGATGCATAAATTCACTTCCGGGGCCCACTTGGTGTATGTTTGGGCTGAGCTTGATCTATCCACGAGCTGAGGCTTTTCATGGAGTTGAACTCCAAGTTATAACGTGTTTTGGGCGTTCAACTCCGGATCATGATGTTTTTCTGGCGTTTAACTCTAGACAGCAGCATGTACTTGGCGTTCAACGCCAAGTTACGCCGTAAATTTCCGAATAAAGTATGGACTATTATATATTTCTGGAAAGCTCTAGATGTCTACTTTCCAACGCCGTTGAGAGCGCGCCAATTTAAATTTTGTAGCTCCAGAAAATCCATTTCGAGTGCAGGGAGATTAGATTCCAACAGCATCAGCAGTCCTTTTGTCAGCCTTTTTCAGAGTTTTGCTCAAATCCCTCAATTTCAGTCAGAAATTACCTGAAATCACAGAAAAACACACAAACGCATAGTAAAGTCCAGAAATGTGAATTTAACATAAAAACTAATGAAAACATCCCTGAAAGTAGCTTGAACTTACTAAAAACTACCTAAAAACAATGCCAAAAGCGTATAAATTATCCGCTCATCACAACACCAAACTTAAATTGTTGCTTGTCCCCAAGCAACTGAAAATATATTAGGATAAAAAGAAGAGAATATACTATAAATTCCAAAATATTAATGAATATTAATTATAATTAGATGAGCGGGACTTGTAGCTTTTTGCTTCTGAACAGTTTTGGCATCTCACTTTTTCCTTTGTAGTTTAGAGTGATTGGCTTCTCTAGGAACTTAGAATTTCGGATAGTGTTATTGATTCTCCTAGTTAAGTATGTTGATTCTTGAACACAGCTACTTTTATGAGTCTTTGCCGTGGCCCTAAGCACTTTGTTTTCCAGTATTACCACCGGATACATAAATGCCACAGACACATGACTGGGTGAACCTTTTCAGATTGTGACTCAGCTTTGCTAGATCCCCAGTTAGAGGTGTCCAGAGATCTTAGGCACACTCTTTTTGCTTTGGATCAAGACTTTAACCACTCAGTCTCAAGCTTTTCACTTAGACCTTCATGACACAAGCACATGGTTAGGGATAGCTTGATTTAGCCGCTTAGGCCTGGATTTTATTTCCTTGGGCCCTCCTATCCATTGATGCTCAAAGCCTTGGATCCTTTTTACCCTTGCCTTTTGGTTTTAAGGGCTATTGGCTTTTTCTGCTTGCTTTTTCTTTTTCTTTCTATTTTTTTCGCCACTTCTTTTTTTCGCAAGCTTTTTACTTTTTCACTGCTTTTTCTTGCTTCAAGGATCAATTTCATGATTTTTCAGATCATCAATATCATTTATTTTTGTTTATCATTCTTTCAAGAGCCAATAGTTTTAACATTCATAAACAACAAGATCAAAAATATGCACTGTTCAAGCATTCATTCAGAAAACAAAAAGTATTGTCACCACATCAATATAATTAAATTAAATTCAAGGATAAATTCGAAATTCATGTACTTCTTGTTCTTTTGAATTAAAACATTTTTCATTTAAGAGTGGTGAAGGATTAATGGATTTTATTCATAGCTTTAAGACATGGTTACTACATACTAATGATCATGAAGTAGAGACACAAAACATAGATAAACAAACATTAAAAACCAAAAAACAGAAAGAAATAAGAACAAGGAATGAATCAACCTTTAGTGGCGCATTCTTCTTGAAGGACCAACAATGTCCTTAAGCTCTTCCATGTCCCTTCCTTGCCTTTGTTGCTCCTCCCTCATTGCTCTTTGATCTTCTTTTATTTCTTGGAGAATGATGGAGTGCTCATGATGTTCCTCCCTTAATTGTTCCACATTGTGGCTCAAATCTTCTAAGGAGGTGTTGAGTTGCTCCTAATAGTTGTTAGGAGGAAAGTGCATCCCTTGAGGCATCTCAGGGATTTGTTGATGATGAGCTTCCTCATGCATCTCTTGAGAACCGTGAAGGATCTCTCTTGCTTGCTCCATCCTTTTCTTGGTGATGGGCTTATCCTCTTCAATGGAGATGTCTCCTTCTATGATAACTCCAGCTGAGTAACATAGATGGCAAATAAGGTGAGGAAAAC
>NC_029781.3:31970357-31972038 GCF_000817695.3 Arachis duranensis
TAACTTCAGATCGGTTGCTAGTGGGGATGATGGAGTGTTGAATGAACTCCAACCATCCTCTAGCCACAGGCTTGAGGTCCAGTCTTCTTAGTTGAACTGGCTTGCCTTTGGAGTCTATTCTCCATTGGGCTCCTTCCACACATATGTCCATTAGGACTTGGTCCAACCTTTGATTAAAGTTTACCCTTGTAGTGTAGGGGTGTTCATTTTCTTGCATCATGGGCAAGTGAAACGCCAACCTCACATTTTCCGGACTAAAATCTAAATATTTCCCCCGAACCATTGTGA
This sequence comes from Arachis duranensis, assembly GCF_000817695.3. Classification (NCBI taxonomy): domain Eukaryota; kingdom Viridiplantae; phylum Streptophyta; class Magnoliopsida; order Fabales; family Fabaceae; genus Arachis; species Arachis duranensis. The sequence goes on from NC_029781.3 coordinate 31,970,646, forward strand.
GATAATTCTTTGGATTCGGGTTCATACTTTGATCATGGTTCCTAGTGATCCATGCAATGGCATAGAACTCTTGAACCATTAAGATTTCGACTTGTTGCATGGGGTTGGTTAAGACTTCCCAACCTCTTCTTCGGATTTCATGTCGGATCTTTGGATACTCATTTTTATTGAGCTTGAAAGGGACCTCAGGGATCACTTTCTTCTTTGCGACGACATCATAGAAGTGGTCTTGATGGCTCTTGGAGATGAATCTTTCCATCTCCCATGACTCGGAGGTGGAAGCTTTTGTCTTCCCTTTTCCTTTTCTGGCCTTAGGTTCCATTGATGGTAGTGGAAAACAAAAAAGATTGTGCTTTGACCATACCAAACTTAAAATATTGCTCGTCCTCGAGCAATAGAAGAAAGAAGAGAAAAAGAAGAAGAAGAAAATATGGTATAGAGGGAGAGATGTGGGTTCGGCCAAGGTAAAGAAGAGGGGGTTGTATTGTGTGAAAATGAAGTAGAATGGAAGGGTATATATAGGGGGAGGGGGAGTGTATGTTCGGCCATTTAGGGTGGGAATGGGTGGGAAAATGGTTTTGAATTTTTGAAGGTAGGTGGGGTTTATGGGGAAGAGTGGATGGATGTGAGTGGTGAAGGGGGTGATTGGGAAGAGGGATTGAGATGATTGGTGAAGAGTGTTGGGAAGTGTGACATGGGGAATACTCATCACAAAATAGGATTAGGAGGTAAGGTGGGAATATAGTAGGTGGGGATCCTGTGGGGTCCACAGATCCTGAGGTGTCAAGGAATTCCATCCCTGAACCAAATAGGCATGTAAAATGCCTTTGCACACCATTCTGGCATTTAAACGCCGTGTGGTGCACATTCTGGGCGTTCAACGCCCATGTAAAGCATGTTTTTGGCGTTGAACGCCAGTTTCATGCTTATTACTAGCGTTCAGTGCCAGCTTTTCTTCTCTAGGCACATTCCTGGTGTTTAGCGCCAGAATGTTGCTTGTTTCTGGCGTTCAGCGCCAGATTCATGCTCTGTTCTGGCGTTGAACGCCAGCCAGATGCACCTTACTGGCGTTGAACGCCAGCCTGTGCTTCCTCCAGGGTGCGAATTTTTTTCTGCTATTTTTGCTTCTGTTTTTAATTTTTATGATTTTTTCGTGACTCCAACATGATCATGTACCTAATAAAACACAAAATGAAAATAAAATAATATAAAATAAAAATTAGATAAAATTGGGTTGCCTCCCAACAAGCGCTTCTTTAATGTCAATAGCTTGACAGTGGCTCTCATGGAGCCACAAGGTGATCAGGTCAATGTTGTATAGTCCCAACACCAAACTTAGAGTTTAGATATGGGGTCTTAACACCAAACTTAGAGTTTGGTTGTGGCCTCCCAA
>NC_029781.3:31972074-31976720 GCF_000817695.3 Arachis duranensis
GAAGGTAGGTGGGGTTTATGGGGAAGAGTGGATGGATGTGAGTGGTGAGGGGGGTGATTGGGAAGAGGAATTGAGGTGATTGGTGAAGAGTGTTGGGAAGTGTGACATGGGGAATAGTCATCACAAAAATAGGATTAGGAGGTAAGGTGGGGATCCTGTGGGGTCCACAGATAGTGAGGTGATCCTGTGGGGTCCACAGATCCTGAGGTGTCAAGGAATTCCATCCCTGCACCAAATAGGCATGTAAAATGCCTTTGCACACCATTCTGGCGTTTAAACGCCGAGTGGTGCACATTCTGGGCGTTCAACGCCCACATGTAACATGTTTCTGGCGTTGAACGCCAGTTTCATGCTTGTTGCTGGCGTTCATCGCCAGCTTTTCCTCTAGGCACATTTTTGGCGTTCAAACGCTAGAATGTTGCTTGTTTCTGGCGTTCGGCGCCAGATTCATACTCTGTTCTGGCGTTGAACGCCAGCCAGATGCACCTTACTGGCGTTGAACGCCAGCCTGTGCTTCCTCCAGGGTGTGATTTTTCTTCTGCTGTTTTTGATTTTGTTTTTAATTTTCATATTTTTTTCATGACTCCACATGTTCATGTACCTAATAAAACACAAAATAACAATAAAATAAAAATTAGATAAATAAAATTGGGTTGCCTCCCAATAAGCGCTTCTTTAATGTCAATAGCTTGACAATGGCTCTCATGGAGCCACAAAGGTGATCAGGTCAATGTTGTATAGTCCCAACACCAAACTTAGAGTTTGGATATGGGATCTTGACACCAAACTTAGAGTTTGGTTGTGGCCTCCCAACACCAAACTTAGAGTTTGACTGTGGGGGCTCTTCTTGACTCCGAACTGAGAAATTAAGAACTTGCCAGGATCTTGTTTCTTTTGAGGTAGAGTTTGCTGAATCCAGGTATCTAGTTCATTAATGAGCAAGGGGGTTCACTTTTCCAAGTCTCATTACCAAACAACTTGGCATTCAGCTTCATGATAGCTCCTAAATATTGAGCAACTTGCTCTCCAGTCACATCTTCATCCTCTTCAGAGAAAAAATAGTCTTCAGAGCTCATGAATGGCAGAAGGAGATTTACTGGAATCTCTATGGTCTCTATATGAGCCTCAGATTCCTTTGGATCCTTAATAGGAAACTTCTTCTTGCTTGAAAGACGTCCCAGGAAGTCTTCCTCACTAGGATTTTCGTCCTCCTCCTTCCTTGTGCATTCGGCCATATTGATTACATCAATGGCCTTGCACTCTCCTTTTGGATTCTCTTCTGTATTGCTTGGGAGAATACTGGGAGGAGTTTCAATGACTTTCTTACTCAGCCGGCCCATTTGTTTCTCTAGATTTCTGATAGAGGATCTTGTTTCACTCATGAAACTGAAAGTGGCCTTTGACAGATCAGAGACTATATTGGCTAAATTAGAAGTGTTTTGTTCAGAATTCTCTGTCTGTTGCTGAGAAGATGATGGAAAAGGCTTGCTATTGCTCAGCCTATTGCGTCCACCATTGTTGGCTTGCTATTGCTCAGCCTATTACGTCCACCATTGTTAAAGCCTTGTTGAGGCTTTTGTTGATCCTTCCATGAGAAATTTGGATTATTTCTCCATGATGAATTATAGGTTTTTCCATAAGGTTCACCCATGTAATTAACCTTTGCCATGGCAGGGTTCTCAGGATCATAAGCTTCTTCAGAAGCTGCCTCTTTAGTACTGTTGGATGCATGTTGCCATCCATTTAGATTTTGAGAGATCATGTTGACCTGTTGAGTCAACACTTTGTTCTGAGCCAATATGGCATTTAGAGCATCAATTTTAAGAACTCCTTTCTTCTGAGGTATCCCATTATTCACAGAATTCCTCTCAGAAGTGTACATGAATTGGTTGTTTGCAACCATATCAATGAGTTCTTGAGCCTCTTCAGGAGTTTTCTTTAAGTGAATAGATCCACCTGCAGAATGGTCCAATGACATTTTCGAAAATTCAGACAGGCCATAATAGAATATATCTAATATGGTCCATTCTGAAAACATGTCAGATGGACATCTTTTTGGTCAGCTGCTTGTATCTTTCCCAAGCTTCATAGAGGGATTCACCATCTTTTTGTTTGAAGGTTTGAACATCCACTCTCAGCTTGCTCAGCTTTTGAGGAGGAAAGAATTTATCCAAGAAGGCAGTGACCAGCTTATCCTAGGAGTCCAGGCTATCCTTGGGTTGTGAATCCAACCATATTGTAGCTCTGTCTCTTACAGCAAAAGGGAAAAGCATGAGTCTGTAGACTTCAGGATCAACTCCATTCGTCTTTACAGTCTCACAGATCTGCAGGAACTCAGTTAAAAACTGATAAGGATCTTTAGATGGAAGTCCATAAAACTTGCAGTTTTGTTGCATTAAGGCAACTAGCTGAGGTTTCAGCTCAAAGTTATTGGCTCTAATGGCAGGAATGGAGATGCTTTTTCCATCAAATTTGGACGTTGGCTTTGTGAAGTCACCAAGAATTCTCCTTGCATTATTATTATTTTCGGCTGCCATCTCCTTCTCTTGTTCAAAAATTTCTGAAAGGTTGTTTCTGGATTGTTGTAATTTAGCTTCTCTTAGTTTCCTTTTCAAAGTCCTTTCAGGTTATGGATCTATTTCAACAAGAGTGCCTTTTTCCCTGTAGAGGTGAGATATTTTCGAAAATTAGAGAAGAAAAAGTAGTTAGGCGGTTTTGAAAAAGATAAGAAACAAACAAAAAGTCAAAGAGTTAGTTGAAAAAGAAATTAAAATCAAAATTTTAAAAAGATAAGAAGATAAGAAGTTAGATAAGATATTTTGAAATCAAATTTTGAAAAAGATAAAATTTTTGAAAAAGATAAGATAAAAGATAAAAAGATTTAATTCAAAAATTTGAAATTACTTACTTCACTAACAAGATTGAACCTTTCTTAACAAGAAAGTAACAAACTTCAAATTTTTGAATCAATCACATTAATTGTTAGCTAATTTTCGAAAATATGATATAAAGATAAGAAAAAGATAAGAAAAAGATTTTGAAAAAGATTTTTGAAATTTTCGAAAAAATGAAAAAAATGAAAAAGATATAATTTTTGAAAAAAGATTTTGAAAAGATAAGATTTTTAAAATTGAAATTTTTGACTTGACTTGTAAGAAACAACTAATTTTGAAAATTTTTGACTAAGTCAACTCAAATTTTCGAAAATTTGGAGAGAAAAAAGGAAAAGATATATTTTTTTATTTTTGAATTTTTAACGAGGAGAGAGAAAAACACAAACATGACCCAAAACGTGAAAATTTTGGATCAAAACACAAGATGCATGCAAGAACACTATGAATGTCAAGATGAACACCAAGAACACAATGAAGATCATGATGAACATCAAGAACATAATTTTGAAAAACAACAAACAACACAAAAAATGCATATGAAAAACAACAAACAACACAAAACAAGAAAACATCAAGATCAAACAAGAGGACTTATCAAGAACAACTTGAAGATCATGAAGAACACTATGAATGCATGGAATTTTTGAAAAATATGCTAGAAAAAATTTTAAAAGCATGCAATTGACACCAAACTTAAAAGTTGACTCAAGACTCAAACAAGAAACACAAAATATTTTTTTATTTTTATGATTTTATTAATTTTTTTGGATTTTTATTAATTTTTTCGAAAATAAAGTTTAGAGAAACGAAAAAGAAAAGAAAATTTTGAAAAAGATTTTTGAAAAAAAAATTACCTAATCTGAGCAACAAGATGAACCGTCAGTTGTCCATACTCGAACAATCCCCGGCAACGGCGCCAAAATCTTGGTGGACGAAATTGTGATCCTCTTTGTATTTGCATGAGATTTAAAAATTGGCACTATTGAAATTTATGATCACAACTTCATTCAACTTAACCAGCAAGTGTACTGGGTCATCCAAGTAATACCTTACGTGAGTAAGGGTCGATCCCACAGAGATTGTTGGTATGAAGCAAGCTATGGTCACCTTGTAAATCTCAGTTAGGCAGATTAATTGATTTATGATGATTTCGAAAATAATAAATAAACAAAAAATAAAATAGGATAGAAATACTTATGTAAATCAATAGTGGGAATTTCAGATAGGCGTGTGGAGATGCTAGAATCCTTTTGAATCTCTACTTTCTTATTGCTTTCATCCAATCCTTCTTACTCCTTTCCATGGCAAGCTGTATGTAGGGAATCACCATCATCAATGGCTACTTTTAATCCTCTCGGAAAAATGGTCCTATGTGCTGTCACTGCACGGCTAATCGTCTGGAGGCATCATCCTTGTTGATAGCTACATCCTATCCACTCAGTGAGAATGGTCCAAATGCTCTGTCACAGCACGGCTAATCATCTGTCGGTTCTCAATCAGGTTGGAGTAGAATCCATTGATTCTTTTGCGTTTGTCATCACGCCCAGCCTTCAGAAGTTTGAAGCTCATCACAGTCATTCAATACCGGAATCATACTCAGAATACCACAGACAAGGTTAGACTTTCCAGATTTCCGGGATCCTACTCAGAATACCACAGACAAGGTTAGACTTTCCGGATCCCCATGAATGCCGCCATCTATCTAGCTTATACCACGAAGATTCTGTTGGGGAATCTAAGAGATATGTGCCA
>NC_029781.3:31976888-31978581 GCF_000817695.3 Arachis duranensis
AATAAGAATAAAAGAGAATTGAATAGAAAATAATAGTAATTGTATTGAAACTTGAGGTACAGCAGAGCTCCAGACCCTTAATCTATGTTGTGTAGAAACTCCACCGTTGAAAATACATAAGTGAAAGGTTCAGGCATGGCCAAATGGCCAGCCCCCATGGTCTAAGGACTATGCGCCCCCAGATGTTCCTCAGATCTAAAGTGATCAAAAGATGTCTAATACAATAGTTAAATGTCCTATATAAAGTGAAAGGTTCAGGCATGGCCGAATGGCCAGCCCCCATGGTCTAAGGACTATGCTACTAGGGTTTACATGAGTAAGTAATTGATGCATAAATCCACTTCCGGGGCCCACTTGGTGTGTGCTTGGGCTGAGCTTGATCTATCCACGAGCTGAGGCTTTTCTTGGAGTTGAACACCATTTGAAGTTCTGTAGCTCCAGATAATCCATTTTTAGTGCAGGGAGGTCAGATTCCAATAGCATCAGCAGTCCTTTTGTCATCCTTTTTTCAGAGTTTTGCTCAAGTCCCTCAATTTACGCCAGAAATTACTTGAAATCACAGAGAAACACACAAACTTATAGTAAAGTCCAGAAATGTGAATTTAACATAAAAACAAATGAAAACATCCCTAAAAGTAGCTTGAACTTACTAAAAACTACCTAAAAACAATGCCAAAAAGCGTATAAATTATCCGCTCATCAACATCCCCGTGTCAGGATTGGGTAATTTGCGCGCCTGCTGCCTTCCTTGGATGCGGTAGCCGTTTCTCAGGCTCCCTCTCCGGAATCGAACCCTAATTCTCCATCACCCGTCACCACCATGGTAGGCCACTATCCTACCATCGAAAGTTGATAGGGCAGAAATTTGAATGATGCGTCGCCGGCACAAGGGCCGTGCGATCCGACGAGTTATCATGAATCATCAAAGCAACAGGCAGGGCCTGCGTTGACCTTTTATCTAATAAATGCATCCCTTCCAGAAGTCGGGGTTTGTTGCACGTATTAGCTCTAGAATTACTACGGTTATCCGAGTAGTAGGTACCATCAAACAAACTATAACTGATTTAATGAGCCATTCGCAGTTTCACAGTCTGAATTAGTTCATACTTACACATGCATGGCTTAATCTTTGAGACAAGCATATGACTACTGGCAGGATCAACCAGGTAGAATCCGTCACCAACCCTGCGCGCCGCGCTGCCAATGCCCCCCGGGAGGGGAAGCTTTGGACGGACACAGCGGCAGGCATCTTTTTGAGAAACCGAATCATCTGAGGGACAGACGGGGATCTAAGACCCCATCCAGACTGCGTGCACCGCACCCGCGAGAACAGAACACGCACGCAGGCCACCGTTGCCTCACAGAGCGCCGAGACGGGTAGGACCATGGGCGTGTCTTAGAACTCCCCTGGCAATCCCACGAGGGGACTGCAGAGAGGAAATGTTGGGGCAAGGCAGGGATACCACACCGCAGGGTAGGAAACATAGGAGCCGCACAACTGTGGAACGAGCACCGTCGCTTGAGCCGACACATGAAAGGAGTCCGGTGCGCCCGTTCATTACGCGAGGCAAGGAGCCAGACAACACTCAGGACCCACACACCGCTCATCCACCACCACGGTCCGCAAACCCAGCACGCCTGGACGAATCGCGCCCCGCACGCTGAGGCACGTGCAGGGAAGCGGAAGCTTACG
>NC_029781.3:31978730-31983641 GCF_000817695.3 Arachis duranensis
TTTGGCCTAACGATGGGCCGCGCACGCCGCGTTGCCCTTCACAGGGGCGCACAGGCCGCCCGCCGTTCCCACGCCGTGCTCAGACTTGGGGGATGATCCCTTGTCCTGGGCCAAGCTCAAGGAGTTACCCCAGGCGGGTGCCCAAGGCAAAACACCTACACGCCATGATCCCTAGGTGGTGCCTGGATGGGCCGTGCATGGGCGTGTTTCCCTCGTTGTTCCTACAGCAATCGGGTTTCGCCGGAGCCCGACGCCCGTGATCGACCTTGGACTGGGGGCGGGTGACCCCGACAGCAACACCACAACCACAACGTGCTTATTAGTGTGCCTAGGCAACATGCATCTTGCTGGCATTGCACCCAGCAAGCCTTTGGGCATCTCACCTTGCTCGCATTGTGCCAAGCAAGCCTTTGGGCAACTCAAGTTTCAGCGCGGCCATTCGGTGCACGAGGCAAGGAGCCAGACATACTAACAACCCGCACACCACTCATCCGCCACCACGGTCCAGAAACCCAGCACGCCCGGACGATCGGCCCCCAGCACGCCTTGGAGCGTGGAGGCAAGCGGAAGCATACGGGAGTGCCGAGCCAACTCCGCTGGGCAGGGTTCGGGGGAAGCGACGAAGAACATTCAAGGGATAGCCCGAGGCGTGAGGTGTTTCGGGCGATAATCGAACAGCCGCACCGTGTAGATTAAGCAACACGCACAACAAAACCAACACTGCGTCGGGCACCGTCTTGCGTCGACCCTAGACGTAGGGCGAGCACGCCGCGGGTGCACAAGGCACAACTCCACCACGCCATGCTCCCTAGGTGGTGCCTAGATGGGCCATGCATGGACGTGTTTCCCTTCTTGGTCCTTTGGTGATCGGGGTTTGCAGCAGCTCGATGCCCGTGCTCAACCTTGGACTCGGGGCGGGGGACCCCGACGGCACACCACAACCACAACGGGCTTGCTAGTGTGCCTAGGGGATGGCAAGGCATCGTGCATCTTGCTGGCATTGCGCCCAGCAAGCCTTTGGGCAACTCGAGTTTCAGCAGCACGACACCCCTCCCCCTATAATAGGCTGCCGAGCCGTTACCAAAGTGCCATGGGTAGACATCCTTTTCCGTGAGGAGATGATGCAGGTGGAAACTGTCTCTCAACAAATTTCCTTCGGCAAGTGTACCGAGTTTGTCGTCAAGTAAAAACTCACAATAAAGTGAGGTCGAATCCCACAGGGATTGATTGATCAAACAACTTTAATTAGAAAAATATTCTAGTTGAGCAAATTCAGAATTTGGGTTGAGATTTGCAGAAAATAAAATGGCGGAAATGTAAATGACAGAAAAAGTAAATGCTAGAATTAGAGGGCTGAAAGTAAATGACTGAAAGTAAATTGTAGAATTGTAAATGGGAATGGGGTGTTTGCTCATGAAAGTAAACGCAAAAATTAAAGAGAATGGATAAGATCAGAAATGGGGAGTTCTTCTCCTTGTTAAGTTCTTTTTTATTCTTGAACACATATTCTTCTGAGTCTTGGCCGTGACCCTAAGTGCTTCGTGTTCCAATATTACCACCGGATACACAAACGCCACAAACACTTAACTGGGTGAACCCTTTAGGATTGCGATTCAGTTTTGCTATAATCCCCAGCCAGTGATGTCCAGAGTTCTTAAGCACACTCTTTTTGCTTTGGATCACGAATTTAACTATTCAGTCTCAAGTTTTTCACTTGACACCTTCACACCACAAGCATATAGTTAGGGAAACAGCTCATTTAAACTGTTTAGGCCAAGATTTTGTTTCTTTTAGGCCCTCCTAACCATTGATGCTTAAAACCTTGGATCCTTGCTCTTGCCTTTTGGTTTAAAGAGTTATTGGCTTTTCCTTCTTTTTATTTCTTTTTCTTCTTGCTCTTTTTTTTCGCACATATATATTTCTTTTATTTTCTTTTTTTCAATTTCTGCTATTTCTTGCTCCAAGAATCACTTTTTGGATTTTTCAGATTACCAATAATACTTCACTTTTATCAAAATTCTTTCAAGAGCCGACATTCTTAACTCCAACATCAAACATGCACTGTTCATTCATGCATTTAGAAAGTAAAAACAATGCCACTGATATAAGAATTATTGTCGGTCTAGAATTTCTCTTATAGAAAAGAATTATTTCATTGTAAGTATAGCTCCAAACCAACAAACAACTCTCAAATCAAATTCAAATATTGTTGGTTGTCACAAGTACAAACCCCAATGAAAATTAACCGAAGTATTCAAACCTCGGGTCGTCTCATAAGGAATTCCAATGAAGTGATCAATTACTGGCTATGAAGGAACTAGGGGGTTTGATTTATAAATGGGGCAAGAAAATAAATGGCAAGAAAATAACGGAAACAACTAAAGAAAGCAATTAATAAAAAGAGAGACATTCATGGCAAGAATTGAGAATCTAGGCTTTCTATCTTAGTCACTAATAATAACAAGGATTAGCAAGAATTTATCTTATTTCATCATCTCCAACAATGGAAGAAGGTATAATGTTATCTTAACATAGAGATAAAGTCAAACAAGACTAGCTAATCTCAATATAAAAGTCCTAATCAACTCACTAATTAAATTAGCAAGAGATTAGAGTCAATAGAAATAATACTAGCTAACAACTCTAAATCACCAACATAAATTGGGTATTCATGACTAAAGATTACCCAATTACTCTTTCCAAGTCAAGAATGCTAAAAAAAACTACTCTAACATTTGATGAGCGGATAATTTATACGCTTTTTGGCATTGTTTTTAGGTAGTTTTTAGTATGATCTAGTTACTTTTAAAGATGTTTTCATTAGTTTTTATGCTAAATTCACATTTTTGGACTTTACTATGAGTTTTGTGTTTTTCTATGATTTCAGGTATTTTCTGGCTGAAATTTAGGGACCTGAGCAAAACTCTGATAGGAGGCTGACAAAGAACTGCTGATGCTGTTGGAATCTGACCTCCCTGCACTTGAAATGGATTTTATGGAGCTAAAAAACTTCAAATGGCGCGCTCTTAATGGCGTTGGAAAGTAGACATCCAGAGATTTCCAGCAATATATAATAGTCTATACTTTAATCGGAATTATATGATGTAAACTGGCGCTCAACGCCAGTTCCATGCTGCATTCTGGAGTCAAACGCCAGAAACACGTCACGAACCAGAGTTGAACGCCCAAAACACGTTACAACTTGGCGTTCAACTCCAAGAGAAGCCTAAGCTCGTGGATAGATCAAGCTCAGCCCAAGCACACACCAAGTGGGCCCCGGAAGTGGATTTATGCATCAATTACTTACTTCTGTAAACCCTAGTAGCTAGTTTAGTATAAATAGAACTTTTTACCTTTGTATTAGACGTCTTTGATTGTAGTATTCAGTCTTCTGACCACGTTTGGGGGCTGGCCATTCGGCCATGCCTGAACCTTCATCACTTATGTATTTTCAACGGTGGAGTTTCTGCACACCATAGATTAAGGGTGTGGAGCTCTGCTGTACCTCGAGTTTCAATGCAATTACTACTATTTTTTATTCAATTCGACTTATTCTTATTCTAAGATATTCGTTGCACTTCAACATGATGAATGTGATGATCCGTGACACTCATCATCTATCTCACCTATAAACGCGTGACTGACAACCACTTTCGTTCTATCTTAGACCGGGCGCATATCTCTTGGATTCCTTAAGCAAAATATTCGTGGTATAAGCTAGAATTGATGGCGGCATTCATGGGAATCCGAAAAGTCTAACCTTGTCTGTGGTATTCCGAGTAGGATTCCGGGATTGAATGACTGTGACGAGCTTCAAACTCGTGATTGTTGGGCGTGATGACAAACGCAAAAGAATCAAGGGATTCTATTCCGACATGATCGAGAACCAACAGATGATTAGCCGTGCTGTGACAGAGCATTTGGACCTTTTTCACTGAGAGGATGGGATGTAGCCATTGACAATAGTGATTCCCTACATACAGCTTACCATAGAAAGGAGTCACAAAGATTGGATAAAAGTAATAGGAAAGCAGAGATTCAAAAGGAACACAGCATCTCCATGCACCTATCTGAAATTCCCACAATTGAATTATATGAGTAACTATTTACTATTTTATTCCTTCGCGTATACTATAATTTCTTAATACAGTTAAATCCGCCTGACTGGGATTTACAAGATGACCATAGCTTGCTTCATACCAACAATCTCTATGGGATCGACCCTTACTCACGTAAGGTTTATTACTTGGACGACCCAGTACACTTCCTGGTTAGTTGTGCAGAGTTGGGACAAAGTGTGATTTATGTTTGAGAGCACCAAGTCTTTGGAGCCATTGTTGATGATCACAACTTCGCCCACCAAGTTTTTGGCGCCGTTTTGGACAACTGACGGTTCTTCTTGATGCTCAGATTAGGTAATTTTCTTTTTATTCTGTTTTCAAAAAAAAAGGTTTTCAAAAATCTTTCAAAAAAATTTTCTTTATTTTCGTTTTTTTAAAGAATATTTTTCGAAAAAATAATAAAAATACAAAAAAATCAATAAAATCATAAAAATAAAAAATATTTTGTGTTTCTTGTTTGAGTCTTGAGTCAATTTTTAAGTTTGGTGTCAATTGCATGTTTTAAAAATATATTTCTTGCATTTTTCGAAACTTCATGCATTCATGGTATTCTTCATGATCTTCAAGTTGTTCTTGGTAAGTCTTCTTGTTTGATCTTGATGTTTTCTTGTTTTATGTATTTTATTATTTTTCATGTGCATTTTTGCATTCATAGTGTTTAAACATTAAAGATTTCTAAGTTTGGTGTCTTGCATGTTTTCTTTGCATCAAAAGTTTTTCAAAAATATGTTCTTGATGTTCATCATAATCTTCAAAGTGTTCTTGGTGTTCATCTTGACATTCATAGTGT
>NC_029781.3:31983819-31983967 GCF_000817695.3 Arachis duranensis
TTTTTCTGTGATTTCAGGTATTTTCTGGCTGAAATTGAGGGACCTGAGCAAAAATCTGATTCAGAGACCAAAAAAAGGACTACAGATGCTGTTGGATTCTGACCTCCCTGCACTCGAAGTGGATTTTCTGGAGCTACAGAAGCCCAAT
>NC_029781.3:31985562-31986606 GCF_000817695.3 Arachis duranensis
CCAAAAATATTTTTAATTTGTGTCTTCTCAAGTCAATAATACAGAGAATTGAAGATTCAGAACATACAGCAGAGAAATTATGCAGAAAAAGCTGGGTGTTCAAAACGCCCAGTGAAGAAGGACAGACTGGCGTTTAAACGCCAGCCAGGGTACCTGGTTGGGCGTTTAACGCCCAAAAAGGTATAGTTTTGGGCGTTAAATGCCAGAATGTACACCATTCTGGGCGTTTAACGCCAGGATGGCACAAGGGGGAAGATTCTGTTTTTCAATGCAATTTTTTTTCAGGTTTTCAAACTTTTTCAAAATCAAATCTTTTTCAAATCAATTTTTCAATCAAAATCTTTTTCAAAATCAATTTCTTTCTATTTTCAAAAATACTTACTATCAATTAATGATTTGATTCAACATTTCAAGTATGTTGCCTTTTCTGTTGAGAAAGGTTTGATGTTTGAATCATATCTTTTCTTGTTGGTCAAGTTTTTAATTTTTCAAAATCAAATCTTTTTTAAATTGTTTTTCAAATCATATCTTCTCAATCACATTTTTTTTAAAAACCAATCATATCTTCTTAACCACATCTTTTTCAAAATAATTTTCAATCAAATCTCTTTGATTTCTAATTTCAAAATCTTTTTCAAAAATCACTTTATTTCTTCCCCACTTTCATTTTCGAAAATTAAATAATGTTTTTCAAAAATGTTTTCAAAATTTTTACTTAATTTTCGAAAATCACTTCCCTTCTTCTCACATCCTTCTATTTATGGACTAACACTATTCCTTAATGCAAAATTCGAACTCCATCTCCTTTGACAAAGTTCGAATTTTCTACTTCTGTCTTCTACTCTTCTTTTCCTCTGACACTTCAAGGAATCTCTATACTGTGACATAGAGGATTCCACATTTCTTGTTCTCTTCTCTCTCATATGAGCAGGAGCAAAGACAAAGGCATTCTTGTTGAGGCTGATCCTGAACCTGAAAGGACCTTGAAGAGAAAGCTAAGAGAAGCCAAAGCACAACTCTCTTTAGAGGACCTGACCGAATTCT
>NC_029781.3:31987267-31987932 GCF_000817695.3 Arachis duranensis
CATGGGAGAACCCTATGGAAACACCTAAATCCTTCATGGAGGAATCATCCAAATCTTTCATGGAAGGATCAACAGAGACCTCAACAAGGTTTCAATAACAATAATGGTGGAAGAAACAGGTTTAGCAATAGCAAGCCTTTTCCATCATCTTCTCAGCAACAGACAGAAAGTTCTAAGCAGAATACCTCTGACTTAGCAACCATGGTCTCTGATCTAGTCAAAACCACTCAAAGTTTCATGACTGAAACAAGGTCCTCCATTAGAAATTTGGAAGGACAAGTGGGTCAGCTGAGCAAGAAAATTACTGAACTCCCTCCTAGTACTCTCCCAAGCAATACAGAAGAAAATCCAAAAGGAGAGTGCAAGGCCATCAACATGGCCGAATTTTGGGAAGGAGAAGAGGCAGTGAACGCCACTGAGGAAGGACTCACTGGACGTCCACTGACCTCCAATGAGTTCCCCAATGAGGAACCATGGGAATCTGAGGCTCAAACTGAGACCACAGAGATTCCATTGGACTTACTTCTGCCATTCATGAGCTCTGATGAGTATTCTTCCTCTGAAGAGGATGAGTATGTCACTGAAGAGCAAGTTGCTAAATACCTTGGAGCAATCATCAAGTTAAATGACAAGTTATTTGGAAATGAGACGTGGGAAGATGAACC
>NC_029781.3:31988603-31989412 GCF_000817695.3 Arachis duranensis
GCCACAGCAAAGGCTGTGATTGATGTTGATAGAGGAGAGTTGATCATTCAAGTGAATGAAGAATCCTTGGTGTTTAAGGCCCAAGGATATCCCTCTGTCATCATGGAGAGAAAGCATGAAGAGCTTCTCCCAGAACAGAGCCAAAAAGAGCCCCCACAGTCAAACTCTAAGTTTGGTGTTGGGAGGCCAGAACCAAACTCTAAGTTTGGTGTTGAACCCCCACATTCAAACTCTAACTTTGGTGTTGGGAGGTTCCAACATGGCTTTGAGTATCTGTGAGGCTCCATGAGAGTCCTCTGTCAAGCTAGTGACATTAAAGAAGCGCTTGTTGGGAGGCAACCCAATGTTATATTCTAACTATTTTATTTTGTTATTTTTGTAGGTTGATGATCACGAGAAGTCACAAAATCAATGAAAAAAGCAAAAACAGAATGAAAAACAGGAAGAAAAACAGCACACCCTGGAGGACGCACCTACTGGCGTTTAAACGCCAGTGAGGTTAGCTGTTGGGTGTTTAACGCCCAGTCTGGCACCATTCTGGGCGTTTAACGCCAGAAAGGGGCACCAGACTGGCGTTAAACGCCAGAAAAGGGCAAGAAGCTGGCGTTAAACGCCAGAAATGGGCACCAGCCCGGCGTTTAATGCCAGAATTGGCACAAAACGAGATTTTGTTTGCCATTTGGTGCAGGGATGATTTTTCCTTGACACCTCAGGATCTGTGGACCCCACAGGATCCCCACCTACCCTACCACACTCTCTCTCTTCTTCACCCATTCACCAATAACCTCAACACCTCTTCCCCAAAAACC
>NC_029781.3:31990656-31990999 GCF_000817695.3 Arachis duranensis
ATGATCCATAGCATCATGATTGGAGAAGAAATAGAAGTTCATGAGGTTATAGCCCAAGAACTCTATAAGGTGGCGGACAAGCCCTCTACCTTGGCACGGTTAGCCTTTCCGCATCTCATTTGTCACCTCTGTTATTCAGTTGGAGTTGACATAGAGGGAGACATCCCCATTGATGAGGACAAGCCCATCACTAAGAAGAGGATGGAGTACACAAGAGACCCCACTCATCCTGAGATCCCTGAGATTCCCCAAGGGATGCACTTTCCTCCACAAAACTATTGGGAGCAACTGAACACCTCCCTAGGAGAATTGAGTTCCAACATGGGACAACTAAGGGTGGAGC
>NC_029781.3:31992148-31992477 GCF_000817695.3 Arachis duranensis
TTGTGTGTTTTTCTGTGATTTCAGGTATTTTTTGGCTGAAATTGAGGGACCTGAGCAAAAATCTGATTCAGAGACCAAAAAAAGGACTGCAGATGCTGTTGGATTCTGACCTCCCTGCACTCGAAGTAGCTTTTCTGGCGCTACAGAAGCCCAATTGGCGCGCTCTCAATGGCGTTGGAAAGTAGACATCTTGGGCTTTCCAGAAATATATGATAGTCCATACTTTGCCCAAGATTTGATGGCCCAAACCGGCGTTCAAAGTCACCCTCAGAAATCCCAGCGTTAAACGCCGGAACTGGCACCCAAATGGGAGTTAAACGCCCAAACTA
>NC_029781.3:31992572-31992972 GCF_000817695.3 Arachis duranensis
ACCAAGTGGGTCCGGAAGTGGATTTTTATGTCATTTACTCATCTCTGTACACCCTAGGCTACTAGTTCTCTATAAGTAGGACCTTTTACTATTGTATTCTCATCTTTTGATCTTTGGATCTTTTGATCACTTTGGGAGGCTGGCCATTCGGCCATGCCTAGACCTTATACTTATGTATTTTCAACGGTAGAGTTTCTACACACTATAGATTAAGGTGTGGAGCTCTGCTGTACCTCGAGTATTAATGCAATTACTATTGTTCTTCTATTCAATTCCGCTTGTTCTTGTTCTAAGATATCACTTGTTCTTCAACTTGATGAATGTGATGATCCGTGACACTCATCATCATTCTCACCTATGAACGTGTGACTGAAAACCACCTCCGTTCTACCTTCGATTG
>NC_029781.3:31993056-32003730 GCF_000817695.3 Arachis duranensis
TGACAACGGTGAAACCCTACATAAGCTTGCCATGGAAAGGAGTAAGAAGGATTGGATGAAGACAGTAGGAAAGCAGAGAGACGGAAGGGAAGGCATCTTCATGCGCTTATCTGAAGTTCTTACCAATGAATTACATAAGTATCTCTATCTTTATCTTTATGTTTATTTTCGTTCATCATCATATCCATTTGAGTTTGCCTGACTAAGATTTACAAGATGACCATAGCTTGCTTCATACTAACAATCTCCGTGGGATCGACCCTTACTCGCGTAAGGTTTATTACTTGGACGACCCAGTGCACTTGCTGGTTAGTTGTGCGAAGTTGTGTAATGCCATGGTATTGAACACCAAGTTCTTTGGGGTTCATGACCGGGGATTATGAGAGTTGTGAAAAGTATTGTTCACAATTTCGTGCACCATTCTTGCATGCATCATGTGTTTTGATCCAAAATTTTCATGTTTTGGGTCATTTTTATGTTTTTCTCTCTCATCATTAAAAATTCAAAAAATCAAAAAAATATCTTTTCCTTAATTTTCTCATAATTTTCAAAAATTTGAGTTGACTTAGTCAAAAATTTTTAAAATTAGTTGTTTCTTACAAGTCAAGTCAAATTTTCAAATTTAAAAATCTTATCTTTTCAAAATCTTTTTCAAAAATCACATCTTTTTCAATTTTTTTTTTATAATTTTCGAAATTTAAAAAAAATTATTTTCAAAATCTTTTTCTTATCTTTTTTTCAAAAAATTTTGAAGCTTTACTAACAATTAATGTGATTGATTCAAAAATTTGAAGTTTGTTACTTTCTTGTTAAGAAAGGTTCAATCTTTAAATTCTAGAATTTTATATTTTAGTTTCTTGTTAGTCAAGTAATTAATTTTAATTTTAAAAATTAAATCTTTTTCAACCATATCTTTTTATCATATCTTTTTAATCATAACTTTTTATCATATCTTTTTCAAAATTTTATCTTTTTCAAAAATTTGATTTCAAAATATCTTATCTAACTTCTTATCTTCTTATCTTTTCAATTTGATTTTAATATCTTTTCCAACTAATTATTTGACTTTTTGTTTGTTTCTTATCTTTTTCAAAACCACCTAACCACTCTTCTCTCTCTAATTTTCGAAAATACCTCCCTCTTTTTCAAAAATTCTTTTTAATTAATTAATTGTTTTAAATTTTAATTTTAATTTTATTTCTTATCTTTATTTTCGATAATCATTTAAAATTAATTTTCAAAATTCTTTCCCTCTCCTCTTCTTCTATTTATTTACTAACACTTCTCTTCATCTCTCTTCATCTCAAATCACTGCCCCTATCCTTACCCTTGTGTTTGGATTCTCCTTTCTTTATTCCCATTTTCTTCTACCAATAATAAGGAACCTCTTTACTGTGACAAAGAGGATTCCTCTTCTTTTTTTCTGTTCCCTTCTCTTTCATATGAGCAGGAACAAGGAAAAAGGCACTCTTGTTGAAGCTGATCCGGAACTTGAAAGGACTCTTAAGAGAAAACTAAGAGAAGCTGAATTACAACAATCCAGAGGCAACCTTTCTGAAATTTTCGAACAAGAGAAGGAGATGGCAGCCGAACCCAACAACAATAATGCAAGAAGGATGCTTGGTGATTTTACTAAACCCACGTCCAAGTTTGATGGAAGAAGCATCTCAATTCCTGCCATTGGAGCAAACAATTTTGAGCTGCAACCTCAATTAGTTGTTCTAATGCAACAGAACTGCAAGTTTCATGGACTTCCATCTGAAGATCCTTACAAGTTTTTAACTGAGTTCTTTCAGATTTGTGAGACTGTTAAGACGAATGGAGTAGATCATGAAGTCTACAGGCTCATGCTTTTCCCTTTTGCTGTAAGAGACAGAGCTAGAACATGGTTAGACTCACAACCTAAAGATAGCCTGGACTCCTGGGATAAGCTGGTCACGGCCTTCTTGGATAAATTCTTTCCTCCTCAAAAGCTGAGCAAGCTTAGAGTGGATGTTCAGACCTTTAAGTAAAAAGATGGTGAATCCCTCTATGAAGCTTGGAAAAGATACAAGAAGATGACCAAAAAGTGTCCTTCTGACATATTTTCAGAGTGGACCATATTAGATATATTCTATTATGGTCTATCTGAGTTCTCTAAGATGTCACTGGACCATTCTGCAGGTGGATCCATTCACCTAAAGAAAACGCCTGCCGAAGCTCAGGAACTTATTGACGTGGTTGCAAATAACCAATTCATGTACACTTCTAAGCATCTTCTGAAGAAGAAGCTTATGATCCTGAAAACCCTGCAATGGCAGAGGTAAATTATATGGGTGAACCTTATGGGAACACCTATAATTCATCATGGAGAAATCATCCAAATTTCTCATGGAAGAATCAACAAAAGCCTCAACAAGGCTTTAATAATGGTGGAAGAAATAGGCTCAGCAATATCAAGCCTTATCCATCATCTTCTCAGCAACAGACAGAGAATTTTGAACAGAATACCTCTAACTTAGCAAATTTAGTCTCTGATCTGTCTAAGGCCACTTTAAGTTTCATGAATGAAACAAGGTCCTCCATCAGAAATCTGGAGGCACAAGTGGGCCAGCTGAGTAAGAAAATCACTGAAACCCCTCCTAGTACTCTCCCAAGCAATACAGAAGAGAATCTAAAGAGAGTGTGCAAGGCCATTGATATAGTCAATATGGCCGAATGCAAGGAGGAAGGAGAGGACGTGAATCCTAATGAGGAAGACCTCATGGGACGTCTCTCAGAGAAGAAGGAGTCCCCTATTGAGGACCCAAAGGAATCTGAGGCTCATATAGAGACCATAGAGATTACCATTAAACCTCCTTCTGCCATTCATGAGCTCTGAAGACTATTCTTCCTCTAAAGAGGATGAAGATGTAACTGGAGAGCAAGTTGCTCAATATCTAAGAGCTATCATGAAGCTGAATGCCAAATTGTTCGGTAATAAGACTTGGGAAGAAGAACCTCCCTTGCTCATTAGTGAACTTGATACATGGGTTCAGCAAACTTTACCTTAAAAGAAACAAGATCCTGGGAAATTCTTAATACCCTGTACCATAGGCACCATGACCTTTGATAAAGCTCTGTGTGACCTAGGGTCAGGCATAAATCTTATGCCACTCTCTGTAATGGAGAAGCTGGGGATCATTGAGCTACAGCCTGCCTTATTCTCGTTACAATTGGTAGACAAGTCAGTAAAACAAGCTTATGAATTAGTAGAGGACGTGTTAGTAAAGATTAATGGCCTTTACATCCCTGCTAATTTCATAATCTTAGACACTAGAAAGGAGGAGGATGAATGCATCATCCTTGGAAGACCTTTCCTAGCCACAGCAGAAGCTGTGATAGATGTTAACAAAGGAGATTTAGTCCTTCAATTGAATGGGGACTACCTTGTGTTTAAGGCACACGACTATCCTTCTGTAACAAGGGAGAGTAAGCATGCAGAGCTTCTCTCAGTACAAAGTCAAACAGAGCCCCCACAGTCAAACTCTAAGTTTGGTGTTGGGAGGCAACAACCAAACTCTAAGTTTGGTGTTGGGACTATACAACATTGACCTGATCACTTGTGAGGCTCCATGAGAGCCCACTGTCAAGCTATTGACATTAAAGAAGCGCTTATTGGGAGGCAACCCAATTTTTATTTATCTAATTTTTATTTTTATTGTTCTTTTATGTTTTATTAGGTTCATGATCATGTGGAGTCACGAAAAAAATATTAAAATTAAAAATAGAATCAAAAACAGCAGAAGAAAACTCACACCCTGGAGGAAGGACTTACTGGCGTTTAAACGCCGGTAAGGAGCATCTGGCTGGCGTTCAACGCCAGAACAGATCATGGATCTGGCATTGAACGCCAGAAACAAGCAACACCCTGGCGTTCAAACGCCAGGAATGCACCCTGAGTAGAGCTGGCGCTGAACGCCAGAAACAAGCATGGAACTGGCATTCAACGCTAGAAACATGCTGCACATGGGCGTTGAACGCCCAGAACATGCATCACTTTGGCGTTTAAACGCCAGAATTGCATGCAAAGCCATTTTACATGCCTAATTGTTGCAGGGATGTAAATCCTTGACACCTCAAGATCTGTAGACCCCACAGGATCATCTCAGGATCTGTGGACCCCACAGGATCCCTACCTACCATATTCTCCCCTCTTCTCAACATTCATCCTCTCTTTCCAATAAACACTCTTCCCCAAAACCCTTCACCAATCACCTCAATCTCTCTTCCCAATCACCCCCTTCACCATTCACATCCATCCACTCTTCCCCATAAACCCCACCTACCTTCAAAATTCAAATTTCTTTCCCACCCAAACCCACCCTAAATGGCCGAACCTACTCCCTCTCCCCTCACTATATAAACCCCTCTATTCTTCTTCATTTTCACACAACACAACCCTCTCTTCTCCTTCTTGGCCGAATACAACTCTCCCCCTCTCCTCCATATTTTCTTCTTCTTCTTCTTCTCTTCTTTCTTCTCTTGCTCGAGGGTGAGCAATATTTTAAGTTTGGTATGGTGAAAGCATAAGCTTTTTGTTTTTTCATTACCATTGATGGCACCTAAGGCCGGAGAAACCTCTAGAAAACGGAAAGGGAAGACAAAAGCTTCCACCTCCGAGTCATGGAAGATGGAAAGATTCATCTCCAAAGCCCATCAGGACCACTTCTATGATGTTGTGGCCAAGAAGAAGGTGATCCCCGAGGTCCCTTTCAAGCTCAAGAAAAATGAGGATCCGGAGATCCGACATGAGATCCAAAGGAGAGGTTGGGAAGTTCTAACCAACCCCATCCAACAAGTCGGAATCTTAATGGTTCAAGAGTTCTATGCCAATGCATGGATCACTAGGAACCATGATCAAAGTAAGAACTCGAACCCAAAGAATTATCTTACAATGGTTCGGGGGAAATACTTAGATTTTAGGCCGGAAAATATGAGGTTGGCATTCAACTTGCCCATAATGCAAGGAGATGAACACGCCTACACTAGAAGGGTCAACTTTGATCAAAGGTTAGACCAAGTCCTCATGGACATATGTGTGGAAGGAGCTTAATGGAAAAGAGACTCAAGAGGCAAGCCAATTCAACTGAGAAGACTGGACCTTAAGCCTGTGGCTAGAGGATGGTTGGAGTTCATCCAACACTCCATCATCCCCACTAGCAACCGATCTGAAGTTACTATGGATCGGGCCATCATGATTCATAACATCATGAATGGAGAGGAAGTAGAAGTTCATGAAGTCATCCCCCTTGAACTCTACAAAATAGCTGAAAAACCCTCCACCATGGCAAGGCTAGCTTTTCCTCATCTTATTTGCCATCTATGTTACTCAGCTGGAGTTATCATAGAAGGAGACATCTCCATTGAGAAGGATAAGCCCATCACCAAAAAGAGGATGGAGCAAACAAGAGAGACCATCCACGGATCTCAAGAGATGCATGAGGAAGCTCATCATCAAGAAATCCCTGAGATGCCTCAAGGGATGCACTTTCCTCCCAACAACTATTGGGAACAACTAAACACTTCCCTAGAAGATTTGAGTTACAATGTGGATCAATTAAGGGTGGAACATCAAGAGCACTCCATCATTCTCCATGAAATTAGAGAAGATCAAAGAGCAATGAGGGAGGAGCAACAAAAGCAAGGAAGGGACATAGAAGAGCTTAAGGACATTATTGGTCCTTCAAGAAGAAGACGCCACTAAGGTGGACTCATTCCTTGTTCTTATTTTTTGTTGTTCAGTTTTTATGTTATATGTTCATCTCTGTTTTGTGTCTCTACTTCATGATTATTAGTAGTTAGTAACTATGTCTTAAAGCTATAAATAATTATATAAATCCTTCACCTTTCTTAAATGAAAAATGTTTTTAATTCAAAAGAACAAGAAGTACATGAATTTCGAAATTATCCTTGAATTTAGTTTAGTTATATTGATGTGGTGACAATACTTTTTATTTTCTGAATGAATGCTTGAACAGTGCATAATTTTGATCTTGTTATTTATGAATGTTAAAATTGTTGGCTCTTGAAAGAATGATGAACAAAGAGAAATGCTATTGATAATCTGAAAAATCATGAAAATTGATTCTTGAAGCAAGAAAAAGCAGTGAAAAAGCAAAAGCTTGTGAAAAAAATGCAAAAAAAATCAGAAAGAAAAAGAAAAAGCAAGCAGAAAAAGCCAATAGCCCTTAAAACCAAAAGGCAAGGGTAAAAAGGATCCAAGGCTTTGAGCATCAATGGATAGGAGGGCCCAAGGAAATAAAATCCAGGCCTAAGCGGCTAAATCAAGCTGTCCCTAACCATGTGCTTATGGCATGCAGCTCCAAGTGAAAAGCTTGAGACTGAGTGGTTAAAGTCGTGATCCAAAGCAAAAAGAGTGTGCTTAAGAGCTCTGGACACCTCTAACTGGGGACTCTAGCAAAGCTGAGTCACAATCTGAAAAGGTTCACCCAGTCATGTGTTTGTGGCATTTATGTATCCGGTGGTAATACTGGAAAACAAAGTGCTTAAGGCCACGACCAAGACTCATAAAAGTAGCTGTGTTCAAGAATCAACATACTTAACTAGGAGAATCAATAACACTATCCGAAATTCTAAGTTCCTAGAGAAGCCAATCATTCTAAACTTCAAAGGAAAAAGTGAGATGCCAAAACTGTTCAGAAGCTAAAAGCTACAAGTCCCGCTCATCTAACTAAAATTAATATTCATTGATATTTTGGGATTTCTAGTATATTCTCTTCTTTTTATCCTAATTGATTTTCAGTTGCTTGGGGACAAGCAACAATTTAAGTTTGGTGTTGTGATTAGCGGATAATTTATACGCTTTTTGGCATTGTTTTTATGTAGTTTTTAGTATGATCTAGTTACTTTTAGGGATGTTTTCATTAGTTTTTATGCTAAATTCACATTTTTGGACTTTACTATGAGTTTGTGTGTTTTTCTGTGATTTCAGGTATTTTCTGGCTGAAATTTAGGGACCTGAGAAAAACACTAATAGGAGGCTGACAAAGGACTGCTGATGCTGTTGGAATCTGACCTCCCTGCACTCGAAATGGATTTTCTGGAGCTACAGAAATCCAAATGGCGCGCTCTCAATGGCGTTGGAAAGTAGACATCTAGAGCTTTTCACCAATATTTAATAGTTCATACTTTATTTGGTATTATATGACGTAAACTGGCGCTCAATGCCAGTTCCATACTGTATTCTGGAGTCAAACACCAGAAACACGTCACGAACTAGAGTTGAATGCCCAAAACACGTTACAACTTGGCGTTCAACTCCAAGAGAAGCCTCAGCTCGTGGATAGATCAAGCTCAGCCTAAGCACACACCAAGTGGGCCCCGGAAGTGGATTTATGCATCAGTTACTTACTTCTGTAAACCCTAGTAGCTAGTTTAGTATAAATAGAACTTTTTACCTTTGTATTAGACGTCTTTGATTGTAGTATTCGGTCTTCTGACCACGTTTGGGGGCTGGCCATTCGGCCATGCCTGAACCTTCATCACTTATGTATTTTCAACGGTGGAGTTTCTGCACACCATAGATTAAGGGTGTGGAGCTCTGCTGTACCTCGAGCTTCAATGCAATTACTACTATTTTTTATTCAATTCGACTTATTCTTATTCTAAGATATTCGTTGTACTTCAACATGATGAATGTGATTATCTGTGACACTCATCATCATTCTCACCTATGAACGCGTGACTGATAACCACTTCCGTTCTACCTTAGACCGGGCGCATATCTCTTGGATTCCTTAAGCAAAATCTTCGTGGTATAAGCTAGAATTGATGGCGGCATTCATGGGAATCCGGAAAGTCTAACCTTGTCTGTGGTATTCTGAGTAGGATTCCGGGATTGAATGACTGTGACGAGCTTCAAACTCACAATTGTTGGGTGTGATGACAAACGCAAAAGAATCAAGGGATTCTATTCCGACATGATCTAGAACCGATAGATGATTAGCCGTGCTGTGACAGAGCATTTGGACCTTTTTCACTGAGAGGATGGGATGTAGCCATTGACAATAGTGATTCCCTACATACAGCTTGCCATAGAAAGGAGTGACAAAGATTGGATAAAAGCAGTACGAAAGCAGAGATTTAAAAGGAACACAACATCTCCATGCACCTATCTGAAATTCCCACTATTGAATTATATGAGTAACTATTTACTATTTTATTCCTTCGCGTATACTATAATTTCTTAATACAGTTAAATCCGCCTGACTGGGATTTACAAGATGACCATAGCTTGCTTCATACCAACAATCTTTGTGGGATCGACCCTTACTCACGTAAGGTTTATTACTTGGACGACCCAGTACACTTGCTGGCTAGTTTTGCGGAGTTGTGATAAAGTGTGATTTATGTTTGAGAGCACCAACTCTTTAGAGCCATTGTTGATGATCACAATTTCGCCCACCAACATCCAACCAAGCATTTTGTCAAACATTTGGAAGGAATAAAAATAAAGCATGGTAAATTGCAAGGAAAGATAAAATCTACCAACTACCAATTACAAGGAAACAATAATAACAACTCAATTCAACAATAAAAGAACATTAGACATCAATTGTTTTAAAGGAGATCCAAATCCAACATGAGCATTCATAAAACTAAAGAAAGGCATAAAAGGAAAATTAACACTACAAACTAAGAGAATGAATGAGTAGAAACAAGAAATTGTAAAGGAAACAAGATGAAAGCAAGAATTAAACATAGATCTAAGGTACAATTGACCCTAAGAACTCTAGAGAGAAGAGGGAGCTACACTAAGTGAAATAGCTTAAGGAATGAGTTGGATTTGGGCCTGGGCAGCTTAGAAATTGCCCCCAGTGTTTTTACTTTAATGAGATCACGTGTGAGCAATGACACATACGCGTGGGTCACGCATACGCATCGCTTGGAATTTGACTAACCACGCATACGCGTCATGTCACGCGTACGCGTCGCCATGCAACATCATCTCTACGTGTACGCATTTGTCACGCATGTGCATCAATGTATGCACCCCAAATCCTTGTTTTTCCATGAGTTCTCTACTTTGCATGCTTTTTTCTTCACTCTTTTGATCCATTCCTATACTTTTCAAACCTGAATTCACTAACAAACATATCAAGGCATCTAGTGGAATCAATGGTGAATTAAAATTACAAATTTAAGGCCTTAAAAAGCATGTTTTTACACTTAAGCACAAATTAAGAGGGAAATTCCAAAACCATGCTATTTCATTGAATAAATGTGAGAAAAGGTTGATAAAATCCCCTAAATTAAGCACAAGATAAACCACATAATTGGGGTTTATCAACCACCGCATCAAAATAATTGAACTACTCTTATTATATAACTCGAGTTCATGCATCTTACTTCTTTTTCTCAATTAAAATTTTTCTTTTAAATATGGTGAGAGATGCATGGAATATTTCATAGCTTTAAGACATAAAATAAAGATGATCATGCACTAGAAACAGACAATAAGACAAAATAGATGGAAAATAGAAAAATAACATAGGCAACAGGGGATTAAGAAAACAGATCCACCTTAGTGGCGGCGGCTACTGGTGGACGAAATTGTGATCCATATTCTTTTGTACTTGTATGAAATCATTATTATGGCACCAGTTGAATTCACAACTCCGTTCAACTAACCAGCAAGTGTACTGGGTCGTCCAAGTAATAAACCATACGTGAGTAAGGGTCGATCCCAGAGAGATTGTTGGTATGAAGCAAGCTATGGTCACCTTGTAAATCTCAGTTAGGCAGATTAAATTTGTTTATGGTTTCGAAAATTAATAATAAAAAGAAATAAAAAGGATAGAAATACTTATGTAATTCAATAGTGGAAATTTCAGATAGGCGTATGGAGGTGCTGTGCTCCTCTTGAAACTCTATTTCACTACTCACTCTTTCTTCAATCCTTCTTACTCCTTTCTATGGCAAGCTGTATGTAGGGCATCACCATCATCGGTGGCTACTTTCAATCCTCTAGGGAAAATGATCCTATGCGCTGTCACCGCACGGCTAATCGTCTGGAGGCATCACCCTTGGTTGATGGCTACATCCCATCCTCTCAGTGAAAACGTTCTTATGCTCTGTCACAGCACGGCTAATCATCTGTCGGTTCTCAATCAGGTTGGAATAGAATCCATTGATTCTTTTGCGTTTGTCACTAACGCCCAGCCTTCAGGAGTTTCAAGCTCATCACAGTCATTCAATACCGGAATCCTACTCGGAATACCACAGACAAGGTTAGACTTTCCGGATTCCCAGGATCCTACTCGGAATACCACAGACAAGGTTAGACTTTCCGGATCCTCATGAATGTCGCCATCTATCTAGCTTATACCACGAAGATTCTGTTGGGAATCTAAGAGATATGCGCCCGGCCTAAGGTAGAACGGAAGTGGTTGTCAGTCACGTGCGTTCATAGGTGAGAATGATGATGAGTGTCACGGATCATCACATTCATCACGTTAAGTATAACGTATATCTTGGAATAAGAATAAAAGAAAATTGAATAAAAAGTAATAGTGATTGTATTGAAACTTGAGGTACAGCAGAGCTCCACACCCTTGATCTATGGTGTGCAGAAACTCCACCGTTGAAAAATACATAAGCAAAGAGGTTCAGGCATGGCCGAATGGCCAGCCC
>NC_029781.3:32003841-32004147 GCF_000817695.3 Arachis duranensis
GTAAGTAATTGATGCATAAATCCACTTCCGGGGCCCACTTGGTGTATGCTTGGGCTAAGCTTGATCTATCCACGAGCTGAGACTTTTCTTGGAGTTGAACTCCAAGTTATGACGTGTTTTGGGCGTTCAACTCCGGATCATGACGTTTTTCTGGCGTTTTAACTCCAGACAGCAGCATGTACTTGGCGTTCAATGCCAAGTTACGTCGTTGAGAGCGCGGCATTTGGTGTTT
This sequence comes from Arachis duranensis, assembly GCF_000817695.3. Taxonomy (NCBI): domain Eukaryota; kingdom Viridiplantae; phylum Streptophyta; class Magnoliopsida; order Fabales; family Fabaceae; genus Arachis; species Arachis duranensis. Next base: position 32,004,074 of record NC_029781.3, read on the forward strand.
TGTAGCTCTAGAAAATCCATTTCGAGTGCAGGGAGGTCAGATTCCAACAGCATCAGCAGTCCTTTTGTCAGCCT
>NC_029781.3:32004274-32007961 GCF_000817695.3 Arachis duranensis
AATGAAAACATCCCTAAAAGTAGCTTGAACTTACTAAAAACTACCTAAAAACAATGCCAAAAGCGTATAAATTATCCGCTCATCAGCTACTACTCCCTCTTTGGAATCCAATGGAGTGCTTGATTTCTTCTATGTCACACCCCTGTCTCTGTTGTTCTTCTCTCATGGCTCTTTGATCTTCTCTTATTTCATGAAGGGTGGTGGAGTGCTCTTGATGTCCCATCCTTAACTGATCCATGTTGGAGCTTAATTCTCCTAGAGAAGTATGCAATTGGTCCCAATAGCCTTCGGGAGGAAAACGTATCCCTTGAGATATCTCAGGAATTTCTTGTTGAGGCAGCTCCACATGCTCTTGTTGGGATGCATGTGTAGGATCTTTAGTTTGCTCCATCTTTCTTTTAGTGATGGGCTTGTCTTCCTCAATGGAGATATCTCCTTCTATGACAATTCTAGCTGAATTGCATAGGTGACATATAAGGTGGGGAAAAACCAACCTTACTGAGGTGGAAGACTTTTCAGCTTTCTTGTATAACTCTTGAGGTATTACCTCATGTACCTCCAGCTTACTCCCAATCATGATGCAATGAATCATGATGGCTCTGTCTATGGTCACTTCTGATTGAATGCTAGTGGGGATAATAGAGCGTTGGATAAATTCCAACCATCCTCAAGCTACAGGCTTGAGGTCAAGCCTTCTTAGTTGGACAGGCTTGCCTTGAGCATCCCTCTTCCAATGAGCTCCTTCAACATAGATGTCTAAAAGGACTTGGTCTAGCCTATGATAAAAATTGACTCTTCTAGTGTAAGGATTTGAGTCTCCTTGCATTATTTGCAAACAGAGCACCAGCCTTACACTCCAGCCTTACACTCTCTAGGCTGAAATCCAAGGGTCGCCCTATGACCATAGTGCTCCAATTTTTGGGATGTGGGTTCACACTAGGGTCATGGTTTTTAGTGACCCATGCATTAGCATAGAACTCTTCACAATCAAGATTCCAACTTCTGGGATAGGATTGGTTAGGACTTTCCAATCTCTCCTCTGAATTTCTCGTTGGATCTCTAGGTACTCATTCTTTTTTAGCCTAAAGGGGACTTCAAGAATCACCCTCTTCTTTGCCACTACTTCATAGAAGTGGTCTTGATAAGCTTTGGTGATGAATCTCTCTATCTCCCAAGGCTCGGAGGTGGAAGCAACAGCTCTCCCTTTCCTCTTTCTAGAGGATTCTCCGACTTTGAGTGCCATAAGTGTGAATGGAAAGCAAAAGAAAGGCTTTTCCAATACCAAACTTAAAAGCTTTGCTCGTCTTCGAGCAAAATAAGAAAGAAAATAGTAGAAGAAAAAGAGAATAGGGAAGATAGAGGGAGAGAGTGATTCGGCCAAGTGGGGGCTTTTAGTGTATGAAGTGTGTGTATGGAAGGTTGGAGGAAGGGGTATTTATAAGGGTGGGATAGGGTAGGATTTGAATGAATGGGTGGGAATTGGGTAGGAAATTTTGAATTTGAAGTGGGTGGGGGTTGGTGAGAGTTATAATGGTTTTAGGAAGAGATATAGATATGATTAGTTGAGGGTTTATGGGGAAGAGTCTGTGAGAAGAGTGAAAGTAAGAGAGAGAAGAAGGTGGGGTAGGTGGAGATTCTGTAGGACCCCTGATCCTGAGACTCTAGGAAATTCGAATTCCCTGCCCCTTATGGGCGTTGAACGCCCAGCTCCTACTCCTGGCTGGTGTACAACACCAGCTTCATGCTCCTCATAATGCGTTGAACGCATATAGGAGACCTTTTTCTTGGCTTTCAATGCCAGGTTTCTGCCTCTTTTGGGACGTTGAATGCCCAGCCTCTGCTCCTTGCCTGGTGTTCAATGCCAGCTACAAGCTCCCTGTCTGGCGTTCAAAGCCAGCAATGCTACTCCTCTTAGGCGTTGAATGCCCACTCTGGCCTCCTTGTCTGGCGTTCAACGCCAGCAAGGTACCTGCTACAGGGTGTTCTATTTCCGGTTCTGACTGCCTCTGTTTCTGTTCTCACTACTGCACATGATCACAAACTTAAACAAATATGAAAATTAAACTGATATAACTCAAATTAACTTAATAAAAAACAGAAATAACTTTAATTATGGTTGGGTTACCTCCCAACAAGCGCTTCTTTAACCTTACTAGCTTGACGGTTAGCTCCTTACAGAGATGGATAGGGGCTTAGAATTTTGCCCCTTATAGTGAACTTCTTGCTTGTGCTCTCATGGATGAGTTCCACATGTTCTAGAGATAGGATCTTGTTCACAGTATGTAGAATAATTGGGTTGTCAGTGAAGACAACTCTCATGTTAGGTGAGAGGCCTTCAGTGGGGATCTTTATGTCCTTCCAGCCATTAGGTACCTTCTTCTTAGTACCTTTATTCTCAGTGCTTGATTATGGTTGCCCAACACCAAACTTAAAATTGGTGTCTGGGGATTCTATATAGCTTTGCACTGAGAGAGAGTGTTGGAACACTAAGTGTTGCATAATTGTCTCTCTTTTGTCAGAGGGAGAGTTAGGGCTAGGTATCTTGAATAAGATACAATCCTCATGAAATTGCAGGACTAGCTCTCCTTTTGCTACATCAATGATGTCATTGGCAATGGCTAGGAAGGGTCTTCCAAGGATGATGGATTCATCCTTGTCCTCCCCGGTATCCAAGATTATAAAGTCTGCAAGGATGTAAAGTTCCTCAACCTTTACTAAGACATCCTCTACCAGACCATATGCCTTTTTCATTGACTTGTCTGTCATCTCTAGTGAAATTCTTACAGCTTGTACCTCAAAGATTCCAAGCTTCTCCATTACAGAGAGTGGCATGAGGTTTATGCTTGATCCTAGGTCATATAGAGCCTTCTCAAAGGTAATGGTGCCTATGGTGCAGGGAATCAGGAAGTGTCCAGGATCAGACAGCTTCTGAGGTAGTTTCTGTTGAACCCAGGCATTGAGTTCCTTGGTTAGCACTGGGGGTTCTTCCTCCAATGTCTCTATTCCAAATAACTTGGCATTTAGCTTCATCAGGGTTCCTAGGGACCGAGCAACTTACTCTTCCCTAGTTTCTTCTTCCTCATCAGAGGAGGATTGATCCTCATCATCCATAATTTGCAACAAGGCATTCAATGGAACTTCTATGGTCTCCTCATGAGCCTTAGTTGCCTTCAATTTTTCAATAGGGAAGTGTTTAGTGGGTGTTGAACGCCCAGCTACCCTATTACTGGCGTTCAACACCAGCTCTTTGGACGTTGAACACCCAGTAAGGACTTTCTTACTAGTGTTCAATGCCAGAGCTTCCCCTTTAGATTCGGCCTCAGCATCTACAGTGATGGCCTTGCACTCTTCTCTTGGGTTTACTTCAGTGCTACTTGGAAGAGTGTTAGGAGGGGTCTTAGGGATTCTCTTGCTTAGCTGACCAACTTGTACCTCCAGATTTCTGATGGAGGACTTAGTTTCTGTTATAAACCTGTGAATGGTCTTAGAGAGTTCAGAGACTATGGTTGCTAAGTCAGAAGCTTGGAAGTTGATGCGTGAGCATCTTCTTTGTCTTTTCCTTGAGAATTTGCACTTGAATTGCTAAGTTTAATCAAAATTTAATGTATTTTAGCCACTATGAATACAACTTTGAGTTGTGTGAAAATCTATTTATTTCAGATAGCATTTTAGACGAATTTCACAAAG
>NC_029781.3:32015914-32017672 GCF_000817695.3 Arachis duranensis
ACCCTAGTAGCTAGTCTAGTATATATAGGACATTTATCTATTGTATTAGACATCTTTTGACCATCTTTTGACCATTCTTAGTCTTTTTTGAATCCTGTGATCACGTTAGAGAGGGCTGGCCATTCGGCCATGCCTGAACTCTTTGCTTATGTATTTTCAATGGTGGAGTTTCTGCACACCATAGATTAAGGGTGTGGAGCTCTGCTGTACCTCAAGTATTAATGAAATTCTATCTTCTTTTATTCAAATCTCTTTTATTCTTATTCCAAGATATTCATTCGTACCCAAGAACATGATGAATGTTATGAGTCAGATTACCCTTATTATCATTCTCACTTATGAATGCGCGTGATTGACAACCATGTCCGTTCTACATGCAACAGAGCTTGAATGTGTATCTCTTAGATTCCCCAACAGAATCTTCGTGGTATAAGTTAGATAGATGGCGGCATTTATGAGGGTCCGGAAAGTCTCACCTTGTCTGTGGTGTTCCGAGTAGGATCCTGGGAATCCGGAAAGTCCAACCTTGTCTGTGGTGTTCCGATTAGGATTCCGGTAATGAATGACCGTGACGTGCTTCAAACTTTAACCTGCTGGGCGTTAGTGACAGACGCAAAAGAGGGATTCTATTCCAGTAGGAGCGGGAACCAACCGGTGATTAGCCGTACTGTGACAGAGTGCGTTAGCATAGTTTTCACTGCGAGGATGGGATGTAGCCATCAGCCATGGGTGATGCCTCCAGACTGGTTAGCTGTGCGAGTGACAGCCGCACAGGATATTTCCCCGTGAGGAATGAAAGTAGCCACAGTTGATGGTGAACCCCTATACAAAGCTTGCCATGGAAAGGAGTAAGAAGGACTGAGTAGAAGGAGTAGGAGAACAGGCGTCCAAGAGCTCTACAGCATCTCCATCCGCTTATCTGAAATTCCCACCAATAAATTTGCATAAGTGTTCTATCCCTTTTATTGTTTCTTCTTTTTATTATTAATTATTCGAAAACCCATAAACCATTTTTAATCTGCCTAACTGAGATTTGCAAGTTGACCATAGCTTGCTTCATACCAACAATCTCTGTGGATTCGACCCTTACTCACGTAAGGTTATTACTTGGGACGACCCAGCACACTTGCTGGTTAGTTGAATGGAGTTGTGAAAATAAACAATGCCCTCAGAGTATACATCCTACAAGTAAAAAGAACAAGTGATCACAATTTCGTCCACCAAGTTTTTGGCGCCGTTGCCGGGGATTGTTCGAGTATGGACAACTGACGGTTCATCTTGTTGCTCAGATTAGGTAATTTTTTTTTCAAAAATCTTTTTCAAAAATTTTTCTTTTATTTTTCATTTTTCCAAAAATATTTTCGAGAAAAAATAATAAAAATACAAAAAAAAATCATAAAATCATAAAAACCAAAAATATTTTGTATTTCTTGTTTGAGTCTTGAGTCAATTTTTAAGTTTGGTGTCAATTGCTTGCTTTAAAAATTTTTTTCTTGCATTTTTTTTTTGAAAATTCATGCATTCATGGTGTTCTTCATGATCTTCAAGTTGTTCTTGACAAGTCTTCTTGTTTGATCTTGAGATTTTCTTGTTTTGTGTTGTTTGTTGTTTTTCATATGCATTTTTCGTTTGTTAGAGTCCATGCATTAAAGATTTCTAAGTTTGGTGTCTTGCATGTTTTCTTTGCATCAAAAATTTTTTCAAAATAATGTTCTTGATGTTCATCATGATCTTCAAAGTGTTCTTGGTGTTCATCTT
>NC_029781.3:32019734-32024240 GCF_000817695.3 Arachis duranensis
TGGGAGTTAAACGCCCAAACTGGCACCAAAGCTGGCGTTTAACTCCAAGAAGAGTCTCTGCACGAAAAATGCTTCAATGCTCAGCCCAAGCACACACCAAGTGGGCCCGGAAATGGATTTTTATGTCATTTACTCATTTCTGTACACCTTAGGTTACTAGTTTTCTATAAGTAGGACCTTTGACTATTGTATAGGGGGTCTTTCGATCTTTGGATCTTTTGGATCATGTTTTTATGATTGAACCCTCTTTGGGAGGCTGGCCATTAAGCCATGCCTAGACCTTGTTCTTATGTATTTTCAACGGTGGAGCTTCTACACACCATAGATTAAGGTGTGGAGCTCTGCTGTACCTCGAGTATTAGTGCAATTACTATTGTTCTTCCATTCAATTCCGCTTGTTCTTTGTCCAAGATATCACTTGTTCTTCAACTTGATGAAGGTGATGATTGTCACGGATCATCACCATTCTCACCCATGAACAAAGTGACTGACAACCACTCTTGTTCTACAAGCAACTAAGGCCATAATGAATATCTCTTGGATTCCTGATTGCACGATGCATGGTTGATCGCCTGACAACCGAGTGCTCGCCTGACAAACGAGCCAACCATTCCGTGAGATCAGAGTCTTCGTGGTATAGGCGAGAACTGAATCGGAATCTTCGTGGTATAGGCGAGAACTGATGGCAGCATTCAAGAGAATCCGGAAGGTCTAACCTTGTCTGTGGTATTCTGAGTAGGATTCAATGACTGAATGACTGTGACGTGCTTCAAACTCCTGAAGGCGGGGCGTTAGTGACAGACGCAAAAGAATCACTGGATTCTATTCCGGCCTGATTGAGAACCGACAGATGAATTCCGCTATGCTGTGACAGAGCATATGCAATCGCTTTCACTGAGAGGATGGGAGGTAGCCACTGACAACGGTGAAACCCTTGCTTAAGCTTGCCATGGAAAGGAGTAAGAAGGATTGGATGAAGGCAGTAGGAAAGCAGAGAGACGGAAGGGAAGGCATCTTTATGCGCTTATCTGAAGTTCCTACCAATGAATTACATAAGTATCACTATCTTTACCTTTGTGTTATTTTCGTTCATCACCATTACCAATTGAGTCTGCCTGACTAAGATTTACAAGATGACCATAGCTTGCTTCATACCACCAATCTCCGTGGGATCGACCCTTACTCACGTAAGTTATTACTTGGACGACCCAGTGCACTTGCTGGTTAGTTGTGCGAAGTTGTAGTGATCACAATTTCGTGCACCAATGCTGCCTCCTCCACGTTGAACTTGAAGTTACTCAAGTTCAGCGCCAGCTTCAAGAAGTTCCAAGGGAATTTGCTCTGCCTCATTCACGCTGAAATTGAGCTTTCTCAAGTTTAGCACCAGCCCGACGCACCAAAGGAAGTTACACACACGACTCCATGATGAACTTATATTAATCGAAGTTCAGCGTGGATTCAAGGAAAACAAAGGAAACACACTGCCTCATCCACGCTGAACTTGAGAATTCCAAGTTCAGCGTGGACCTTAATGAATCAAGTGGTCCCTAATTCGTCCAAAGGATGCACGGATCAATTTAAAATAATTTTGATTTAAACTTTTATTTTATTTATAATTAGGAAAAGATATTATTAGTTTAGGAATTATATTTTACATTAATTAAGAATAGGTATAAAAGGGAAAAGAATCAGCCCATCGGGCTCTTCTCTTCTCTTCTACCTTATTCCGCAATTTACATTTTTAACCTGAGTCGTAGTTTTTCTCCGTAAAACATGAGCAACTAAACCTCCACTGTTAAGGTTAGGAGCTCTGTCTATTGTATAGATTGATACTATTCTTTTTCTATTTTAATCATGTACTGAATTATATTCAAGAATTATTTTCATTCTTTATCTTATGAATTTGGGTGGAACGGAAGTATGACCCTTGTTCTAATTGAGTTCTTGTATAACTTGGAAAAGCTCTTTACTTGAACAACAGCTTGAAAATAATTTTTCTTAAACTTCTAATTATCTGGACTTAACGGGATATGTGACATATAATCCTCTTATATTTTGGTAATTAGGGTTTTTGTGGCATATAACTAGAATTGAACTTCACCCTCTAATTGGAATTAAGTGACTAAGGAATTGGCGGTTGATGAATTTTATAGGAGACTAAAAAGGTCTAAGGAATTAGGGCTTAGTCACATACAGTTTGTCATGAATTAAATCTTGCATGATTAAATTAGTCAGTAAGAAAAGTCAATCTGGAAAATAGATAACTCTAAAGACTTAACTGTTTCTCCATATATTATTCACAACTTGTTTACTGCCTGCTTTCTGATATTCTGAATTTACTGTTAATGCTTTTGAACTCTCTAAATATCATTTTTTGCTTGTCTAACTAAGTAAATTAATCAACCATTGTTGCTTAGTCCATCAATCCTCATGGGATCGACCCTCATTCACTTGAGGTACTACCTGGTATGACCCAGTGCACTTGCTGGTTAGTTTGTGGTTATAAATTCCACATCAAGAGTCTCCATGTTTTGCTGAGAAGAAGTGAATAGTTTATTATTAAACCTATTCTGATTTCTTCCACCTTAATTATTATTGAAGCCTTGTTGAGGCTTCTGTTGATCCTTCCATGAAAAGTTAGGATGATTCCTCCATGAGGAGTTGTAGGTGTTTCCATGGGGTTCTCCCATGTAATTCACCTCTTCTATTATGGGTTGATCTGGATCATAAGCATCTCCTTCATAGGAGGTGTCTTAAGTGCTGCCAGCTGCAACTTGAATTCCAGTCAAATATTGAGAGATCATATTGACCTGTTGAGTCAAGATCTTGTTCTGAGCTAATATGGCGTTCAGAGTGTCAACCTCCAGGACTCCTTTCTTCTGAGACACCCTATTATTCACATGGTTTCTCTCAGAAGTGTACATGAATTGGTTGTTTGTAACCATTTCAATGAGTTTCTGTGCCTCTTCAGGCATTTTCTTCAAGTGGAGTGATCAACTAGTAGAATGGTCCAATGACATCTTTGACATCTCAAATAGACCATCATAGAAGATGTCTAGGATAGTCCATTCTGAGATCATGTCAGGAGGACATCTCCTGATCAGTTGCTTGTATCTTTCCCAAGCTTCATAGAGGGATTCACCATCTTTTTCTCTAAAGATTTGAACTTCTATCCTGAGCTTGCTCATCTTTTGAGGTGGAAAGAACTTAGCCAAGAAAGCATTGACCAACTTTTTCCAAGAGTCTAGGCTTTCTTTGGGTTGAGAATCCAACCATATTCTAGCTCTGTCTCTAATAGAAAAAGGGAAAAGCATAAGTCTGTAGACCTCAGGATCCACTCTATTGGTCTTAACAGTGTCACAGATTTGCAAGAATTCAGATAAGAATTGATATGGATCTTCCAGTGGAAGTCCATGGAACTTGCAATTCTGTTGCATTAGAGAGACTACTGAGGCTTAAGCTTAAAGTAATTTGCTCTAATGGCAGGTATGGAGATACTTCTTCCATAGAAGTAAGAAGTTGGTGCAGTGAAGTCACCAAGAACCTTCCTTGCATCTCCTCCATTATTCTGATCGGCTGCCATGTTTGTATTTTTAGTTTCTTGTTCGAAAAGCTTTGTTAGGTCTCTCCCGGAGTGTTGTTCTTTCACTTGTTGTAAACTCTTCCTGATGAGTCCATATTTGACGGTATATTTTAGCTTGAATTGGATGGATTTCATCATATAAACTCACACTTATTCACTAGAATAGCATACTTTTGTGTTTGATCCCTAAATTGAACTTAAATATGAAAACATGTGTTTTTATGCTGAAATTGAGCAATTTAATTTCATTTTTATGTCATTCAATTCCGTGATATGTTTGTTGAGTGATTTCAGGCCTTAGAGGCAAGAATGGATGGCCAAAAGTGGAAGAAAGCATGTACAAGGGAGAAAACATGAAAAAAACAAGGAAAAGCACACACAGAGAAGTGTGCGTGTGCACGGCCTCGCGTGCGCATGCACAAGGACCAATTCCCATGTGTGCGTATGCACAAGAACCTATGCATACGTGATGAGCGGATAATTTGTACGCTTTTTGGCATTGTTTTTAGTATGTTTTTAGTATGATCTAGTTAGTTTTTAGTATATTTTTATTAGTTTTTAGTTAAAATTCACTTTTCTGGACTTTACTATGAGTTTGTGTGTTTTTCTGTGATTTCAGGTATTTTCTGGCTGAAATTGAGGGACCTGAGCAAAAATCTGATTCAGAGACCAAAAAGAACTGCAGATGCTGTTGGATTCTGACCTCCCTGCACTCAAAGTGGATTTTCTGGAGCTACAGAAACCCAATTGGCGCGTTCTTAACGGCGTTGGAAAGTAGACATCCTGGGCTTTCCGGCAATATATGACTGTCCATACTTTGCCCAAGATTTGATGGCCCAAATCGGCATTCAAAGTCACCCTCAGGAATTCCAGCGTTAAACGCCGGAACTGGCACCAAAATGGGAGTTAAACGCCCAAACTGG
>NC_029781.3:32025279-32027671 GCF_000817695.3 Arachis duranensis
GAGTTGACATCAGTGCCAAGATCCGGCAACAGCACCAAGTTTTTGGCGCCGTTGCCGGGGATTGTTGAGTTTGGACAACTGACGGTTTATCTTGTTGCTTAGATTAGGTATTTTTTTTTCGAAATTCTTGAGGATGAATTCTAGAGTTTCATGATGATTTGTTGAAATCTGGCTGGCTGTGAAGCCATGTCTAATTTCATTGGACCGAGGTTTCAACTTATCATCACAAGAGCGTGTTGATTTCTATCAATCTTGCTTTTGGAGCAGTGATCTGCTAAGGCTTGGCTGGCCATTGGCCATGTCTAGTGTTTTGGACCGAAGCTTTCTTTGAAGGCTTGGCTGGCTGTGAAGCTATGTCTAATTCCTGGACCGGAGTCTTAGACTAGCATTGCACTGATTCCTGGAATTCTCATTAAGAATTTTGATATCTTTTTCCATTTAATTTTCGAAAAAAGCACAAAAAAATTACAAAATCATAAAACCCAAAAATTTCTTGTTTGAGTCTGGTGTTTCATTTTAAGTTTGGTGTCTTGCATGCATTGTTATTTGATTCTTGTTGCATTTTGATTTGTTCTTATTATTAAAAATCCAAAAATATTTTTAATTTGTGTCTTTTCAAGTCAATAATACAGAGAATTGAAGATTCAGAACATACAGCAGAGGAATTGCACAGAAAAAGCTGGGCGTTCAAAACGCCCAGTGAAGAAGGACAGACTGGCGTTTAAACGCCAGCCAGGGTACCTGGTTGGGCGTTTAATGCCCAAAAGGGTATAGTTTTGGGCGTTAAACGCCAGAATGTGCACCATTCTGGGCGTTTAACGCCAGGATGGCACAAGAGGGAAGATTCTGTTTTTCAATGCAATTTTTTTCAGGTTTTCAAAGTTTTTCAAAATCAAATCTTTTTCAAATCATATCTTTTCAATCAAATCTTTTTCAAAATCAATTTCTTTCCATTTTCAAAAATACTTGCAACCAATTAATGATTTGATTCAACATTTCAAGTATGTTGCCTTTTCTGTTGAGAAAGGTTTAATGTTAGAATCATATCTTTTCTTGATAGCCAAGACATTAACTTTCAAATCAAATCTTTTTAAAATGTTTTTCAAATCATATCTTCTCAATCACATCTTTTTAAAACTAATCATATCTTCTTAACCACATCTTTTTCAAAATAATTTTCAATCAAATCTTTTTGATTTCTAATTTCAAAATCTTTTTCAAAAATCACTTTATTTCTTTCCCACTTTCATTTTCGAAAATTAAGTAATGTTTTTCAAAAATGTTTTCAAAATATTTTTTACTTAATTTTCGAAAATTATTTCCCTCCTTTTCACATCCTTCTATTTATGGACTAACACTATCCCTTAATGCAAAATTCGAACTCCATCTTCTTTGATAAGTTCGAATTTTCTACTTCTGTCTTCTACTTTTCTTTTCCTCTGACATCTCAAGGAATCTCTATACTGTGACATAGAGGATTCCACATTTCCTTGTTCTCTTCTCTTTCTTATGAGCAGGAGCAGAGACAAAAGCATTCTTGTTGAGGCTGACCCTGAACCTGAAAGGACCTTGAAGAGAAAGCTAAGAGAAGCTAAAGCACAACTCTCTTTAGAGGACCTGACCGAATTCTTCAAGGAAGAAGAACTCATGGCAGCCGAAAACAACAACAATGCCAACAATGCAAGGAAGGTGCTGGGTGACTTTACTGCACCTACTCCCGACTTCTATGGGAGAAGCATCTCTATCCCTGCCATTGGAGCAACAACTTTGAGCTTAAGCCTCAATTAGTTTCTCTGATGCAACAGAATTGCAAGTTCATGGACTTCCATTAGAAGATCCTCATCAGTTTTTAGCTGAGTTCTTGCAAATCTGTGACACAGTCAAGACTAATGGGGTTGACCCTGAGGTCTATAGACTTATGCTATTCCCTTTTGTTGTAAGAGACAGAGCTAGAACATGGTTGGACTCTCAACCTAAAGAAAGCCTGGACTCTTGGGAAAAGCTAGTCAATGCCTTCTTGGCAAAGTTCTTTCCACCTCAAAAATTGAGAAAGCTTAGAGTGGAAGTCCAAACCTTCAGACAGAAAGAAGGAGAATCCCTCTATGAAGCTTGGGAAAGATACAAACAATTAATCAGAAAGTGTCCCTCTGACATGCTTTCTGAATGGAGCATCATAGGTATTTTCTATGATGGTCTCTCTAAATTGTCCAAGATGTCTTTGGATAGCGCTGCTGGAGGATCTCTTCATCTGAAGAAGACGCCTACTGAAGCTCAAGAGCTGATTGAAATGGTTGCAAATAACCAATTCATGTACACTTCTGAAAGAAACCCTGTAAACAATGGGACTAGTCAGAAGAAAGAAGTTCTTGAGATTGACACTCTGAATGCCATA
>NC_029781.3:32028444-32028887 GCF_000817695.3 Arachis duranensis
TTTCCATCATCTTCTCAGCAACAGACAGAGAGTTTTAAGCAGAATACCTCTGACTTAGCAACCATGGTCTCTGATCTGATCAAAACAACTCAAAGTTTCATGACTGAAAGTAGGTCCTCCATTAGGAATTTGGAAGGACAAGTGGGTCAGCTGAGCAAGAAAATTACTGAACTCCCTCCTAGTACTCTCCCAAGCAATACAGAAGAAAATCCAAAAGGAGAGTGCAAGGCCATCAACATGGCCGAATTTTGGGAGGAAGGTGAAGCAGTGAACGCCACTGAGGAAGGCCTCACTGGGCGTCCACTGACCTCCAATGAGTTCCCCAATGAGGAACCATGGGAATCTGAGGCTCAAAATGAGAACATAGAGATTCCATTGGACTTACTTCTGCCATTCATGAGCTCTGATGAGTATTCTTCCTCTGAAGAGGATGAGTATGTCAC
>NC_029781.3:32029535-32047761 GCF_000817695.3 Arachis duranensis
GCGTTTAAACGCCAGTGAGGTTAGCTGTTGGGCGTTTAACGCCCAGTCTGGCACCATTCTGAGCGTTTAACGCCAGAAAAGGGCACCAGACTGGCGTTAAACGCCAGAAATGGGCAAGAAGCTGGCGTTAAACGCCAGAAATGGGCACCAGCCCGGCGTTTAACGCCAGAAAAGGCTAAAAACGTGTTTTTGCTTGCCATTTGGTGCAGGGATGACTTTTCCTTGACACCTCAGGATCTGTGGACCCCACAAGATCCCCACCTACCCCACCACTCTCTCTCTTCTTCACCCATTCACCAACCACCTCAACACCTCTTCCCCAAAAACCCTTCACCTATCAAATCCCATCTTTCTCTTCACCACTCACATCCATCCTTCTTTAATTGTCTCTTTTAATTACTACAATTGTTCTACACTTTCTTCTATTTTACTTCCTTTTATCAATATATGCTTGGTTTTGCAATATAAGTGTTAGTGAATTTGATGTTTGATGCTTATTTTATGTTTGTTTGGGTTGCTTTCATTGGTATTGATCACTTATGGTTCACAGCTTAACCATTTGTCCAATTTTGCCATGTCTTATGTTTATGCCATCTATGTGTTTGATAAAATGCCACTTTTGATTATGGGGTAATTTTCACCCCTTGGCTTGGAAAATGAGTCTATGTATTACTAGAGCCATAATGTCCAACATTTAGTGATAATTCTTGGGTTGTTAGTTGTTATTGTTTCCACTAACGCTAGCTTTTTACTAAGGTAATTAGTAAGTTAGCTAGGACTTGTGGATTGATAACAATTATGCTCACTTGACTTACTCTTCGATGTGAGGGTTGACTTAGTGAGATTAATCCATCATAATTATCATGGTTGTGGTTATGGCAAGGAAGGGATTCCATAACTCATCTTAAGTCAAGGTTTCATTTATGTTTTGACCCACATTCTCCTTCACTTTATAGCGTTACTTGTTTATATTATGTACATAGTTCTTTTATTCCTTTATTAGTTTATTAATTGCAATTTTGTCTTGTTCATTAATTCCTTTATTTTGTTTGCTCTCGATCATTGAAACCCCCCCTTTGCCTTCCACAACCAAAATTGTATGCACTTGTTGTCACTAGTTCCTAGGGAAGACGACCTGGGAGTCTAAATACTCTCAGTTTAAATTTGGTTTGCATCGTGACATTATCTTGAATTGAATTTTGAATGAGATGATCCATTGCCAGTTTGGACTATACTCACAACGGAATTACTTTATCTAGTTTTCCGAATTGGCATAAATTCTCTCATATCACTTCCTTATGGTCCTTTCAGGTTCAGGATCAGGATCAAAAAGAGGTTCTTTATCTCTGTTCCTTCTCATAAACAAGAAAAAAGAAAAACAAGAAAGAAAGAGAATGGGAGCTTCTATGTCAAAGTATAGAGAACTCCCTGTGAGATGTGAAGAAGAATGAATATAGAGGAATGAGAAGAAGAATTCGAATAAGAGGGGTAGAAGAATTCGAAAATTAAGAAGTAAAAGGGAAAATTAGAAGTAAAATATTTTTATTTTTATTTTATTTATTTATTGAATTAAAAAAAGAAGGAAATTAAAAGCTAATTAACTAAAAAGATTTAAAATTGAAAGATGATTTTCGAAAAAGAAGAGAGAGAAAGAGGTAAGAAGTTTTCGAAAATAGAAGAGAGAAGAATTAGTTAGGAAGTTTTGAAAAAGATAGAAGATAAAACAAGTAGCTTATTGATGAGCGGATAATTTATACGCTTTTTAGCATTGTTTTTAGGTAGTTTTTAGTATGATTTAGTTAGTTTTTAGTATATTTTTATTAGTTTTTATGCAAAAATCACATTTCTGGACTCTACTATGAGTTTGTATGTTGTTCTGTGATTTCAGGTATTTTCTGGCTAAAATTGAGGGACCTGAGCAAAAAGCTGATTCAGAGGCTGAAAAAGGACTGCAGATGTTGTTGGATTCTGACCTCCCTGCACTCGAAGTGGATTTTCTTGAGCTACAGAAGCCCAATTGGCATGCTCTCAATTGCGTTGGAAAGTAGACATCTTGGGCTTTCCAGAATGTATAATAGTCTATATTTTTTCTGAGATTTGATAGCCCAAACTGGCATCAAAATGCCGGTCAGAGACCTTTTCTGGCGTTAAACGCCAGAACTGGCATAAAGGCTGGAGTTAAATGCCCAAACTGGCACCGGAGCTGGCGTTTAACTCCAAGAAAAGCCTATGCACGTGAAAGCTTCAATGCTCAGCCCAAGCACACACCAAGTAGGCCCCGAAAGTGGATTTCTGCATCATTTACTTATCTTTGTAAACCCTAGGTTACTAGTCATTATAAATAGGACCTTTTACTATTGTATTTTCATATAGAGAGAGATCTGTAGATCATTTTTGAGACTATCTTTGTATCACTATTGATCTCTTGATCACGCTTAGGGGGCTGGCCATTCGGCCATGCTTGGACCTTCATCATTTATGTATTTTCAACAGTGGAGTTTCTACACCTCATAGATTAAGGTATGGAGCTCTACTGTTCCTCATGAATTAATGCAATTACTACTATTTTCTATTCAATTCAAGCTTATTCTTGTTCTTAGATATTCATTCGCACTTGAACATGATGAATGTGATGATCAAGTGACATTTATCACCATTCTCACTTATGAACGCGTGCCTGACAACCACTTCTGTTCTACCTGAAAACAAGCTTGAATGTATATCTCTTGGCCTCCTCGTCCACGACGCATGGTTGCCTCTCCTAATAACAGAACCTTCCATTCCGTGAGATCAGAGTCTTCGTGGTATAAGCTAGTATCAATTGGCAGCATTCTTGAGATCCAGAAAGTCTAAACCTTGTCTGTGGTATTCCGAGTAGGATCTGAGATGGGATGACTGTGACGAGCTTCAAACTTGTGAGTGTTGGGCGCAGTGACAGTGCGCAAAAGGATCCTTGGATCTTATTCCGACACGATCGAGAGCTGACAGATGATTAGCTCTACGTAACCCGTAGACGGACCATTTTCACTGAGAGGATAGAAGGTAGCCATTGACAACAGTGATCCCCCAACATACAGCTTTCCATGGAAGGGAGTACGCATGACTGGATGAAGGCAGTAGGAAAGCAGAGATTCGGGAGGAATAAAGCATCTCCATACGCTTATCTGAAATTCCCACTATTGAACTACATAAGTATCTCTATCTTATTTTATGTCTCATTCATCTTTTAATTATCAAAATCTCATAACCATTTGAATCTGGCTGACTGAGATTTACAAGGTGACCATAGCTTGCTTCAAGCTGACAATCTCCGTGGGATCAACCCTTACTCACGTAAGGTATTACTTGGACGACCCAGTGCACTTGCTGGTCAGCTACGCGGAGTTGTGAAGAAAGTGTGTGAGATCACGATTTCGTATACCAAGTTTTTGGCACCGTTGCCAGGGATTGTTCGAGTTTGGACAACTGACGGTTCATCTTGTTGCTTAGATTAGGTAATTTTCTTCTTGTTTCAACCTTTATTTTATTTTCAAAAATCTTTCAAAAAATTTTTCTCTTCTTTTTCGTTTTTCCAAAATAATTTTCAAAAAAAAAAACAAAGAAATTAATAAAATCATAAAAACAAAAATATTTTGTGTTTCTTATTTGAGTCTAGTGTCAGTTTTTAAGTTTGGTGTCAATTGCATGTCTTTAGTCTTCTTGCATTTTTTGAAAGTGTGTTCTTGTGTCCTTCATTGATCTTCAAGTTGTTCTTGATGATTTTCTTTTTTTGATCTTTAAATTCTCTTGTTGTGTGTCTTTTGCTTTTTCTCATGTGCATTTTCAATTTGTTAATGTCTCTAGCATGAAAATTTTTAAGTTTGGTGTCTGGCATGTCTTTCTTTTCTTAAAAATTTTCAAAAATATGTTCTTGATGTTCATTATGATCTTCATAATGTTCTTGATGTTCATCTTGACATTCAAAGTGTTCTTGCATGCATTCTTTGTTTTGATCTTAGTTTTTCATGTTTACTTTCATTCTGTTGTTTTTCTCTCTCATCATAAAAAATTCAAAAAAATTCAAAATTATGTCTTTTCAAGTCAATAATACAGAGAATTGAAGATTCAGAACATCTAACAGATGAATCACAGAGAAAAAGCTAGGCGTTTAAAACGCCTAGTAAGGAAGGATTTCTGGCGTTTAAACGCCAGCTAGGGTACCTGGCTGGGCGTTTAACGACCAAAGAGGGAGCCAAGTGGGCGTTAAACGCCAGAATGGATACCATTCTGGGCGTTTAACGCCAGGATAACACCAAGGAGGAAATTTTGTTTTCAATCCAAATCTTTTTCAACTTTTCAAATTTTAAAACTAATTTTTCAAAATCTTATCTTTTTCATATCCTCTCATATCAATCATATCTTTTTCAAAATCAAATCTCTTTCATTTTTCTTTTAATATTTTTGAAAATCCTTGCTAACAATTAATGTTGTCATTCAAAAATTTCAACTTCGTTAGAATCATATCTTTTAATTTCTTGTTAGTCAAGTCATCAATTTTAAAAATTAAATCTTTTTTAAATTATTTTTCAATCATATCTTTTCAATCATATCTTTTTAAATCATATCTTTTTAAATTCTAATTTCAAAATCTTTTTCTAACTTCTTATCTTTTCAAAACTTACTATTTCTTATCTTTTTCAAAATCACATAACTACTTCTCTCTCTCTAATTTTAAAAAACCACTAACAACTTTTTTTCAAAAACCTTTTTAATTAACTAATTATTTTTAACTCTAATTTTAATTTATTTAAAAATTTTAGAAAATTCCCTCTCTCATCTCTTTCAATTTAATCATTAACACTTCTCCTCTCTTAATAATTCGAACCCTCTCCCCTCTGTATATGTTCGAGTTCTTCTTTATCTACCTCATCCTTCTATTCTTCTTTTCCTCTGTCACATCAAGGAATCTCTATACTATGACATAGAGGATTCCATAATTTCTTTGTTTTCTTCTCTTTCATATGAGTAGGAACAAAGATAAAGGCATTCTAGTTGAAGCTGATCCTAAACCTGAAAGGACTCTAAATGCCATATTGGCTCAGAACAAATATTGACTCAGCAAGTCAATATGATTTCTCAGAACCTGACTGGATTGCAAGCTGCATCTGGCAGTGCTAAAGAAGCCACCTCTGAAAGAGAAGCTTATGACCCTGAGAATCCTGCAATGGAAGAGGTGAATTACATGGGAGAACCCTATGGAAACACCTACAATTCTTCATGGCGAAATCACCCAAATTTCTCATGGAAGGATCAACAGAAACCTCAACAAGGCTTCAACAACAATAATGGTGGGAGAAATAGGTTTGGCAATAGAAAACCTTTTCCATCATCTTCTCAGCAACAGACAGAGAATTCTGAGTAGAGCCTTTGTAGCTTAGCAAACATAGTCTCTGATCTATCTAAGACCACCCTTAGCTTCATGAATGAGGCACGGTCCTCCATAAGAAATTTGGAGGCACAAGTGGGTCAGCTGAGTAAAAGAGTCACTGAAACTCCTCCTAGTACTCTCCCAAGCAATATAGAAGAGAATCCAAAGAGAGAGTGCAAGGCCATAACCATGACCAACATGGCCGAACCTGGAGAGAGTGAGGAGGACGTGATTCCCAGTGAGAAAAACCTCATGGGATGTCCACTGACCACTAGGGAGTTCCCTCATGAGGAACCAAAGGAATCTGAGGCTCATCTAGAGACCATAGAGATTCCACTGAACTTTATTACCCTTCATGAGCTCTGAAGAATATTCTTCTTTTGAAGAAGATGAAGTTACTCTGAAGAGCAAGTTGCTCAATATCTAGGAGCAATCATGAAGCTGAATGCCAAATTATTTGGTAATGAGACTTGGGAGGATAAACCTCCACTGCTCATTAATGAACTAAACACCTTGGCCCAGCTGAAGATACCTCAAAAGAAACCGGATCCCGGAAGGTTCTTAATACCTTGCACCATTGGCACCATGACCTTTGATAAGGCACTATGTGACCTGGGGTCAAGTGTAAACCTCATGCCACTTTCTGTAATAGAGAAACTAGGGATCTTTTTGAGGTACAAGCTTCAAGAATCTCACTGGAAATGGTAGACAAATCAAAGAAATAGGCTTATGGACTTGTAGAGGATGTCTTGATAAAGGTTGAAGGCCTTTACATCCCTGCTGACTTCATAATCCTAGATATTGGGAAGGATGAGGATGAATCCATCATCCTTGGCAAACCCTTCCTAGCCACAGCAAAAGCTGTGATTGATGTTGACAGCGGAGAGTTGGTACTTCAAGTGAATGAGGACTACCTTGTGTTTAAGGCTCACGGATCTCCTTCTGTACACATGGAGAAAAAGCATGAAAAGCTTCTCTCAATACATAGTCAACCAAAGCCCCCACACTCAAACTCTAAGTTTGGTGTTGGGAGGCCACAACCATGCTCTGAGAATCTCTGAGGCTCCATGAGAGATCACTGTCAAGCTATTGACATTAAAGAAGCGCTTATTGGGAGGCAACCTAATTTTTACTTACCTATGTTAAATTTCTATTCTCCATTGTTATTCTATGTTTTCTTTAGGATGATGATCATGTGGAGTCACAAAAACAAAAGCAAAAATAAAAAAATAGCATTGAAAACAGCACACCCTGAAGGATGAGCTTACTGGCATTTAAACGCCAGTAAGGGTAGCAGAATGGGCGTTAAACGCCCAGTCTGGCATCATTCTGGGTGTTTAACACCAGAAAAAGGGCACCAGACTGGCGTTTAATGCCAGAAAAGGGCACCAAGCCGGCGTTAAACGCCAGAAAGGGAAGAAAAGCTGGCGTTAAACGCCAGAAACGGGTAGCAACCTGGCGTTTAACGCTAGGATTGGCACTTAAAGGGGCGTTTACACGCCAGAATGGTGCAGGGATGAGAAATCCTTGACACCTCAGGATCTGTGGACCCCACAGGATCCCCACCTATCTCAACTCACTCTCTCTCTTCTTCACACATTCCAATAACACCCTTCCCCAAATACCCTTCACCAATCACCTCCATCCACTCTTCCCCAAAAACCCCACCTACCTCAACATTCAAATTCACATCTGATAAACCACTATTTTATGGTTTATATTGTGCTAAATTGAGTGATTTTTCATCCATTATTCTCACGCTTATTCACAGAAATCGCATGTTTTACGTTTTTCTTTCTAATTTCATGCTATGATTGAAAACATGCTTTTTTGGCCTTATATTTGCTAATATTAATCCTCTCTTATTACTATTCGATATCGTGATATGTGCTTTAAGTGATTTCAGAGATTACAGGGCAGGAATGGCTTAGAGGAAGGAAAAGAAGCATGCAAAAGTGGAAGGAATAAAAGAAATTGAAGGAACTGCAAAGTTGTCAATCCTGACCTCTTTGCACTCAAACGGTCATAACTTGAGCTACAGTAGTCCAAATGATGCGATTCTAGTTGCGTTAGAAAGGTAACGTCCGGGGCTTCGAAATGATATATAATTTGCTATAGTGCCCATACAGCTATGCAACGCGAATGGGTGCTCCACACGGACGCATTGCAGTGACAAAAATCAGCGTGACAGAATTCGCAATTTTAGGTTTTTAGATGTAGTTTTTAGAGAGAGAGGTTCTCTCCTCTCTCTTAGGATTAGGATTTAGGATTTCTATTATGTTCAGACTACTTCTCTTCATCACAGGTTCAATGTTCCTTTAATTTATTTTCTACTTTTATTTATTCTATTACTTTAATTTATGAACTCTTATGTCAGACTTGATTTCTCTTATTTATGCAATTTGAAGTAATTCATATTTATGACTTTAATTTAGCTTTTTACACCCTTTGACCTTGGTTGAGTAATTAGTAACACTTGAGTTATCTAACTCAGCTGTTGATTGAAATTGGAATTCGTTGCTGATTAATTTGTACTCCAATAACTCTAGTCTTTCCATAGAAGTTGACTAGGACTTGAGGATCAAATTAATTAGTCCGGTTGACTTTCTTTTATTTAGTAAGGGCTAACTAAAGTGGGAGCAGAGTCCAATTCTCATCACACCTGATACGGATAACTAGGATAGGACTTCAATTTCTTATACCTTGCCAAGATATTTTATAATTATTAATTTATTTTCCTTGCCAATTAAAAAACATGTTCCTTATTTTAAAAACCCAAAATTATACTGTTTTCTTTAACCAATAATAAATCATACCTCCCTGCAATTCCTTGAGAGACAACCCGAGGTTTGAATACTTCGATTATAAATTTTATTGGGTTTTGTTACTTGTGACAACCAAACTTTTGTACAAAAGGATTCTCTGTTGGTTTAGAAACTATACTTACAACCCGATTATATTTGTGAATTTCTTTACCGATAGAAATCCATTCGTCAACATCCTTTCCCTCCCAAACCCAACCTCTAATACATGAACCCTACCCCTCTCTCCACTTCTATATAAACCTCTCATCCCTCCTTCATTTTCACACATCATAAACACTTCTTTCCCCACTTGGCCGAACCATTCACACCTCTCTATCTCCTCCATTTTCTTCTTCTTTTCCTCCCTTCTTTCTTCTTTTGCTCGAAGACGAGAAAACCTTTTATGTTTGGTGTGGAAAAAGCATTGCTTTTTGTGTTTCCATAACCATTTATGGCACCTAAGGCTAGAGAAACCTCTAGAAAGAGGAAAAGAAAGGCAAAAGCTTCCACCTCTGAGTTATGGGAGATGGAAAGATTCATCTCAAAGGTCCATCAAGACCACTTCTATGTAGTTGTGACCAAGAAGAAGGTGATCCTTGAGGTTCCTTTCATGCTCAAAAGGAATGAGTATTCGGAGATCCAACATGATATTCGAAGAAGAGGCTGGGAAGTTCTCACCATCCCCATTCAACAAGTCGGAATCTTAATGGTTCAAGAGTTCTATGCTAATGCATGGATCACTAAGAACCATGGTCAAAGTGTGAACCCAAACACAAAGAATTGTCTTACAACGGTTTAAGGGAAATACTTAGATTTCAGTCCGAAAAATATAAGGTTGGCATTCAACTTGCCAATGATGCAAGGAGATGCATGCCCCTACACTAGAAGGGTCAACTTTGATCAAAGGTTGGATCAAGTCCTCATGGACATAAGTGTAGAAGGAGCTCAGTGGAAAAGAGACTCCAAAGGCAAGCCGATTCAATTGAGAAGGCATGACCTTAAACCCGTGGCTAGAGGATCGTTGGAATTCATCCAATGCTCCACCATTCCTACTAGCAACCGATCCGAAGTGACTGTAGATCGGGCTATCATGATCCATAGCATCATGATTGGAGAGGAAGTAGAAGTTCATGAGGTCATATCTCTAAAACTCTATAAAGTTGTCACCTATGCAATTTAGCTGGAATTGTCATAGAGGAAGACATCCTTATTGAAGAGGACAAGCCCATCACTAAAAAGAGGATGGAGCAAATAAGAGAGCCCACTCATGGACCTCAACAAGAGCATGAGGAAGTCCCTCATCAAGAAATCCCTGAGATGCTCCAAGGGATGCATTTTCCTCTACACAACTATTGGGAGCAACTCAACACCTCTTTGGGAGATTTGAGTTCCAATTTGGAGCAACTAAGGATGGAGCACCAAGAGCACTGATGACATGTCATCATATAGCTATTTTTCTATGCTTTTTCATACAAGAAATTGATGAATTGTGCTTAAATATTGAATGCTTTTGTGATTAAATGGTATATTTCCTTGATCTTTTAAATTTATAAATCTTGTAGGAAATAAGAAGAAAAAGAAGCAAAGAAGCACAAAAAAAGGAGAAAAAAAGAGCTTTGGGACACACTTTAAAGTTGGAGCACACTTTGGAGCCTTAGGCCATGCTTTTAAAAGCGTGGCCCATGACCAAATTAAAGGAGAATAGGCAATCAGCACACACTGCCCTGCTCTTGCCAAGGGCAGAGCAGTATCGTGATGCAAAGTGAGGTTGGAAGCAAGAATTTTCGCTAAGGTAAAATATGGGCGCTCACAGCATGACCATGCCTCCTTCAAAGGGCTATAACTTGAGCTACAAACGTCCAATTGATGTGCTTTCAGTTGCGTTGGAAAGCTGACATTCAGAGCTTTCCAACAATATATAGCAATTCATATTTAGCGTACAATTGAGGCAGGAATGAAAGGCATCTTTAAGGGCAAAAAATAAGTGAAAATAAACCAATGTGCTTCCACCAAGGTTCGAAGCTGGAGCCTCACCCCAAAGCAAAGTAGCGCTCATTTTTCTTCTCTGCCCTCTTGGAGAGCAGGGCAATGTCGTGCTCTCTTCATGAAAAATCAAGGAAAATTGCTCCCCCAAATGCTTTCACCAAGGTTCGAACACAAGACCTCCAAGGAAGCCAAGCCTTATGCGTGAATTAGGTGCCAAGGAAACCAAGGAAAAATTGCAGCAACTTCCTCCACCAAGATTCGAACTTGGGACTTCACCCAAGAACAAGGAAAGCGCTGCCCACAAGGAGGGCAGAGCAACATTCCTTGGTGCATGGCACACAAATTGGCACGGCCAGCACGCACAGCAAGGGAGCTTGGGCGCACAGCTTGGACGCACCATGACAACATTGCCCTGCCCTCCACAAGGGCAGGGCAGCATCTTGATGTCCCTCCCAAAATTTGGCACGCTAGTTGGATCCTTACACAAGGCTTCCCTGCTCTGCCCTCCACAAGGGCAGGGCAGCCTCCTGGGAGCAAAGACTCATGGGCCAAAATCCAACCAAAATTCCATTTAAATTCAATTCCTCTCCAAATTGAATCAAGGCCAACCAAACCTATTTCTCCTCAAATCCAAAGCAAGAAAAGCCCACATCATCACTCAAAGGCACATGGATCAATTAGATTAGGATTTTTATTTTAATTGTAATTTGTTTTAATTTTCACTTTGTAAAGCCTATATAAAGGCATCAATTCCATCTCACAGGAGGGGAGGCAAGCTCCACTAGGGAGCATTAGGATTTGAGAGTTCTCTCCTTTAGGTTTTTTTTCTATCTTAAATCTGGGATTGAGAGTGAAGGAATTCTGTTTCCCTCTTGGTCTAAGATTTCTCTTGTTATTCTTCTGTAAAATTTCAGTGAATTAAGGATTTGAACCAAAACTCTCTTTACTGCTTTCATCTTCTTTCCTTTTGCAATTGTTCATGGTTGGATCAAGGAAGGAATTGAGATCTAGACTTGTTTTCTAGTCTCTTTGATTTCTTGAGATCTTCAATCTCATTTGACAATTAAATTGAATTTAATTTCTGTTTGCTTCTTCAAGTAATTCTGCTTTCTGTTTAAGATTTGTTGCAAGTTACTCTTCTGCTTGATTGCTCCTTACATTCTCTTGTTGAATTTTAATTCCCAGCACCCAAGTCCTTTTACTTTTCATGCAATTTAATTATTCTGCAATTATTCTAAGTGCTGCTTATTGCTTTCCTTTAAATTTCTTGCACCCAATCCCCTTTACATTTGATGCAATTTACATTTCTTGTCATTTAAGATTTTGCCAATTTACTTTTCTTACTCTTTAAGTTTCTATGCATTTTTCTTTCTGAACTTTATAATTCTTGCAAATTTACATTCTGTTGGCTACAGTTTCACACAATTCACTCAATGTTAGCTTAACTAAACTAATTACCCACTAAAATTGCTTGATCCATCAATCCCTGTGGGATCGACCTCACTCTAAGTGAGTTATTACTACTTGATACGACCCGGTATACTTGCCGGTTGGATTTTTGTGTTGGAAATTCATTTTTCCGCAAAAACACCATCAAGTTTTTGGCGCCGTTGCCGGAGATTGATTAGATCAACAATGATTAAGTGGGTGAGAAGTCTAGATCAAGCATTTTTTTTTATTTTTGTTCTCTGTTTTAAAGTGAAACCAAGGTGTTTGAGTTTTTGCCTCACTAAGAAATTCTCATCTCTGATATGAGTAATTTTAATTTTCCTTGGTGTTCTGTTTTCCAAAATTTAAATGGAGTTTAACTCATCTTATGATCAAACAAATTTTATGGGATATTACCCACCATCACCAATCTCTAATGGTAGTTGGGAATATCACCAAGAAATCACAGATTCTGAGCACTCCAATCCATGGAGAAATGCTTCAGAAACATAAGATGAGAAAGAAAATCATATGGGATATTTCCCTCCACCACAAAATGATGCAAGTCATTATTCTAATGGTGGCTGGGAGTATCACCAAAAAACTGCAAATTCTGAGCAGTCAAGTCACATGAGAGAGTGTCCGACCTCACCTCCCAGTTTCTCATTTGAAAGTTCTTCATCACTTGATTATGATTACTCTCAACCTTCATCTCTTGAACCACCTGATGAGGATTACCTTCAAGCCATTGAAATACATAAAAACCTCCAAAATCCATACAAGTCATCCCATCAATCACACAACTCAGTCCACACCCCTCAACACAAATTCACCACAACACATCCATGTCACCAAAATTACTCTCTACCTTCATCTCTTGAACCAGCAGACGAGGATTACCTTCAATGGTCCAAAGAACCCTTAGAAAGCCGATGCCAAGCCATTGAAATACATAGAAAACTTGTGGAAAGATACACACAATCCCAATCCTGGAAAGAAATCATCTTCAAGAAGATGAATGGACCCTTAGAGCAAACAAGGAGGAGCTTAGAACCACTGAGCAAGGAAAATGAAGGCCAATTGATGGATGTGAAGGAGAAAGTGGAAGAGCAATATAAGGAGGCCACTGCATCAAGTGAACTTTCAATGAAGAATGAGGTGGTTGAAAATAAAACTGCACTTGAGGTGACAAGGGAAGAAGTGGAGGATCAAGAAAGTGAGGAAGACACTCAAGAGAAGTCACCCTCAATTGAAGCAGAGAGTTGCATAGAAGAAGGACTCATGGAACCACCAATTCAAAAGGCTCTTGATGAAGAGAAGACTCCAACAATCACACAATCACCAAGACTTGGATTCAAGAAAGTGACGGCAACTAACAAGAGCACCAATCCTGTCCCTGATCCAGCAAGCAAGATCAATCAAGCCATTTGCAAAAGGAAGCTTGCTAAGGAAAGGCCAAGACAAGGGACAGTAGCTGAATCTTCTCCCCCCTTGAGGTCATTCCTCTTAACAAACAGGGAGAAAAGGAAGAAAGTGAGGAACAATATGTCAAGCTAATGACACTAAAAGAGCGCTTGTTGGGAGGCAACCCAACCTTAGGTAACATTTCATTTCTCTACTTGGGTTATTCTCTTTCCTTGCCTTGTTTAAATTTCAATAAATTGGCATATGATCACATTCTAAGTTTGGTGTTGCCTTGCAACAAATTGTTTTCAATTCCTTTGGATGATTGCATCAATTCTACATGAAAGTGTCACACTAAGATTCTAAGTTTGATATGCCACTTATTTTTCTATGCAACTCATCCAACAACATCACTTGTCTGCATAATCATATTGCCTTTGCATTGTTATTTTTCTTTTGTTTTGACATTTCGTTTGCATTCTCTTTGTTTTAGTCACTTTTTTTATTTTTTATTTTTTTGTTTTATTTTATTAACTATTTTTGTTAATACATCACCAAGAGATCCTTCTTGGCTTGGTGATTGTATTCAACAAATAACAGTTTTTTTTTGTTTAGTTTTAGTTCAAATAAATTGACATATGGTTGCATTCTAAGTTTAAAATTTGGTTCTAATTCTTACAAGATACTTGCATTAATTCCAAGTGAAAGTGTCACGCTAAGTTTGGTGTGCCACTTATCTTTTATGCAATGTATTATGCACACCTTCTTATCTATGCAATCAAAATGTCTATGTCTCTTATGCCTTGATTGTTATCTTTAATTTTGCTTGCTTAAAACACATGTGCTACTAACATATCATTGTGTAAGACATTCATGATCCATCTTAGCCCCATAGCCATTCTTCTAATTGTTGCTTGAGGATGAGCAAGCACTCTAAGTTTGGCAAGGGAAAGGGAAGAATTGGAGAAAAAGGACAACAATAATGAAGATGAACTACAAGATTGTAGAGTTCCTTTTCCTCTCATTTGTTTCCAGCACTTAAATTTCATGATTGTCTTCATCTTTTCTGTTTACATGTGTGTATGAATAAAGCATAGCTTGAATCTTGATTTGTAATATGTTGCTGTGGCATTATAGCCACCAACTTGGGCTTTGTGAATTCAAAAGCAATAAAGTATCATGATCATAAACAAACAAGGCATTAAAGAAGATTTTAGCATGTGTATACAAGTATTGGAAAACTAGTATGATTGATTGTTGCTCAATTGCATTGGATTTTATTTAATTGAAGTTTTTATCTAGGACATTTTGTGAAATCTTTTGAAATCATAAAAACCTTGAAGAAGCAAATACAATTAAAGCAAGAAAAGAAAAAGGGAAAGAATGAGAAAGCTGAAGGCTCTGAGTACCAATGGCAATTTATTTGTTAAGTGCTTGTGGTGTTTATGTATCAACCCAAATGCTTGAAAACAAAACACTTAGAAGTCAAGGCTAGGCTCAAGTGCAAAAGCACTCCCTCAAAGCTCAAGGCTCTGAGCATCAATGATTAGAGAGTCAAGAAAAGAAAAGAAAAATGAGCTTAATGAAGTCCTCTAATTAAATGCTTGTGGTGCTTATGTATCAAGTGGTAATACTTGAAAACAAAGCATTTAGAAGTCGTAGCTTTGTTATCAACTCATGGGGCAAAGCACCTAAAAGGAGAAGTTAAAAAAATAAATAAATAAATGCTTGTTTCAAGGAAAAATTATAAGGAAAAGATTTCATAAATTGAGCTAGATAGAAGCATCAATCATTTACATTTCTTTTATGATTGTAGCATGCTTAGAAAACTAGCTTACCATGAACATTGAGTTGCTATTCTTCTTACCTTGGATTGTCAATCTTTATTGCATGATTCTTTTCTTGTTTGGGGACAAGCAAGGTTTAAGTTTGGTGTTATGATGACATGTCATCATATACCTATTTTTCTATGCTTTTTCATACAAGAAATTGATGAATTGTGCTTAAATATTGAATGCTTTTGTGATTAAATGGTATATTTCCTTGATCTTTTAAATTTATAAATCTTGTAGAAAATAAGAAGAAAAAGAAGCAAAGAAGCACAAAAAAAGGAGAAAAAAAAGCTTTGGGACACACTTTGAAGTTGGAGCACACTTTGGAGCCTTAGGCCACGCTTTTAAAAGCGTGGCCCATGACCAAATTAAAGGAGAATAGGCAATCAACACACACTGCCCTGCTCTTGTCAAGGGCAGAGCAGTATCGTGATGCAAAGTGTCCAATTGATGTGCTTTTAGTTGCGTTGGAAAGCTGACATTCAGAGCTTTCCAACGATATATAGCAATCCATATTTGGCATACAGTTGAGGCAGGAATGAAAGGCATCTTTAAGGGCAAAAAATAAGCAAAAATAAACCAATGTGCTTCCACCAAGGTTCGAAGCTGGAGCCTCACCCCAAAGTAAAGTAGCGCTCATTTTTCTGCTCTGCCCTCTTGGAGAGCAGGGCAATGTCGTGCTCTCTTCATGAAAAATCAAGGAAAATTGCTTCCCCAAATGCTTTCACCAAGGTTCGAACACAAGACCTCCAAGGAAGCCAAGCCTTATGCGTGAATTAGGTGCCAAGGAAACCAAGGAAAAATTGCAGCAACTTCCTCCACCAAGATTCGAACTTGGGACTTCACCCAAGAACAAGGAAAGCGCTGCCCACAAGGAGGGCAGAGCAACATTCCTTGGTGCATGGCACACAAATTAGCACGGCCAGCACGCACAGCAAGGGAGCTTGGGCGCACAGCTTGGACGCACCATGACAATATTACCCTGCCCTCCACAAGGGCAGGGCAGCCTCCTGGGAGCAAAGACTCATGGGCCAAAATCCAACCAAAATTCCATTTAAATTCAATTCCTCTTCAAATTGAATCAAGGCCAACCAAACCCATTTCTCCTCAAATCCAAAGCAAGAAAAGCCCACATCATCACTCAAAGGCACATGGATCAATTAGATTAGGATTTTTATTTTAATTGTAATTTGTTTTAATTTTTATTTTGTAAAACCTATATAAAGGCATCAATTCCATCTCACAGGAGGGGAGGCAAGCTCTGATGACAAGTCATCATATACCCATTTTTCAAGCTAATTTCACTTGTTTTATTAGTCTTTATATACTTTCTTGTATCGTAAGTAAGTGATTTGGAGTGAAAATGCATAACTTCTTTAAATCAAACAATCACCATGAAATTGATGTTAACTCATGAGGTTTAAGCTAATTTTGATTGAATTTTAATTGATTTATAAGCCTTGTGAATTTAGTGATACTTGGAGTGGTTGTTTTGGTTTAATGTAGGTGAAGAAAAGAATAAAAGGGAAAAGCGTGGCCTAAGAAAGCGTGACTAAAGGAGAAGAAAACGTGGTCAAAGGAAGGTGAAGTGTGCCGCATGTAAAGAGGGGAGGCAAGCATTGCCCTCCACAAGGGCACACTGCCCTCTAAGAGGGCAACATAAGGCACCAAAGCATAAAAGGCAACTCTGCCCTGCCCACTACAAGGGCAGAGCACAAATTTGTGCCTTGGAATCAAGAAGAACAAAATGTTGCCCTGCCCTCCTCAAGGGCAGTATCGGGCTCACCAAGGGAAGAAAATCAAAGGAAAATGCCTATAATGCTTGCCACAAGAGTTGAACACGGGACCATGAGGAAGCAAGGAACTAGGCTCCATTATGGTGCCAAGAAAGCCAAGGAAATTGAATGAGCGTGTGTGTCTGCCAGGATTCGAACGCGGGACTTCAGTTTGGAAACACTGCCCTGCCCTCCGCGAGGGCAGGGCAGCATTTTGTTGTGGCATGAATCTGGCGCACCAAGGCACGATTCTGGCGCACCAGGGCAGCATCCTGCGCACCAAGGCACCATTCTGGCAGCACCAGCAGCGCACCACAGCACCCATCTGGCGCACCAATTTTTTCTGCCTGCCCTCCGCGAGGGCAGGGCAGCATCCTGCGCACCAGCCTACACCACACCCGCACCAGCAACGCACCAAGCACCAAATCCTGCCCTGCCCTCCACAAGGGCAGGGCAGCCTCCTGGAAGCTATTATTTTTGGGCCAAAAATTGAATTAAAAATCCAATTTAATTCATTTCTTCACCAAATCAAAAGCCCATCCAAATCCCAAAATCCAAGAATAGAGAGTGTATAAATAGGAGCTAGTTTGATGTAATTAGGACCTTTTACTTGACTTTTGAATTTTGCACTTTCTTTGAGCTTTGAATTTTTGCAACTTTTCTTGAGAGACTAAACCGAGATTTTAGAGAATTGCGGAGGAGAATTGATCTCTCTTCTTCCTCGTTCTTGCTTGGGCACTTTTAATTTTCTTGTTTGAGTCTTGGGTGTTAAGAATTGAGGAAATTCTATCTCAATCTCCACTCAAGAGCTCTTTAATTTCTCTTCTGCATAATTGAATTCATTTACATTCCCTTTACTGCTTCTTCTTCAATTTCTTGTCAATTACTTTGATCAAAACTTGATTCGCTTGACTAAATCAACCACTAAACTAAAATTGCTCAATCCTTCAATCCCTGTGGGATCGACCTTACTCATGTGAGTTATTATTACTTGATGCGACCCGGTACACTTGCCGGTGAGTTTTGTGTTGGATCGTTTTCCACACATCAAGTTTTTGGCACCGTTGCCGGGGATTGAAATAGATTGAAAATGATTAAGTGAAGTGGAGATCTAGATCAAGCACTTTTTCTTTTCTGTTCTTTCAATTTTGACTAACACACTAACTGTTTGAATTTTTGCTTAAACTAACTAAAACTTCATTCTAGCTATAGATTGAAGTTTCATTGGTTTTCTGGATCTGTGTGTTTATTGTTGTGTGTTTGTATGTCAGGTACAGGAAGATCTTCCCCTGTCCTCTCTGAAATTGACCAAAGAACTCTTTGGAGAATAAGAAGAGCTGAAAGAGGGAAGAACGTTATTGGAGAGGAAGAATCTGAGGAGGAATTCCAAGAAATGGAAGGAGATCTCAATCAACCAGGAGGAGGGGCCAACAATAACCAACAACAACGAAGAGTCCTAGCCTCATATACATTTGCAAATGCTAGACACTGTGGAAGTAGCATTCTTCCTCCTAATGTCAATGCAAACAATTTTGAACTAAAGCCACAACTCATCACTTTAGTTCAAAACAACTGCTCTTTTGGAGGAGG
>NC_029781.3:32048760-32050846 GCF_000817695.3 Arachis duranensis
AGAAAGTGTAGATCAGAAATGGGGAATTCATTGGGGTTCAGGAGATTTTGAGATCTCCGAATCAAAACATTTTTATCCCTTCTTCAACCAATGCATTCATTGAATTTTGCTTGGCAATCTTATATGATTGGATCCCAATCCCTTGGCTCACCAATTCTCTCTAAAAACAAACAAATTCCCAATCCCTTGGTTTAAATGTTCATAAGAAGAGATGATGCTCGATCACTGATTATACCACACAGTTTCATGAACCACAATTTGGTAGGATTACATGTCACAATATCCATCCAAACCCCAATCCAATTCACTGTGAGAAAGCTTCTCTAGCATGAATCCTCCATTCCTTTCCCAAGGTTCCGAAGGATTCCAATTATGGATAGTTTCTTTCCCAAGACAACTAACCAATGGAATTAGATCGAGAAGCTTTCTAACAAAATTCAAGAGAAAAGATTGAAGAAGAAGATAAAAACTATTATTGATTCATTGAATTACAATAGAGCTCCCTAACCCAATGAAAGGGGTTTAGTAAGTCATAGCTCTGAATTCAATTACAAAAAGTATGAAAACTAGCAAAATGATCCAAATGTTCTCCCTAACTTAAATTCTATCCTATTTATACACTTTCTAAATTGAGCTTCTGTTGTGTTTCTTGGGCTTTGAGGCCTTTCCCTGATTTCTTTTTGCTTTGGGTTTATGGTCCATAATCCTGATGAGGCTGCTGATCCAATTCTGTAACATTCATTGAGCCAACTTAGTGATAAACAAGTAATGACACATGACTCAACAAATTGAAATTCCAGACTCATCAATTCTTCAGGCCCAATCCCATAAACCATGATATTCAATTGGGTTTCATACCAGAGTATGTTTAAGTTAATGTTTGTGCTCAAATGCTAACTTAAACTGCAAAATTCTTTGGCCCAGAAACCTTTTCAATAGTGGCGTTTAAGTTGTAGTTTAAGCTTCAGTTTAAGGTTAAACTGAAGCTTAAACGTGGAAATGGAAGAACAACTTAAACGCCAGACACTTCCAGTGATGCCTTTTGTGGAAGCACGTTTAAGTTCCAGTTTAAGCTTGAACTGGAACTTAAACGTTGGACACTCCTGGAGGTGGTATAACTCAAGCACGTTTAAGCTTCAGTTTAAGGTTAAACTGAAGCTTAAACGTGGAAATGGAAGGAAGCAACCCTGGAGGGTGGAATGGTCGAACACGTTTAAGCTTCAGTTTAAGGTTAAACTGAAGCTTAAACGTGGAAATGAGAAAGCAACCCTGGAGGAGAAAAAATAGTCGAACACGTTTAAGCTTCAATTTAAGGTTAAACTGAAGCTTAAACGTGGAAATGAGAAAGCAACCCTGGAGGAGAAAAAAATAGTCGAACACGTTTAAGCTAGTTTAAGGTTAAACTGGAGCTTAAACGTGGAAATGGCTCCCTGGTGCATTTCTCATTTCTGGCGTTTAACTTCCAGTTTAAGGTTAAACTGGAGGTTAAACGCCACTTTCAGCTTTTCCTCAGCTTTCATGATTTTGGTGTTTAAGCTCCAGTTTAAGCTTAAAATGCTTAAACTGGAGCTTAAACTGGAGCTTAAACTGGAGCTTAAACTGGAGCTTAAACTCCACATGTGATATTCAAGCTTCCTTTATTGATTTTTTTGCTTCCTTGCCTAACCTCTTCTTCCCTGAAATCATCCAAACAACTGCATCAAAGTCTTGCAAAATTTCATGAGAAATCTTCCATTCATAGCATTCAAGTAATATAACTAAAAACTCATGAAATTTGCATCAAAATCATACTGTTTGGATGGTTCATTGCTTTGTTATTCATTTAACCATTCTTGGTTACTTTAAGCTCAAGAAAATGCATAAAACAACTAAAACTAACAGAAAAATGCTAGTGAAACTAGCCTAAGATGCCTTGGCATCACAACACCAAACTTAATACTTGCTTGTCCCTAAGCAAGTCCTGAGTTATTTGAGAAGAAAGTATGAAACAGAAAGCAATTACATTGGCTATATTAGCAAGCATTTGAACTTCATCAGAAGGGTTTTATGCAGAAAGTTGCAGCATCACTTTTTCATTCTTATCAGG
>NC_029781.3:32051146-32053976 GCF_000817695.3 Arachis duranensis
ATTCCAGTGATCTGACTAAATAATCAAGCATGCATACCACCACTTAATTCTACTTGATTTGTCACTAATTGAGCCAAGTTACTTTTGTTCAAACTTTTCTTTTATTTTTGGAAACAGAACAAGCATGGCAAGCATTTGTTTAAGAAGGTGAAGTTATATCCAAACATCTAGGCATTCACTTTATTCAAAGCAGTAAATAGACAAACATACTAAAAACTTCACATTCCAGAAAGATTCAACAATTACAGTTTAAACCAGAACAAGCATGCTTTTGTTTGCCTTTTAAAGAATGGTCAAGAAACAATACCACCTTGTGAAATTCCTTGTTTTTCTCTTTGTTGCCAGGAAACAATTTGATTTCTCCTTCTTCTCCTAGTTGTTGCTTCATGTTCTTTCTAAGATCCTTGTTTCCTTTCCTGCAAAGAGTGATGAAGTTGCTTGCTTCTCAAGCACTTGAGTGGTTAGCTCAACTATGTATGGGCAAGTGTCTGAGTCTTAAGTTGGTGTGTGAACACCAAACTTAGTCTCCTACTTACTCCTCTGCTTTTTGAATCCTTGAATTCTCCTTGGAATGAAGTTGCTGCTAAGGATTTTAAGCATTTCTGTGATTGCTTAGAATTGGTTGTTCCTTTCATATAATTCAAAGGTTGTTGTGTGCAGTTGATTTGTATGGTGGAACACCAAACTTAGAGTCACACATTTCCCCTTTGAATTATTGATCCACGAATTCATTGTTTGGTGTGAAACACCAAACTTAATTCTTTGCAATGAACAGAAACTACTTCACCTTTTTATTGAAACAAATAAAAGAAACAGCAAAGGAGTATTACCTCAGGTTGGGTTGCCTCCCAACAAGCGCTTCTTTAACATCATTAGCTTGACGGTCAGCTTCCTCAGTTGAGGTGATATTTAACCTTGTCCTTCTCCTCCACATCTCCCAAATAATGTTTGAGTCTTTGACCATTCACAGTGAAGGTTCGTTGTGACTTTTCTTCCATGATTTCTACTTGTCCATATTGGGAGACCTTAGTGACAAGGAATGGTCCAGACCACCTTGATTTTAGCTTCCCTGGAAATAGCTTCAGCCTAGAATTGTAGAGCAATACTTTTTGTCCCTCTTCAAATTTCCTTGGGGCTATGTTGCTGTCATGCTTCTTCTTTTGCTCTTTCTTTGTAAATTTTGGCATTCTCATAAGCTTCAGCTCTGAATTCTTCCAACTCTTGAATTTGCAACATCCTTCTTTCTCCAGCAGCTTTGCTGTCCAAGTTCAAGAGTTTCAAGGCCCAGAATGCCTTGTGCTCCAACTCCAGTGGCAAATGGCAATCCTTGTGCTCCAACTCCAATGGCAAATGGCAAGCCTTTCCATATACTAGTTGGTAAGGAGACATTCCAATTGGTGTTTTGAAAGCTGTCCTATATGCCCAAAGAGCATCATCTAGCTTAATCGACCAGTCCTTCCTTGAAGTTCCCACAGTCTTTTCCAGGATTCTTTTTAGTTCCCTATTAGATATTTCGGCTTGCCCACTTGTCTGTGGATGGTATGGTGTGGCTACCTTGTGTTTGACTCCATATTTTAGAAGCAATGCCTCTAATGGTTTGTTGCAGAAGTGGCTTCCTCCATCACCGATGATTGCTCTTGGAACCCCAAAACGGCAAAAAATGTGTTTTCTGAGGAAGTTCATGACTACCTTATTATCATTGGTTGGAGTTGCTATTGCTTCAACCCATTTGGAGACATAGTCTACTGCCACAAGAATGTAATTATTTGAGTATGAGGTGGGAAAAGGGTCCCATAAAATCTATCCCCCATACATCAAACAATTCAAGTTCCAAAATGAATTGTTGTGGCATTTCATTTCTTATTGGCAGGTTCCCCGCTTTCTGGCATTCATGGCAGTGCTTCACTAGTTCCTTTGCATCTTTGAAGATAGTGGGCCAATAAAAACCACACTGCAACACCTTAGCTGCTGTTCTTTCTCCTGCAAAATGTCCTCCATAAGTGGAGCCATGGCAGTCCCATAAGACTTCCCTTCCTTCTTCCTCTGGTATGCATCTTCTTAGTATGCCATCCGAACATTTTTTGAACAATTATGGTTCGTCCCAGATGAAGTATTTGGCATCATTTACTAATTTCTTCCTTTGATGCTTGTTAAATTCCAACGGCAAACTCCCAGTGGCCTTGAAGTTTGCTATGTCTGCAAACCAGAGTGCTTTGTGAATTACCATGAGTTGTTCATCAGGAAAGCACTCATTTATATGTGTGCTTTGTGTGCTTCCTTCTTCACATGGTATCCTTGATAAATGGTCTGCCACCTTGTTTTCTACACCCTTCTTGTCTTTGATTTCAATGTCAAATTCCTGCAACAAAAGAACCCATCTAATAAGTCTTGGTTTGGATTCTTGTTTAGCAAGTAAGTATTTTAAAGCTGAATGATCAGTGAAGACAATGACTTTAGATCCAATAAGATAGGATCTAAATTTGTCAAATGCAAAGACTATTGCCAAGAGTTCTTTTTCAGTGGTTGTGTAATTCCTTTGGTTATCATTCAAGACCTTACTGGCATAATAAATCACATGTACCAAATTGTCTTTCCTTTGTCCTAACACTGCCCCAACAGCAAGGTCTGATGCATCACACATCAGTTCAAAAGGTAAGCTCCAATCAGGTGGGGCAATGATAGGTACAGAGGAAAGTTTTTGCTTCAAAAGTTCAGAGGCTAGCATGCAATTTTTATCAAATACAAAAGGTGTATCAGAGACAAGCAAGTTACTCAAAGGTTTGGCTATTTTAGAAAAGTCTCTAATAAACCTTCTGTAAAAGCCAGCATG
>NC_029781.3:32054146-32056314 GCF_000817695.3 Arachis duranensis
GGTGCATTGCACAATCCAAAGGGCATGCGTCTATAAGCAAAAACTCCAT
This sequence comes from Arachis duranensis, assembly GCF_000817695.3. Classification (NCBI taxonomy): domain Eukaryota; kingdom Viridiplantae; phylum Streptophyta; class Magnoliopsida; order Fabales; family Fabaceae; genus Arachis; species Arachis duranensis. Next base: position 32,054,196 of record NC_029781.3, read on the forward strand.
ATGGACAAACAAATGATGTTTTCTCTTGATCTCTTGGATCAACTACTATCTGATTATAGCCTGAGTATCCATCCAGAAAGCAATAATAAGCATGTCCTGCAAGCCTTTTAAGCATCTGATCCATGAATGGGAGTGTGAAATGATCTTTTCTGGTGGCTTCATTGAGTTTCCTGTAGTCTATGCACATTCTCCACCCAGTGACAGTTCTTGTGGGTATGAGTTCGTTCCTCTCATTTGGCACCACAGTTATGCCTCCTTTCTTGGGAACTACATGGATGGGACTAACCCATGGGCTATCAGAAATGGGGTAGATTACCCCTGCCTGCCATAACTTCATGACCTCCTTTTGTACCACTTATTTCATGACGGGATTCAATCTTCTCTGAGTTTGAATGGAGGGTCTAGCATCCTCTTCTAACAAGATTTTATGCATGCATATGGATGAACTTATCCCCTTCAAATCAGCTAGGGTCCATCCAATGGCATCTTGATGAGTTTGTAGCACCTTGATCAATTCTTCCTCCTGTTCTTGGCTCAGGGCAGAGCTAATGATAACAGGATGGCTCTCATCACTACCCAAGTATGCATACTTGAGATTAGGGGGCAATGCTTTGAGCTCGGGTTTTGGTGCTTCCTTCTCTTCTTTCACTCTCTCTGGCATGCTTGGCATGGTTGTTTCAGCAGCCTTGATGTCACTAACTTCAATATCCTTGGTGAACTCCTCCTCTGCCACTTCCTTTGTTGTTTCCTCAAAGGTTTCTTGTACTGCAATGTCCACTACATCCACCCTCATGCATTCCTTTAGTGATTCTGATGGATAACTCACTGCCTTGAATACGTTAAACACCAATTTCTCATCATGTAATCTAAGAGTGAGTTCACCCTTTTGGACATCTATGATGGCTCCAGCAGTAGCCAGGAAGGGTCTTCCCAGAATTATCGAAGCCCAGCAGTAGCCAGGAAAGGTCTTCCCAGAATTATGGAGGCTTTGGCTTCTTCCTCCATATCTAGCACCACAAAATCGGCCGGGAATATAAAATCTTCCACTTTCACCAACAAATCCTCAACTATCCCATGAGGGAATTTAAAAGTTCGATCTGCCAATTGGAGGGCCATTCTTGTTGGTTTGGCTTCCTCAATCTTCATTCTTCTCATCATTGTTAGAGACATCAAATTGATACTGGCCCCTAAGTCACACAAGGCCTTCTCCACCATGACTTCTCCTATGATACAGGGGATTTGGAAACTGTCTGGATCCTTCAATTTCTGAGGCAATTTGTGTTGAATGATGGCACTGCATTCTTCAGTCAACAACACAGTTTCCTCATTTCTCCAGCTTCTCTTCTTGGTCATTAATTCCTTCAACTCATTTCTCCATCTTCTCTTCTTGGTCATTAATTCCTTTAAGAATTTTGCATAGAGTGGCATTTGCTCTATTGCCTCAGCAAACGGAATGTTGATTTGAAGCTTCTTGAAAATCTCCAAGAATCTGGAGAATTGGCCATCCTTTTCACTTTTCATCAAACGTTGAGGATATGGTGCTTTGGGTGTATAAGGCTTTAGGACCTCTTTTTCTTTTTCTTTTGTTGCAGACGGTGTAAAAGATTGCCCCTGTTCCTTGTCTCTCACATTTTCCTTTGCTTCATCCTCTGTGGTTTCCTTTGAGATCTCCTTTAGCTTCTTTCCACTTCTGAGGGTTATGGCCTTACATTCTTCCCTTGCAATAGCCTTGGCAGCATGAGAAACACTTGGCCCAGGGGTTTGCTTAGACAAATACCCAATTTGATTTTCTAGCTTCTGGATGGCAGCTCCTTGGTTTTGCAAGTTAGAATTTACTTCTTCCTTAAAGGATTTCAATTCAGTTATGTCTTGACCCATGGTTGCAAGCATTCCTTCTATCCTGTTTAATTGATCTTGAAATTGTTGGTTCGGATTAGGTTGGGCAGGTTGATTATTTTGGCCATGATATGGTGGTTGGGAGTAAGTGTTTTGTGTGGCTTGGTATGATCTTTGGTTGGAGTATTGGTATGTGGAGTTGTTGTGTTGGTTGTAAGGTTTGTGGTTTTGTGGTTGGGTTTGCTGGTTTCCCCACCCAAAGTTTGGGTGGTTTTTCCAGCCT
>NC_029781.3:32058408-32060081 GCF_000817695.3 Arachis duranensis
GTTAAACGTGTTCGACCACAAATTGCCTCCAGGGTTGCTTTCTTCATTTCCACGTTTAAGCTTCAGTTTAACCTTAAACGTGTTCGACCATCCCATACTTCATAGTTGCTTTCTTCCATTTCCACGTTTAAGCTTCAGTTTAACCTTAAACTGAAGCTTAAACGTGTTCGACCATTCCACCCTCCAGGGTTGCTTTCTTCCATTTCCACATTTAAGCTTCAGTTTAAGGTTAAACTGAAGCTTAAATGTGGAAATTGAAGGAAGCAACCCTGGAGGGTGGAATGGTCGAACACGTTTAAGCTTCAGTTTAAGGTTAAACTGAAGCTTAAACGTGGAAATGAGAAAGCAACCCTGGAGGAAAAAAAATAGTCGAACACGCTTAAGCTCCAGTTTAAGGTTAAACTGGAGCTTAAACGTGGGAATTGTCCCTGGTGCATTTCTCGATTCTGGCGTTTAACTTCCAGTTTAAGGTTAAACTGGAGGTTAAACGCCACTTTCAGCTTTTCCTGATTTTGGCGTTTAAGCTCCAGTTTAAGCTTAAACTGCTTAAACTGGAGCATAAACTGGAGCTTAAACTGGAGCTTAAACTCCACATGTGATATTCAAGCTTCCTTTATTGATTTTGTTGCTTCCTTGCCTAACCTCTTCTTCCCTGAAATCATCCAAACAACTGCATCAAAGTCTTGCAAAATTTCATGAGAAATCTTCCATTCATAGCATTCAAGTAATATAACTAAAAACTCATGAAATTTGCATCAAAATCATACTGTTTGGATGGTTCATTGCTTTGTTATTCATTTAACCATTCTTGGTTACTTTAAGCTCAAGAAAATGCATAAAACAACTAAAACTAACAGAAAAATGCTAGTGAAACTAGCCTAAGATGCCTTGGCATCAATACTTACAATCCATCTTGGAAGAACCATCCCAACCTCAGATGGGGAGACAACCATAATCAAAACCAACAACCATGGCAAAGAAACACAAGTCAGAACAATTGGAAAAGCACAAACCACAACCCTCAGCCAAACACTAACCAAAATACATACAGAAAACCACAAAATAATTACCCCAACTCTAACCATTATCCACCCAATAACCACCCAACAAATCAAAACACCTATCATCATCCATCAACACCCCAAAACCAACCAATCTCACAAGATTCCCAGAGGATCACCAATCTAGAGATGCTCATGGAGAAAATGATGAAGAACCAAGAATTAACAACAAAGAACCAAGAAGCTTCCATGAAGAGCTTAGAAAGGCAAATTGGGCAAATCTCCAAACAAATTTCTGCTGAAAAACCATCAAGCTCACTACCTAGTGACACCATTCCCAACCCAAAGGAAGAATGCAAGGTCGTGCAACTAAGAAGTGGAAAAGTGTTAGTAGATGGTAACTAAGGAGCAACCAAAAACAATGACAATGAGCCAACAAAGAATGATGAATCCATCAACAAGGACATGATAAGCAAGAATGACCAAGAAAAACTCACAGAGGAAAATAACGAACCACAGAATCTAAAGAAAAGAAAGCAGATCAGGGAAGAACCAAATCCAAGACAACATCAAGTGGAGAAGAGCTCAACACCACCACTGCCTTATCCACAGAGATTTCACAAAGAGACAAAGGATCAGCATTTTCACAAATTTCTTGAGACTTTCAAGAAG
>NC_029781.3:32067650-32068463 GCF_000817695.3 Arachis duranensis
GAGGCAACCCAATGTTATATTTTATCTATTCTCTTTTGTTATTTTATGTCTTCAAGAAGGCCTTGTGTGACTTAGGGTCAAGTGTAAACCTCATGCCTCTCTCTGTAATGGAGAAGTTAGGGATCTTTGAGGTGCAAGCTGCAAAGATCTCACTAGAGATGGCAGACAACTCAAGAAAACAGGCTTATGGACTTGTAGAGGATGTTCTGGTTAAAGTTGAAGACCATTACATCCCTACTGATTTTATAGTCCTAGAGACTGGGAAGTGCATGGATGAATCCATCATCCTTGGCAGACCCTTCCTAGCCACAGCAAAGGCTGTAATTGATGTTGATAGAGGAGAGTTGATCATTCAAGTGAATGAAGAGTCCTTGGTGTTTAAGGCTCAAGGATATCCCTCTGTCATCATGGAGAGGAAGCATGAAGAGCTTCCCTCAAAACAGAACCAAACAGAGCCCCCACAGTCAAACTCTAAGTTTGGTGTTGGGAGGCCACAACCAAACTCTAAGTTTGGTGTTGAACCCCCACATTCAAACTCTAAGTTTGGTGTTAGGAGGTTCCAACATGGCTCTGAGAATCTGTGAGGCTCCATGAGAGTCCTCTGTCAAGCTAATGACATTAAAGAAGCGCTTGTTGGGAGGCAACCCAATGTTTTATAATTAATTATTTTCTTTTGTTATTTTATGTCTTTTGTAGGTTGATGATCATGAGAAGTCACAAAATCCATGAAAAAAGCAAAAACAGAATGAAAAACAGGAAGAAAAACAGCACACCCTGGAGGACGCACCCACTGGCGTTTAAACGCCAGTAAGG
>NC_029781.3:32068763-32068996 GCF_000817695.3 Arachis duranensis
TCACCTATCAAATCCCATCTTTCTCTTCACCACTCACATCCATCCTTCATAAAACCCCACCTACCCCACCATTCAAATTCAAACCACTTTCCCACCCAAACCAACCCTCAAATGGCCGAACATCCCTCTCCTCCTCTCCTATATAAACCCTTCTTCACTCCTTCATTTTCACACCTCCTAAACACCATTTCTCTCCCCTTTGGCCGAATACAAAGCCATTCCCTTTCCCCTCA
>NC_029781.3:32069096-32070077 GCF_000817695.3 Arachis duranensis
GGAAAGGAGTAAGAAAGATTGAGTTGAAGCAGTAGGAGAGTAGGCGTCCTTGAGCCATACAGTATCTCCATATGCTTATCTAAAATTCTCACCAATGAATCTGCATAAGTATTCTTATCCCTTTTATTTATTTTATTTATCCAATTTAATTCCATTTGATAAATGTTTTAATTCAAAAGAATAAGAAGTACATAAATTTCGAATTTATCCTTGAATTTAATTTAATTATATTGATGTGGTGCCAATACTTTTTGTTTTCTGAATGAATGATTGAACAGTGCATATGTCTTTTGATATTGTTGTTTATGAGTGTTAAAATTGTTGGTTCTTGAAAGAATGATGAACAAAGAGAAATGTTATTGATGATCTGAAAAAAATCATGAAATTGATTCTTGAAGCAAGAAAAAGTAGTGAAAAAGCAAAAGCTTGTGAAAAAAAAAATATGGCAAAAAATTGAGAAAGAAAAAGAAGGAGCAGTAGAAAAAGCCAATAGCCCTTAAAACCAAAAGGCAAGGGTAAAAAGGATCCAAGGCCTTGAGCATCAATGGATAGGAGGGCCTAAGGAAATTAAATCCAGGCCTAAGCGGCTAAATCAAGCTGTCCCTAACCATGTGCTTGTGTCATGAAGGTCCAAGTGAAAAGCTTGAGACTGAGTGGTTAAAGTCATGATCCAAAGCAAAAAAGAGTGTGCTTAAGAGCTCTGGACACCACTAACTGGGGACTCTAGCAAAGCTGAGTCACAATCTGAAAAGATTCACCTAGTCATGTGTCTGTGGCATTTATGTATCTGGTGGTAATACTGGAAAACAAAGTGCTTAGGGCCACGGCCAAGACTCATAAGTAGCTGTGTTCAAGAATCAACATGCTTAACTAGGAAAGTCAATAGCACTATCCAAAATTCTAAGTTCCCAGAGATGCCAATCACTCTGAACTTCAAAGGAAAAAGTGAGATGCCAAAACTGTTCAGAAACAAAAAGCTAC
>NC_029781.3:32070907-32073222 GCF_000817695.3 Arachis duranensis
GGATTCTATTCCAACCTGATTGAGAACCGACAGATGATTAGCCGTGCTGTGACAGAGCATAGGAACGTTTTCACTGAGAGGATGGGATGTAGCCATTGACAACGGTGATGCCCTACATACAGCTTGCCATGGAAAGGAGTAAGAAAGATTGAGTTGAAGCAGTAGGAGAGTAGGCGTCCTTGAGCCATACAGTATCTCCATATGCTTATCTAAAATTCTCACCAATGAATCTGCATAAGTATTCTTATCCCTTTTATTTATTTTATTTATCCAATTTAATTCCATTTGACTCTATGATTCCAATCACTAACTGAGATCTACAAGGTGACCATAGCTTGCTTCATACCAACAATCTCTGTGGGATCGACCCTTACTCGCGTAAGGTTTATTACTTGGACGACCCAGTACACTTGCTGGTCAGTTGAACGGAGTTGTGTCCACTCGTGCCAAATACCTAAATTCCACAATTTTACAATGAATGCACATCAAAGAATAGTGATCACAATTTCGTCCACCACCATGGTATTGAACACCAAGTTTTTGGGGTTCATGACCGGGGATTATGAGAGTTGTGAAAAGTATTGTTCACAATTTCGCGCACCAATACCTCAAGAATTCACCAAGCAACAAGTGAAGAAACTAATCAATGAAGCAAGGAAGTTCTTGTGGGATGAACCCTATCTGTTCAGAAGGTGCTCTGATGGAATAATCAGGAGATGTATACCTGAAAGTGAAATAAGAAATATATTATGGCATTGCCATGGCTCAGCGTATGGTGGACACTTTGGTCCAGAAAGAACAGCAGCAAAGATATTACAAAGTGGTTTCTATTGGCCAACCATCTTCAAAGATGCCAGGGAGTTTGTCCACCAATGTAATGAATGCCATAGAGCAGGAGGACTAACAAGAAGGAATGAGATGCCACAGAACTTTATTTTGGAAGTAGAATTGTTTGATCTATGGGGCATTGATTTCATGGGACCCTTTCCCCCTTCTTATTCGTTTAGATATATCTTGGTAGCAGTGGAGTATGTTTCAAAATGGGTGGAAGCCATAGCCACAACTACCTGTGATGCACAAATTATCCTTCAATTCCTAAAAAAGCACATCTTCACTAGATATGGAGTACCCAAGGGTCTCATCAGTGATGGTGGTGGTCATTTTTGTAACAAACAAATGGAGAAACTTCTCCACAAATATGGAGTTATTCATAAAGTAGCCACACCATATCACCTTTAGACTAATGGGCAGGCGGAATTAGCAAATAGGGAACTGAAGAAAATCTTAGAAAAAACAGTCGGTAGCACAAGAAAAGATTGGGCTAGGAAGTTGGAAGATGCACTTTGGGCGTACAGAACAGCTTTCAAAACTCCTATTGGGAAGTCCCCATTTCAGCTGTTATATGGCAAATCTTTTCATCTCCCTGTAGAGCTTGAGCACAAAGCCTTTTGGGCCACTAAACTTCTAAATCTGGATTTTGAAGCAGCAGGGGAGAAAAGGTTGTTGCAGCTGAATGAGTTAGATGAATTTAGGCTAGAAGCCTATGAAAATACCAAAATATACAAGGAAAAAGCCAAGAGATGGCATGACAGGAAGATTTTGAAGAAATAATTCAAACATGGACAACAAGTACTCTTGTACAACTCACGACTCAAGATATTCCCTGGCAAGCTTAAGTCTAAGTGGACTGGTCCATACTTGGTAACTAAGGTTTTCCCTTATGGGAGTATTGAATTGCTAGATGAAGCAACAAAGAGTCAGTTTACAGCAAATGGTCATAGAGCAAAACTGTACCTAGGGGGACAATGGAACAAAGAAAAAGAAGTCCAGAACCTAAATCCTCCTTGAAGTAGAAATGGAGGAATGTCAAGCTAGTGACAATAAAAGAGCGCTTGTTGGGAGGCAACCCAACCTGAGGTAGTTTTCTTTCATAGCTTTTTCAATAAAAATGTTGAATAATTGGTAGGCATTACAAGGAGCTAAGTTTGGTGTTGCACACCAAAACAATTTAAGGGAGAATGAAAGATTCTAAGTTTGGTGTTCCACCAAAAATATCATTTAAAAACACATTCTCACCTCTTGCATGATGCTAGCTCCAAGCAACCAAACACATTATTCAACTGTTTAATTGCTTTCTAGTTTTAATTCCATAACCTTTAGCAAGGACACAAGTTTCACATATGGTTAAAATTGTTGCATAAGAGGCAGTGGCAAACAATTAAGTTTGGTGTTCCCACACCAAAATCAATCCAGGAACCACACTCAGTTTATGCATACTAACCATATAATTAAGGGCTTGAGAAGCAAGCAACTTT
>NC_029781.3:32073919-32095637 GCF_000817695.3 Arachis duranensis
AAGTGAGTCTTATAACAGCAAGTTTAGCAAGCCTTTGAGGACAGATGTATATTATGTAACAGCAACAATAATTGAGTTATCATTGTCTGCATAAAGACTCCATAAATCAAGTTCTGCTATATGCCTAATAAGGATATGTGTTCTTTTCTTATTCATATCATTTACTCTTAGTTTTGATGCTTGCTTGGGGACAAGCAAGATTTAAGTTTGGTGTTGTGATGACAAGTCATCATATACCCATTTTTCAATCTAATTTCACTTGTTTTATTAGTCTTTATGCACTTTCTTGCATCCTAAGTAAGTGATTTGGAGTGAAAATGCATAACTTCTTTAAATCAAACAATCACCATGAAATTGATGTTAACTCATGAGGTTTAAGCTAAATTTAATTGATTTTTAATTGATTTATAAGCCTTGTGAATTTAGTGATACTTGGAGTGGTTGTTTTGGTTTAATGTAGGTGAAGAAAAGAATAAAAGGGAAAAGCGTGGCCTAAGAAAGTGTGACTAAAGGAGAAGAAAACGTGGTCAAAGGAAGGTGAAGTGTGCCGCATGTAAAGAGGGGAGGCAAGCATTGCCCTCCACAAGGGCACACTGCCCTCTAGGAGGTCAACATAAGGCACCAAAGCATAAAAGGCAACTCTGCCCTGCCCACTACAAGGGCAGAGCACAAATTTGTGCCTTGGAATCAAGAAGAACAAAATGTTGCCCTGCCCTCCTCAAAGGCAGTATCGGGCTCACCAAGGGAAGAAAATCAAAGGAAAATGCCTATAATGCTTGCCACAAGAGTTGAACACGGGACCATGAGGAAGCAAGGAACTAGGCTCCATTATGGTGCCAAGAAAGCCAAGGAAATTGAATGAGCGTGTGTGTCTGCCAGGATTCGAACGCGGGACTTCAGTTTGGAAACACTGCCCTGCCCTCCGCGAGGGCAGGGCAGCATTTTGTTGTGGATGAATCTGGCGCACCAAGGAACGATTCTGGCGCACCAAGGATGGCGCACCAGGGCAGCATCCTGCGCACCAAGGCACCATTCTGGCAGCACCAGCAGCGCACCACAGCACCCATCTGGCGCACCAATTTTTTCTGCCCTACCCTCCGCGAGGGCAGGGCAGCATCCTGCGCACCAGCCTGCACCACGCCCGCACCAGCAATGCACCAAGCACCTGGAGGGCAGGGCAGCCTCCTGGAAGCTATTATTTTTGGGCCAAAAATTGAATTAAAAATCCAATTTAATTCATTTCTTCACCAAATCAAAAGCCCATCCAAATCCCAAGATCCAAGAATAGAAAGTGTATAAATAGGAGCTAGTTTAATGTAATTAGGACCTTTTACTTAGCTTTTGAATTTTGCACTTTCTTTGAGCTTTGAATTTCTGCAACTTTTCTTGAGAGACTGAACCGAGATTTTAGAGAATTGGGGAGGAGAATTGATCTCTCTTCTTCTAGAGGATTGGGGAGGAGAATTGATCTCTCTTCTTCCTCGTTCTTGCTTGGGCACTTTTAATTTTCTTGTTTGAGTCTTGGGTGTTAAGAATTGAGGAAATTCTATCTCAATCTCCACTCAAGAGCTCTTTAATTTCTCTTCTGCATAATTGAACTCATTTACATTCCCTTTACTGCTTCTTCTTCAATTCCTTGTCAATTGCTTTGTGAACTTGGATCTGGGAAGGCAAATTGAGATCTAGACTTTGCTTTCTAGTCTCTTGACCAAAACTTGATTCGCTTGACTAAATCAACCACTAAACTAAAATTGCTCAATCCTTCAATCCCTGTGGGATCGACCTCACTCATGTGAGTTATTATTACTTGATGCGACCCGGTACACTTGCCGGTGAGTTTTGTGTTGGATCGTTTTCCACACATCAAGTTCCACTAGGGAGCATTAGGATTTGAGAGTTCTCTCCTTTAGTTTTTTTTCTATCTTAAATCTGGGATTGAGAGTGAAGGAATTCTGTTTCCCTCTTGGTCTAAGATTTCTCTTGTTATTCTTCTGCAAAATTTCAGTGAATTAAGGATTTGAACCAAAACTCTCTTTACTGCTTTCATCTTCTTTCCTTTTGCAATTGTTCTTGGTTGGATCAAAGAAGGAATTGAGATCTAGACTTGTTTTCTAGTCTCTTTAATTTCCTGAGATCTTTAATTTCTGTTTGCTTCTTCAAGCAATTCTGCTTTCTGTTTAAGATTTGTTGCAAGTTACTCTTCTGCTTGATTGCTCCTTACATTCTCTTGTTGAATTTTAATTCCCAGCACCCAAGTCCTTTTACTTTTCATGCAATTTAATTATTCTGTAATTATTCTAAGTGCTACTTATTGCTTTCCTTTAAATTTCCTGCACCCAATCCCTTTTACATTTGATGCAATTTACATTTCTTGTCATTTAAGATTTTGCCAATTTACTTTTCTTGCTCTTTAAGTTTCTATGCATTTTTCTTTCTGAACATTATAATTCTTGCAAATTTACATTCTGTTGGCTACAGTTTCACACAATTCACTCAATGTTAGCTTGACTAAACTAATCACCCACTAAAATTGCTTGATCCATCAATCCCTGTGGGATCGACCTCACTCTAAGTGAGTTATTACTACTTGATGCGACCCGATATACTTGCCTGTTGGATTTTTGTGTTGGAAATTTATTTTTCCGCAAAAACACTATCAAGCACTCCATTACTCTCCATAAAATTAGAGAGGATCAAATAGCGGAGCTCAAGCATTCCATTGGAGGAAGAACTAGCCGCCATCACTAAGGTGGACTCGTTCTTTGATTTCCTTGTTCTTATCTTTCTGTTTTTCGATTTTTATACTGTATGTTTGTCTATGTTTGTGTTTTTATTACATGATCATTAGTGTCTAGTGTCTATGTCTTAAAGCTATGAATAATTCTATGAATCCTTCACCTTTCTTAAATGAAAAATGTTCCTAATTACAAAAGAACAAGAAGTACATGAATTTCAAATTTCATCTTGAAATGAGTTTAATTATTTTGATGCGGTGGCAATACTTTTTGTTTTTCTGAATAAATACTTGAACAGTGCATATTTTTTATAGTGAAGTTTATGAATGTTAAAATTTGTTAGCTCTTGAAAGAATGATGAACAAAGAGAAATGTTATTAATAATCTGAGAAATCATGAAATTGATTCTTGAAGCAAGAAAAAACAGTGAAAAAGAAAAAGTGGCGAAGAAAAAAGAGAAGAAAGAAAAAGCAAGCAGAAAAAGCCAATAGCTCTTTAAACCAAAAGGCAAGGGTAAAGAGGATCCAAGGCTTTGAGCATTAATGGATAGGAGGGCCCAAAGGAATAAAATCCTGGCCTAAGCAGCTAAATCAAGTTGTCCCTAACCATGTGCTTGTGTCATGAAGGTCCAAGTGAAAAGCTTGAGACTGAGTGGTTAAAGTCGTGATCCAAAGAAAAAAGAGTGTGCTTAAGAACTATGGACACCTTTAACTGGGGACTTTAGCAAAGCTGAGTTACAATCTGAAAAGGTTCACCCAGTTATGTGTCTGTGGCATTTATGTATCCGGTGGTGTTCATACCCTGGGTCGAGGTGTCCGACCCGGGATGTTTGACAGACAAAGCGACCGACCACTTCAGGTCAGGACAACCCGACCTCTTCCCAAAAGAGGTCGGTCAAGTCCCCAGGAAACCCCAGAGAAGGGCCCAAATAGAGGAACACGCCCCAAATCCTAAGGGGGCCCAAGCCTACAGAGAGAAGGGCGGTTCCCTTGAAGATAAGATGACCTCACTTAGAGATAAGATGAAGATAAGATAAGATAACTAACTTATCTTATCCACAAGAGGCCACATCTCACCATTATAAATACACTGGAGCACCCAGGTATAACTCATACTCTGATTCTACTAAAAACCTGCTTAATACCCTTGCTAACTTAAGCATCGGAGTCCCTTGCAGGTACCCCCACCCTCCAGGGACGAAGGATCAGCACCATCACCAAGACCAACAAGTCGGACACAACAGCTCCGACCCACACAGAAGATCTCGTCCGAGATTGACCTACAGTTTCAGGTAACCCTCAGAACATTGGCGCCATTGCCGGGGAGCCTGGAAGTCATCCCAACACCATGGCAGACAACCATGACAACGACCACGACTTAGTTTTGGAGGATAGAACGCCGCACAAGAACACGGATCCTATACTTAAAGATACTCCAGAACCCAATGGAGACAAAAATTCATCAAATCCAGGGGTGATAGAAGCACTTCAAAATCGATTAAAGCAACTTGAGAAAGAAGCCCAACATCAACGCGAAAAAGAAGAGGATCTACATCGGGAGATAAGGCGGCGCCGAGAATTAGAAGATAAGCTTACGAAACTCGAAGCCGATCTCAAAACTAAAGCTACACGACCCTCCACAGAGGATAGCTTTCAGAAAGATCAAGATCCATTCACCAGGGAAATTATGAAGACAAAAATCCCAAAAGATTTCAAACTTCCGGATATGACTCTATATGACGGCACCTCGGATCCCAACCACCATCTCAGCAACTTCAGAAGTAGAATGTACCTCACTGACGCCTCAGATGCAGTTCACTGCAAAACCTTTCCAACAACTCTTACCAAGACAGCCATTAGATGGTTCGACAACCTACCTCCAAAATCCATCTTGAGTTTCAACGACCTGGCCAAAAAGTTCTTGGCTCGATTTTCCATACAAAAGGACAAAGCCAAACACGCACCCAGCCTACTAGGGATTAAGCAAGGAGATCGGGAGAGTCTTCGTAACTACATGGAAAGATTCAACAAAACATGCATGGATATACAAAGTCTACCAACAGAAGCTGCCATCATGGGTCTCATAAATGGCCTACGAGAAGGACCATTTAGCCAATCTATATCAAAGAGGTACCCGACATCCATAGACGAAGTACAAGAACGAGCACAGAAGTACATCAATATGGAGGAGAATTCTCGACTTGGGGAAGCCTCGAGGTTCGATTCTGCCTACCGAGATAAAGATAAAGAATCCAGGAAAAAAGAAGATCGCTTCGGAGAGAAAATCAAAAAATATCATAACTACACCCCTCTTAAGGTATCCCTGGTAGATATTTACAAAGAAGTCTGCCATACGGAAAAAATACCCCCAGCTCAGCCACTTAAAGGCAAAAGGGGAGGAGGAAATCGAAACGAATGCTGTGAGTATCATCGAGTCCGAGGACATTCCACCAACGAATGCTTTGACTTGAAAAACTTCATAGAGAAATTAGTTAGGGAAGGAAAACTAGATTGATTTCTGGCCAACCGGGATGAAGAACCAAGAAAAAGAAGAAGGGATGAAGATGTCAGACGATCTGAACGAGCACCCCGCACACCGGAAAGACATATCCACGTGATACACGGAGGATTTGCTGAAGGAGGAATCTCCAAATCATCCCGCAAGCGACACCTCAAAGAAGTATATCATGTCGAAGGCAAGAAAGAGGTGCCAGACATCCCAGCAATCACGTTTACCAAAGAAGATGCATCCGGAATCATCTCAGGACACAACGACCCCATGGTCATCACAATCATATTGGGAAACGCCAACCTCCACCGTACATTAATTGACCAAGGAAGCTCCGCCGACATCTTATTCAAAACTGCCTTCGACAACCTCATCTTAGAAGAAAAAGAACTAAGAGCATACCCGAACAGCCTGTTCGGACTTGGGGATACCCCAATACAGCCACTGGGATACGTATCGTTACATACGACCTTCGGAAAGGGGAACCAATCCAAAACACTTAAGATAGATTATATCGTGGTCGACGTAAGCTCAGCCTACAATGCCTTAATAGGTCGGACAACGTTAAATCAACTTGAAGCAATAGTTTCAACTCCACATCTATGTATGAAATTCCCAACTACAGAAGGGATAGCTACAATAAAAGCAGATCAAAAGATGGCGCGTCGCTGTTATAACGAAAGTCTAAATCTCCGAGGCGAATGAGGAGAGTTCCACACAATCGAACTCGGCGAAGATCAGAGACGAGAAGAACTCTGCCCACGACTCGAAGGAGAAATAGAAAGACTCCAGATCGGAGATACCTCGAACAAAACAACTAATATTGGCACGATCCTGAAAGGAGACGCAAAAGAATCGTTAATACAGTTTCTACGAGATAATGTTGATCTCTTCGCGTGGAAAGCTGCCGACATGCCAGGCATAGATCCCGAACTAATGAGCCACAAGCTGGCAGTCTACCTGGGATCCCGGCCGGTACAACAAAGATGAAGAAAACTCGGGCCAGACCGGTCTCAAGCTGTAGAAGAGCAAGTACAAGCACTACTAGAGGCAAGGTTCATAAGAGAAGTTAAATACCCACTATGGCTAGCAAATGTCGTCTTGGTGAAAAAGTCAAACGGGAAGTGGCGAATGTGCACCGACTACACTGACCTCAACAAAGCCTGCCCAAAAGACTCTTATCCACTCCCAAGCATCGATGCTCTAGTCGATGCCTCATCAGGATATAATTATCTCTCGTTCATGGACGCATACTCAGGCTACAACCAGATTCTAATGTATCCACCAGGTCAAGAAAAAACCTCATTTCTCACACCAAAAGCAAATTATTGCTATATCGTAATGCCTTTCGGCCTTAAGAATGTAGGAGCCACTTATCAAAGGCTAATGAATAAAGTCTTTTCAGACCACATCGGAAAAATCATAGAGGTCTATGTGGACGACATGTTGATAAAGACACAAAGTGAAAAAACATTACTAATCAACTTGGTTCAAGTGTTCAACACCATACAGAAGCACGACATGCGACTCAACCCGGCTAAATGCACCTTCGCAGTAGAGGCAGGAAAATTCCTGGGCTTCATGCTCACACAAAGAGGAATCGAGGCAAATCCAGATAAATGCCAGGCCATACTCAACATGAAAAGCCCGACCTGCGTCAAAGAAGTCCAAAAACTCAATAGGAGACTGGCAGCCTTGTCCAAATTCCTAGCAGGGTCAGCAATAAGATCCCTCCCCTTCTACGCTACCTTAAGGAAGGAAAAAAACTTCGAGTGGACAACGAAATGTGAACAAGCCTTCCGAGACTTTAAAGAATTCCTGGGACAGCCCCCCATCCTATCTCGACCACGAGAAGAAGAACCACTCATACTATACCTCGCCGTAGGAAGTCGGGCAATAGCCTCAGCACTAATTAGAGAAGATGAAGGGGGACAACAACCCGTCAACTTCATTATTAAACACTACAGGGGTCAGAGCTAAACTACCAGAAAATAGAGAAGTTCGCCTACGCTTTAACACTCACATCCCGACGACTTCGCCCATACTTCCAAGCGCACACCATCAGAGTTCGAACCAACCAGCCCATAAAAGGGATACTGCAGAAAACAGATCTAGCAGGAAGAATCCTATAGTGGGCAATCGAGTTGTATGAATTTGACCTCCAATACGAAGCGCGGACAGCCATCAAATCACAATACCTAGCCGACTTTATTGTAGAATTCACAGACACCACAGAAATCCCCATAGAGTGGAACATATACGTGGACAGCTCCTCAAATAAAACCGGAAGCGGTGCAGGTGTGATAATCAAAAGCAACCAAGGAACCCAACTTGAGCTTTCCCTGAAATTTGGATTCCCAGCCTTAAACAACCAGGCGGAATATGAAGCGTTATTAGCTGGTTTGAAGCTAGCTAGGGAAGTTGGAGCTCAGAAACTCAACATCTACAGTGACTCACAAGTCGTTACCTCACAAATAATAGGAAGCTACCAAGCCAAAGATCCTACCATGAAAAAATATTTGGATAAAACCAAAGAATAGCTCTGACAACTTGGAGAATATAGGATCTGCCACATACCCCGCGATCAAAATGCCTGAGCTGACGCGCTCTCAAAGCTAGCCAGCACCAAACCAGGGGGCAACAATAGAAGCCTCATCCAGGAAATACTGCAGAACCCATCCATATCGGAAGAAGAAAAAATCCTAGCCATAACAGGTTGGGATCAAGGATGGATGACCCCCATAATTAACTACCTCAAAACAGAAGCGCTTCCCACAGATGAAAAGGAGGCAAAAAGGTTAAAAAGGGAGGCACAGTACTACACTATCATAAACAACATCTTATACAAAAGAGGGATCTCAACACCATTGTTAAAATGCGTCCCGACCTCCAATACAAAGGAAGTCTTGGAAGAAGTACAAAGCGGCATTTGTGGCAATCATCTCGGAGTACAAGCTCTCACCAAAAAGGTACTCCGGGCAGGATTCTATTGGCCAACTCTACAAAAGGAAGCTACCGAATTTGTAAAGACATGTTCACCATGTCAGAAGCATGCCAACTTTCACATCGCCCCGCCAGAAAAACTTATTAGCGTGACCTCACCCTGGCCATTTACAAAATGGGGACCCGATCTTCTCGGACCCTTCCCACAGGGATCGGGACAAGTCAAATTCCTCATAGTAGGGGTAGACTACTTCACAAAATGGATCGAGGCAGAACCCCTAGCCAACGCCACTGCTCAAAGAAGTCGGAAATTCCTATATAGGAACATTATTACGAGGTTCAGGGTTCCATACTCCATCACCACGGATAATGGCACCCAATTCACAGATGCAGGCTTCAGAAAACTAGTGGCCGACTAAAACATAAAACATCAGTTCACCTCCGTCGAACACCCCCAAGCCAATGGACAAGCCGAAGCAGCCAACAAAGTCATATTGGTCGGGCTAAAACGGAGACTACAAGAAGCAAAGAGAGCTTGGGCCGAGGAACTTCCACAAGTCCTATGGGAGTATCGAACAACTCCACATTCTACTACAAACGAATCCCCATTTTGACTAGCATACGGAGTGGAGGCAATGATTCCAATAGAAGTTGAAGAAGGATCTCCCTGAGTAGTCCACTACAATGAACAAACCAACTCTCAACTTCAAAGAGAAGAGCTCGACCTACTCCCGAAAATCCAAGAAAGAGCTCGGATCAGAGAAGAAGCACTAAAGCGGCGAATGGCTTCCAGATATAATCAAAGGGTAGTGCCAAGAGGTTTCACTGAGAATGATCTCATCTTAATCCGAAATGATATTGGAACAACTCGACCCGAGGAAGAAAAGCTGGCAGCCAACTGGAAAGGACCCTACCGAGTCACAGAGGTACTTGGGAAGGGCTACTACAGACTGTCCGAACTCGAGGGACGAGAACTCCCCAGATCATGGCATACCTGTAACCTAAGAAGGTACTATAGTTAGATAAAGGTCTCATCACAAGATGCACTCTTTTTCCTGAAAAGGTTTTTAAATGAGGCGTCACGATTGAGATTTAATCCGACTTAAGGGGATGAAAAACTCCCGCCTGTATATATCTGCACTTTCTTGAAATAAAATACATTTCAGATATTCTACAAAGTTCTCAAGACGCATTAATCTGAAGCATTCATCGTCCGATTATAAAGCAACAGATCGAACAGAAAGTGAAGAACAAATTCACTATACGATCTGGATAGGAATAATCGAACGACAAAGGTGAAAACACAATTCACCTAAAGGTCGATTAAACCAGGACAGAAACCACAATCTACAAATCGGCAAAAGATAAACACAGAATAATGCAAGAAGTTATCGAAAGTGATCCCAAAAAAGAACCTGACGAGGTCTTATGGATTGCTATATAATAACTTAAAAAAGACTGGCTGACATTAAAAAGTCAGACCAAGCCAGTCCAAGTTATCAGCAAATCCCTAGAAAGAGGTCTGGCCAACCCTATTAAAGAGGAATTGCTATAACTTAGAAGAGATCGACCTAACGAAGTCGGTCTCCTACAAAGACAAGTTGTAAAAGTAATCCCTGAAAAAGACCTAACAAAGGTCCAAGAAAGAGGATTACAAAAACAACTTAGAAGAAATCGACCTAACGAAGTCAAAAGAGACCTAACTAAGGTCCAAGAAAGAGGATTACAAAAACAACTAGGAAAAGATCGACCTAACGAAGTCAGTCTCCTAAAAAGTTAAGTTATAAAGTAATCCCTTAAAGAGACCTGGCAAAGGCCCAGAAAAGAGGATTACAAAAATAACTTAGAAGGGGACCAACATAAAGAAATCGGTTATAAGGCACTAAAAATACAAAATAAAAGCGAGAAAATTGAAAAACAAGTTGGACCCCCCACAATTCACGACCTCAAAAGGATCCAAGCTACAAAAGCAATATAAAGAGGCCAAGCAGCAAGATTCCAACAGACACCCTGCTAAAGCACGATGAAAGCATAGTATGATAAAGCTTCAAAGAGGCCACCGAAATCAACCTCAGAGAAACCATTTTGTTTTCAAAATAAAGTTGCTAAAAATAGCAACTAGAGTATCGACAGTCAATAAAACATCATTCACAAAACAAAGTTCAAAAGCCCACAAATTGGGCTATTCGGCAGCATCAGTACGGGGAGAAAGAGGGCAAGTCTGAAGGGGCACAGCATCTACAGTTCCATCATCTCGGTTCAGAATCTGGCAATCTGGATCAAACCGAGGAGGTCGACACCTTAAGAGAAGGCACTGGGGGAGGGTCAGCATCATCATCATCCTGGTCATCAGGGACAATTTTACCATCCCTCACAACATTGTCCAGGCTGACAAGAGTCAAGTCGGCATCAGGGGCAACAATTTGGAACTGCTCCATTAGGTTCTCAGAGGCAGCATTTACGCTGCCCACAAGGTGACCCTGAAGCTCGCCATAATTAGCCCGAGCAGTTTCCAACTCATCCCGGAGGCACATTAATTCCCTATAGGCTGAGACATAGCTATTTTTATGCTTCAGGGCCATGTCCTCAGCCAGCTTCAAAGAAGCAGCCAGGGCAATAGAGCTGGCCTTCTCACCCTCCAGCTCCTTCTCCACCTTCGCCAACTTCACCTCCAACTCCTCATTCAGACCCTTTATTCAAACAAATTCGGACTTGGCCTCCTCCATGAAGGATTTTGTAACATGAATCGAAATCCCCTGAACTGTTCGGAAAATAGCCGCACCCATATGAGCCATCTTCACACTATTTTTTGTGATAAAATCCAAATGCTGAAGAAGAGACACGTCGTCCATGGAAAGCCCACCATAGGGGGTAATTTGCTGGTCAACAAACTCGATAGCATCAAAGTCCGGTGGGCATCCAGATTAAAAGGCTCAGATATTTTTTGCTTCTTTAAGGGAGGGACACCAGAAGCAGCGGCAGAAGTCTGAGGATGATCGACCTGATGAAACCGAGGAGTAGGAATTACTTTTCTCGGCCGAAGGAAACTCGGCACAGGAGGCTTCACGAGGACCTGTGAAGATCCCTCGCCGGCCACCTTGGCCGAGATGTTCAGAGCAGCAGTTGCCTTCTTTGCCCTTTTGAAGGCCATCATGGAGTCATTGTTCTTTGACATCTCTGCAAATACAAAATCAGCCACAACAAAGAGTTACAAATTTAATGAGAGGAAGAAAAAGGAAACAAGTATAAAAACAAGCAGACAAATAGTCAGACAAATACCTAAAATAGTCCGAACCAAGGACAGGTCATTCAAAAATCTTTTTGTATCAAGATGGGGTGGTTCCCCCCAGAGATCCTCAAGAACGACTACAAAAGCGTGCTCAACATCATCAAGCGTCTCCCAGGTATAGCGAGACACTCTCACATTCCTCTGCCACTCCAGAAGGAAAGAGGGCTCATCATTTTCATCAACAAAAAAGGGGCGGGCCCCCTCAACATCACGAACCTTAAAGAAATAATTCTTGAAGTCTTTAAAAGACTCATCATACATAGCAAAAACCTTATGGCCCTGGGCAGACCTGAAGGAAACCCAGGAAGCTTTCTTTTTCGAAGAACCGCCGGGCTTAGCGAAAACCAACAAGTAAAGGATAAGATTTTGAGAGGGTGTTACATTTAATTCTCGACAGAGAAGCTGAAAAATTTTAATAAAACCCCAGGAATTCGGGTGAAGCTGGGATGGAGCAATGTTACACGACCACAACAGGTCGGTTTCAAAAGCAGTAAAGGGAAAAGAAACGTTCAACTGACTGAAGAAGTATTCGTAAGCATAAAAGAAGGGACGGTCTCCCTCAACAGAAGTCAAAAAGCAAACTCTCTCATCAGAATCAGGGGCAACAAGCTCGTAATCCTCCTCACAGGCATTGTTACCACAAATCCTATGGCGCTTCCTCAGTTCTATGCAAAACTTAGCATCCACAACAGAAACACACAACAAAACAAGGGAGTCCAGCCAATCGGACATCCCCTCGGGAACTCTGGACGACATCTCTACAATATTATTGCGAGAAGACATGAGGCCAACTAATCCTACAAGTAAGAAAAGAAGATGAGGTTACTACAAACATCTCAGACAAAGGAAAAAAACAACTCGGTCAATACTTCTCAGGCAATGAAAAGCAAGAAAAGGAAAACCCCAAGACTCAAACCAAAGTCCTGGGGCATCCTTTGGAGGCAGTAACAAGGCAAGGTTTCCAGAAAAATAGTGTGAAGTTTGCATCCCAGCATTTCTAAAAAAGAATTCAAAACAGCAAACACTTTTCAACAAAAACACAAGAAAATCATTACAGCAAAAAGAACTTCAAGCAGAGACCATTAAAAGATGCAACCTTTTTTAAGAGCAGACAAAAGCAACCTTCAAATAAATGAGGAACAGACACGGACAAGCAGTATCAAGAACAGAAACAACAAAAACATGCAAAGCCCTAAAGGCACCCAGCAAAGGCGAAAAGGATCATGCAGAAGATAGAGAAACTCTCAGAAAGCATATTTCAACAAATCTAGGGATCAAGGAAAACAGAAAGATCCAAACTTTTTCAAAAAGAGAGGATCAAGACCAAAACCTCATCACAAAACCAAAATCAAAGAGAAAGCACGAAAGGGGACTAACCTGAAGACATAAGAAACTTCGAAAAGGGCAGAAACGAAAGTTGCCTAGGAGACCGCCGATCGACGCCGCTAACACCAGGAAGCAGAAGCGCAAGCGAAAAACAGAAAGAGTGGAGAGAACGGAGAAAAGAAGTTATGAAAAAGGCGAAAGAAGAGAAACCGTTTCTGGGCCTTCAAAATCAAAATAAAGAGCCAAAAGGGAAACGGGGCAATTAATGCTAAAATTAAGGAAAGCATTAAACCCTCGCACATTCCCAAAGTGCAGATATAAAAGCGCGCGCTTTCTAGAGGAAACGTTCTACATTCAAAAGCTGCTACAAAGGAATCGACAAAATGCTTGAGTTCGGCTTCACCAAAAAAAGGACCGAAGTCAAGGACTCGACCTCAAAAAGAAGACCGAGCTCAAGCAGGGGCACTGTTCATACCCTGCGTCGAGGTGTTCGACCCGGGATATTCGATAGACAAAGCAACCGACCTCTTCAGGTCAAGACAACCCGACCTCTTCCCAAAAGAGGTCGGTCAAGTCCTCAGGAAAGCCTAGAGAAGGGCCCAAATAGAGGAACACGCCCCAAATCCTAAGGGGGCCCAAGCCTACAGAGAGAAGGGTGGTTCCCTTGAAGATAAGATGACCTTACTTAGAGATAAGATAAAGATAAGATAAGATAACTAACTTATCTTATCCACAGGAGGCCACATCTCACCATTATAAATACACTGGAGCACCCAGGTATAACCATACTCTGATTCTACTAAATACCTGCTTAATACCCTTGCTAACTTAAGCATCGAAGTCCCTTGCAGGTACCCCCACCCTCCGGGGACGAAGGATCAGCACCATCACCAAGTCTAACAAGTCGGACACAACAGCTTCGACCCACACAGAATATCTCGTCCGAGATCGACCTACAGTTTCAGGTAACCCTCGGAACAGGTGGTAATACTGGAAAACAAGATGCTTAGGGTCACGGCCAAGACTCATAAAGTAGCTGTGTTCAAGAATCAACATACTGAACTAGGAGAATCAATAACACTATCTAAATTCTGTGTTCCTATAGATGCCAATCATTCTGAATTTCAAAGGATAAAGTGAGATGCCAAAACTGTTTAGAAGCAAAAAGCTACTAGCCCGGCTCATCTAATTGGGACTAAGTTTCATTAATATTGTGAGATTCATTGTATATTCTCTTCTTTTTATTCTATTTTGTTTTCAGTTGCTTGGGTACAAGTCAACAATTTAAGTTTGGTGTTGTGATGAGCGGATAATTTATACGCTTTTTAGCATTGTTTTTAGGTAGTTTTTAGTATAATTTAGTTAGTTTTTAGTATATTTTTATTAGTCTTTATGCAAAAATCACATTTTTGGACTTTACTATGAATTTGTGTATTTTCTTGTGATTTCAGGTATTTTCTGGCTGAAATTGAGGGACCTGAGCAAAAATCTGATTCAGAGGCTGAAAAAGGACTCCTGATGCTGTTGGATTCTGACCTCCCTGCACTCGAAGAGGATTTTCTGGAGATTCATAAGCCCAATTGGCGCGCTCTCAATTGCGTTGGAAAGTATACATCTTGGGCTTTCCAGAAATGTATAATAGTCCATACTTTGCCCGAGATTTGATGGCCCAAACTGGCGTCAAAACGCCAGTCAGAGACCCTTTTCTGGCGTTAAATGCTGGAGTTAAACGCCCAAACTGGCACCAGAGCTGGCGTTTAACTCCAAGAAAAGCCTATTCATGTGAAAGCTTCAATGCTCAGCCCAAGCACACACCAAGTCGGCTCCGAAAGTGGATTTCTGCATCATTTACTTATCTCTGTAAACCCTAGGTTACTAGTCATTATAAATAGGTCCTTTTACTATTGTATTTTCATATAGAGAGAGATCTTTAGATCATTTTTGAGACTATCTTTGTATCACTGTTGATCTCTTGATCACGCTTAGGGGGCTGGCCATTCAGCCATGCCTGGACCTTCATCACTTATGTATTTCAACGGTGGAGTTTCTACACCTCATAAATTAAGGTGTGGAGCTCTGCTGATCCTCATGAATTAATGCAATTACTACTATTTTCTATTCAATTCAAGCTTATTCTTGTTCTAAGATATTCATTCACACTTCAACATGATGAATGTGATGATCAAGTGACACTCATCACCATTATCACTTATGAATACGTGCCTAACAACCACTTCCGTTCTACCTGATAACAAGCTTGAATGTATATCTCTTAGCCTCCTGGTCCATGACGCATGGTTGCCTCTCCTGACAACTGAGCCTTCCATTCCGTGAGATCAGAGTCTTCGTGGTATAAGCTAGAATCAATTGGCAGCATTCTTGAGATCCGAAAAGTCTAAACCTTGTCTGTGGTATTCCGAGTAGGATCTGAGATGGGATGACTGTGACGAGCTTCAAACTTGTGAGTGATGGGCGCAGTGATAGTGCGCAAAAGGATCATTGGATCTTATTCTGACACAATCGAGAACTGACAGATGACAGTAGCCATTGACAACGATGATCCCTAACATACAGCTTGCCATGGAAGGGAGTATGCATGACTGGATGAAGGCAGTAGAAAAGCAGAGATTCAAGAGGAATAAAACATCTCCATACGCTTATCTGAAATTCCCACTAATGAATTACATAAGTATCTCTATCTTATTTTATGTCTCATTCATCTTTTAATTATCAAAACCTTGTAATCATTTGAATCTGCCTGACTGAGATTTACAAGGTGACCATAGCTTGCTACAAGCCGACAATCTCCGTGGGATCGACCCTTACTCACGTAAGGTATTACTTGGACGACCCAGTGTACTTGCTGGTCAGCTACGCGGAGTTGTGAAGAAAGTGTGCGAGATCACGATTTTGTGTACCACTAATTAAGAAAGATTTTAAAATAAGATAAGATATGAGATTTGAAAAATATTTGATTTTAAAAATTTTGAAATTTAAGATTGGAAAGGAAAAGTCAACAAGATAAGATAAGAATTGAAAAGATTTGAAAAATATTTGATTTTGAATTTTGAAATTCAAACAAGATAAGAAAAAGATTTGAAAATAAGTTGGAAAGATAAGATATGGTGAAGATTTGAAAAGTTTTTGAATTTTGAAAAGATTTGATTTTGAAATTTAAAGTTAAAATAAGGTAAGATAATGATTTGAAATTTAAAGAAAGATAAACCAAAGATAAGATAAAGATTTGATAAAAGTTTTGAATTTTAAAATTTTAAAAGAAAGATAAGATAGGAAAGAATCAAATTAAAAGAAAAGATTTGAAATTTGACTTTACTAACAAGAAAACACCAAACTTTAAAATTTTTAAATCAAAATGAAAAAAGAAAGCAAGATTTTTGAAATTTTTGAATAAAGATAGAAAAAATATATTTTTTCTGATTTTTTCAAATTAATAAAGAGAAAAACAACCAAAAGACACCAAAATTAAAATTTTTAGATCAAAGGATACTGATTTTCGAAAATTAAAAAGAAAAACACCAAAAGACACCAAACTTAAAAATTTGTAAGATTAAAACAAGAAACAAGAACAATTTAAATACCAAGTAGAACACTCAAGAACAATTTGAAAATTTAAAGAAAATAAAGAACACACAAAGGACACCAAACTTAAGAACTGACACTAGACTCAAACAAAAGACAAAGAAAAGATGGGTTTTGAAAAAGTTTTTGAAAAAGAAAACAAAAGACACAAAACAAAACAGTAAAAAGTTCCTAATCTAAGCAACAAAATAATTTGGTAGTTTGTCAAATCCGAACAATCCCTGGCAACGGTGCCAAAAACTTGTTGCACAAAATTGACTCTGCAATATTCACACATATAGACTGGCAAGTGCACCGGATCATCCAAGTAATACCTCAAGTGAGTGAGGGTCGATCCCACAAGGATTGTTGGCTTGAAAAAGCAATGGCTACCTTGTAGATCTTAGTCAAGCGATTAGAAAAGATGATAGCTGTTGTGAAAAACACATAAAATAGATAAATAAATAAAACGTTACTAGATAGATGTGAAATCAGTGATGAGAGAACGGTTGAGGCTTTGGAGATGCTTCTTCCTTCTGGATCAACTTTTCCCACCATCTACTCCAACTTCTGATGATTCATTCTATGGCAGGCTATAAATGATTACCACCGGGTCAACGGTCATTAATCTCCTCTGCTTCAGATCAAACACCAGGTCAGCGGTCATCCAATTTGAACGAGGGTGAAGCTCTAGCAATCCATTCCCTTGGTAATCCGACTCAAAGTACCACAGACAAGGTCGGATCTTTTGGATCAGAGAACGCTGTTCCAATGATTCTAGCCTATACCACAAAGGCTCTAATCACCCCGTACCTCGGCTGAACTGATGTCTCGAGAAGTCCCCAACGAAGTTGTGGATTAGCCGTCTAAGAGATGTATAATCAAGCTTGTGGTTCAGTACTATCCCGTCAAGGACTCGCCCAAACCCATGTGAAATAGGGATGACGGTCAAGTTACATTCTCAACTCATTAGGATGAAGAACGAGGATACATCTTAGAATGGAATCAAGTATAGATTGAAATTAAATAGTGATATTATTAATCCATAAGAATCAGCAGAGCTCCTAACCTTAACCTTAGAAGGTTAGTGACTCATGTTGTACATAGAATAGTGTTCGAATGTAAAGGTGGGGAAAGAACATTGCCGGATCCCCTAAACAAGGATGATCTTCTCCCATATATACAAATCTGCTAACTAAGAATTACAAAAATAAGATAAACTAGTCTTGTAGTGCAAAAATCAACTTTTTGGGACCACTTGGTGAGTGTTTAGGCTAAGATAAGGGTGTCTCCATGTTCTAGGACCCTTCTTTGGGCGTTGAATGCCAGCCTTGGACTCCTATTTGGGCGTTGGACGCCAGCTGCTCCCAATTGGGCATCCAACTCTAGGAAGTGGGTGGAGTATTGGCGTTGAACGCCAGTTTTGGACCTTCATTTCTGGAAAGCCCTGGATGTTAGCTTTCTATATCTGTTGAGAGCGCGCCATTTGAACATTTGTAGCTCCAGAAATGCTTCTTCGATGCACGAAGGTCAGATCCTAACAGCATCTGCAGTCCTTTTTCTGTCTCTGAATCAGACTTTTTTCAAAGCTCCTCAATTTCAGCCAGAAAATACCTTAAATTTTCATAAAATACACAAACTCAAAGTAGAATCCAAAAGAATGAAGTATGCACTAAAACCTATGAAAATATAATAAAACTTATACAAAACATAATGAAAACTATATGAAAATGATGTCAAAAAGCGTATAAAATATCCGCTCATCACGGTCATTAATCTCCTCTGATCCAGATCACACGCCAGTGCTAATTGTCATCCAATCTAAATGAGGGTGAAGCTCATGCAATTCAATCTCTGGTGATCCTACTCAAAACACCACAGACAAGGACAGATCTTCCAAATCAGAAAATTATGCTCTGTATTCTAGCCTTAACGCCACAGAGACCTCATTTACCCATGACTAACAAGATTTCATGTCACGTATCCTAATTAGCCTAAATACTCTCTTAGAACCTGTGATGCACTCTCAAGCTGTAGCTCAATACTATTCGGCTAAGTCTTCGCAGGAACTCATGTAGAATAAGGTGTCATACTCTTGTTCCACCACAAATTCATAAAGATAAAGAACGAAAATACATCATAGAATGAAATCAAACATATATTAAAGTAGAAGAAGTAATAATATTAATCCATAGGAATGAGCAAAGCTCTTATCCTTAAATCAGGAGGTTTAGCCGCTCATATTTTACAAAAATAGTGTGTCATAAGATTTGAGAGGCTAAAGATCCTAAACATGAGTGATCTTCTCCTATATATACTAGTCTAATAATTAAAAATTACAAAAATGTGATGAACTAAGCAAAAGGTCGAAAATTCACTTCTAGGCCCACTTGGTGAGTGTTTGGGCTGAGTTTGGCATTCAACTTGGATGAGCGGGCATTGAACGCCCACTAAGGAGTGTCAACGCTACTTCCTTTCTCCTTTAGTGGCGTTGAATGCCAGTTTTGGGCGTTCAACACTGACCTTGGTCCTTCTTGGGTGTTGAACGCCAGAAAGGGGGTAAGTTGGGCGTTCAACGCCCATTTTTGGGCAGTCATTTCTAAGAAAAAGTATAAACTATTATATATCACAGAAAAGCCTTGGAAGTTAGCTTTTTAATGCCATTCAGAGCGGATCAATTAAACCTCTGTAGCTCAAGAAATGCTTATTGGAATGCATGGAGGTTAGGATTTGATAGCATCTGTTGTCCTTTCTTTGCCTCTGAATCAGACTTTGCCAAAACTTACCAATTTCACCCAAAAATCACCTAAAATCATAAGAAAAATACAAAAACTCAAAGTAGCATCCAAAATATGAATTTTGCACTAAAACCTACTAAAACATAATAAAACTTGCTAAAATATGCTCAAAAACACCAGGGAAATGGTACTAAATAGTGTATAAAATATCCACTCATCAGTTTCCTCCCAACAAGTGTTTTTTTACTGTCACTAGCTCGACGGTCAGATCCACTAGGAAGGGGGTGATCATAGGGGCTTAGCTCTTCACCCCTTACTGTGAACTTCTTTCCTGTTCTATCATGGATTAACTCAATGTGCTCAAGAGATGAGATCATGTTCACTGTATGAGGCAGAATTGCACTCTTAGTGATTACAACCTTCATTCCGGGTGAGAAATCCTCCATTATCTTTTTGTTCCTCCAACCTCTAGGCACTTTTTACTTAGGAACTCCCTCCTTGGAGATTGATGCACACACAACACCAAACTTAGGGTGGTTGTCAGGGAGAATTTTATTGGTTCCGACCAAAGGAGGTTTGAGCTTTGGACTCTGCTGTACTTCAGTCAGGCACCCTTGGAGGCTCGGGTTAGTGAGTTCATTCTTCATGCAAGTACCTCCCTTATCAGAATGGTGGAAAGGTCTAAAAAGCTTGAATACCAAGTAATCCTCATGCATCCTCAGAACTAGCTCACCTTTTTCTATACCAATCAAAGCTCTCCCAGTGGCTAGAGATAGTCTTCCAAGGATCAGGAATCATTTGCATCTTTTCCCATGTCAAGGATTACAAAATCTGCAAGGAGAAAAATTTCTCCAACCTTGACCAAGACATTTTCTACTATTACATGCGCTTATTTCAGAGACTTGTCTGCCATTTGT
The DNA here is from genome assembly GCF_000817695.3 of Arachis duranensis. NCBI lineage: Eukaryota > Viridiplantae > Streptophyta > Magnoliopsida > Fabales > Fabaceae > Arachis > Arachis duranensis. The sequence goes on from NC_029781.3 coordinate 32,093,955, forward strand.
AGTGCTATCTTTCTTAGTTGTGCCACCTGAATTTCGAGCTTCTTCATTACAGATAAAGGCATCAGATTGATGCCTACACCAAGATCACACAGGGCTTTGTAAAGTTGATGCTCCCAATAGTGCATGAAATTTGAAAGCTTCTTGGATTCAGTATCTTCCTTGGCAACTTGCTCTGAATTAATGCATTGCATTCCTCAGCCATAACCACTATTTTATCTGCCTTTAGGATCTTCTTTTCAAAAGTAAGCCCTTCATAAACTCAACATAGAGAGGCATATGCTCTAGTACCTCAACAAAAGAAATATTGATTTGCAACCTTTTGAAGATTTCCAAGAACTGCGAGAATTGCTCGTGCTTGGTCTCCTTTTGGAGCTTCTGAGAGCATGGTGACTTTGGCATGTGCTCGGATGCCTTGGATAAGGCGTATACCATGGGACTCTTAGCCTTCTCTTCAATTTCAACAACACATGCTTCCTTGTTCGGCATGGTTTCATCAGCCATTGTGATCGCCTTGCATTTCTCTCTTGGATTTACCTCTGTGTCACCAGGAAGAGTGTTTGGAGACCTCTCATGTATTTTCTTGCTCAATTGACCCACTTATATTTCCAAGTAATTAATTGAAGCTCTGGTTTCCTATATGAAACTATGAGTGGTCTTGGAGAGTTCGGCAACTACAAAGGCTAGGTCAGGAGTGCTTTGAGGTTGGACAGACGCTTGTCGCTGCTAAGAAGATTGGAACTAACAGTTGTTAAACTTATTCTGATTAAAACTGCCTTGAAAATTGTTATTCAAATTTGGCTGAGACTTCTAGGGTTGCTCTATCCACCCTAAATTTGGGTGATTCCTCTATCCTTGATTAAATGTGTTAGAATAAAGATCATTATTGGGATTTCTGGAGGAATTTCCTACATACTTGACCTATTCAGGAGTGGGTTGAGCATAGCCATAAATCTCCCCTTGGCTAAAACCACTACTCATGTCATATGATGCATCTTGAGTATTAACAGCTGACACTTGCATCCCATTCAAGTGCTGAGTAATCAGGTTGATTTGTTGAGCCATGGCCTTATTCTGGGCAAGAATGGCATCCAAAGTATCTAGCTCCATGACTCCTTTCTTCACATGATTTCTCTCAAAGGTGTATAGATATTGGTTGTTAGCAACCATCTCAATCAGCTCATTAGCCTCTTCAGGAGTCTTCTTCATAAGCAGAGAGCCACCTGTAGAATTGTCCAAAGACATTTTGGCCATTTCAGAGAACCCATCATAAAAGATCTGTAGCCTAATCTAGTCTGAGAATATGTCAGGAGGGCACCTCCGGATCATTGACTTGTATCTCTGATGAGCGGATAATTTGTACGCTTTTTGGCATTGTTTTTAGTATGTTTTTAGTATGATCTAGTTAGTTTTTAGTATATTCTTATTAGTTTTTAGTTAAAATTCACTTTTCTGGGCTTTACTATGAGTTTGTGTGTTTTTCTGTGATTTCAGGTATTTTCTGGCTGAAATTGAGGGACCTAAGCAAAAATCTGATTCAGAGACTGAAAAGGACTGCAGATGCTGTTGGATTCTGACCTCCCTGTACTCAAAGTGGATTTTCTGGAGCTACAGAAGCCCAATTGGCGCGCTCTCAAAGGCGTTGGAAAGTAGACATCCTGGGCTTTCCAGCAATATATGATAGTC
>NC_029781.3:32095709-32096059 GCF_000817695.3 Arachis duranensis
ACGGTGGAGTTTCTACACACCATAGATTAAGGTGTGGAGCTCTGCTGTACCTCGAGTATTAATACAATGCTATTGTTCTTCCATTCAATTCTGCTTGTTCTTGTTCTAAGATATCACTTGTTCTTCAACTTGATGAATGTGATGATCCGTGACTCTCATCATCAAGGGAAGGCATCTTCATGCGCTTATCTGAAGTTCCTACCAATGAATTACATAAGTATCTCTATCTTTATTTTATGCTTTATTCATAAATCATCCATAACTTGAGCTTGCCTGACTAAGATTTATAAGATGACCATAGCTTGCTTCATACTAACAATCTCCGTGGGATCGACCCTTACTCGCGTAAG
>NC_029781.3:32096293-32097950 GCF_000817695.3 Arachis duranensis
TTTGGTAACATCAGTGCCAAGATCCGGCAATAACACCAAGTTTTTGGCGTTGTTGCCGGGGATTGTTTGAGTTTGGACAACTGACGGTTCATCTTGTTGCTTAGATTAGGTATTTTTTTTCGAAATTCCTGAGGATGAATTCTAGAGTTTCATGATGATTTGTTGAAATCTGGCTGGCTGTGAAGCCATGTCTAATTTCATTGGACCGAGGTTTCAACTTATCATCACAAGAGCTTGTTGATTTTTATCAATCTTGCTTTTGGAGCAGTGATCTGCTAAGGCTTGGCTGGCCATTGGCCATGTCTAGTGTTTTAGACCGAAGCTTTCTTTGAAAGCTTGGCTGGCTGTGAAGCCATGTCTAATTCCTGGACCGGAGTCTTAGACTAGCATTGCACTGATTCCTGGAATTCTCATTAAGAATTTTGATATCTTTTTCCATTTAATTTTCAAAAAAACACAAAAAAATAAAAAAAAAATCATAAAATCCAAAAATTTCTTGCTTGAGTCTAGTGTCTCATCTTAAGTTTGGTGTCAATTGCATGCATTCATTCATGTGTCTTAAGGATTTTCAAGTAATTCTTGATAATTTTCGTGATCTGATCTTTGAATTCAATTGACTTGAGTTTTTTGTGTGTCTCATATGCATTTTCATTTTGTTAGTGTCAGTAGTATACAAACTGCTAAGTTTGGTGTCTTGCATGCATTGTCATTTGATTCTTTAGTGTCAGTAGTATACAAACTGCTAAGTTTGGTGTCTTGCATGCATTGTTATTTGATTCTTGTTGCATTTTGATTTGTTCTTATTATTAAAAATCCAAAAATATTTTTAATTTGTGTCTTTTCAAGTCAATAATACAGAGAATTGAAGATTCAGAACATACAGCAGAGGAATTGCACAGAAAAAGCTGGGCGTTCAAAACGCCCAGTGAAGAAGGACAGACTGGCGTTTAAACGCCAGCCAGGGTACCTGGTTGGGCGTTTAACGCCCAAAAGGGTATAGTTTTGGGCGTTAAACGCCAGAATGTGCACTATTCTGGGCGTTTAACGCCAGGATGGCACAAGAGGGAAGATTCTGTTTTTCAATGCAATTTTTTTCAGGTTTTCAAAGTTTTTTCAAAATCAAATCTTTTTCAAATCATATCTTTTCAATCAAATCTTTTTCAAAATCAATTTCTTTCCATTTTCAAAAATACTTGCAACCAATTAATGATTTGATTCAACATTTCAAGTATGTTGCCTTTTCTGTTGATAGAGGTTTAATGTTTGAATCATATCTTTTCTTATTAGCCAAGTTTTTAATTTTCAAAATCAAATCTTTTTAAAATGTTTTTCAAATCATATCTTCTCAATCACATTTTTTTTTAAAACTAATCATATCTTCTTAACCACATCTTTTTCAAAATAGTTTTCAATCAAATCTTTTTAATTTCTAATTTCAAAATCTTTTTCAAAAATCACTTCACTTCTTTCCCACTTTTATTTTCGAAAATCAAGTAGTGTTTTTCAAAATGTTTTCAAAATCTTTTACTTAATTTTTGAAAATTACTTCCTTCCTTCTCACATCCTTCTATTTTTGGACTAACACTATCCCTTAATGCAAAATTCGAACTCCATCTTCTTTGATAAGTTCGAATTTTCTACTTCTGTCTTCTACTTT
>NC_029781.3:32099245-32099500 GCF_000817695.3 Arachis duranensis
GGAAATTTGGAAGGACAAGTGGGTCAGCTGAGCAAGAAAATTACTGAACTCCCTCTTAGTACTCTCCCAAGCAATACAGAAGAAAATCCAAAAGGAGAGTGCAAGGCCATCAACATGGCCGAATTTTGGGAAGAAGAAGAGGCAGTGAACGCCACTGAGGAAGGCCTCACTGGACGTCCACTGACCTTCAATGAGTTCCCCAATGAGGAACCATGGGAATCTGAGGCTCAAAATGAGACCATAGAGATTCCATTG
>NC_029781.3:32103292-32104048 GCF_000817695.3 Arachis duranensis
TTTTTCTGTGATTTCAGGTATTTTCTGGCTGAAATTGAGGGACCTGAGCAAAAATCTGATTCAGAGACTGAAAAGGACTGCAGATGCTGTTGGATTCTGACCTCCCTGCACTCGAAGTGAATTTTCTGGAGCTACAGAAGGCCAATTGGTGCGCTCTCAACGGCGTTAGAAAGTAGACATCCTGGGCTTTCCAGTAATATATAATAGTTCATACTTTGCCCAAGATTTGATGGCCCAAACCGGCGTTCAAAGTCACCCTCAGGAATTCCAGCGTTAAACGCCGGAACTGGCACCAAAATGGGAGTTAAACGCCCAAACTGGCACTAAAGCTGGCGTTTAACTCCAAGAAGAGTCTCTACACGAAAATGCTTCATTGTTCAGCCCAAGCACACACCAAGTGGGCCCGGAAGTGGATTTTTATGTCATTTACTCATTTCTGTAAACCTTAGGCTACTAGTTCTCTATAAGTAGGACCTTTTACTATTGTCTTTGAAGACTTTGGTAGCTATCTTCATTTTTATGCTATCTTAGATCACTGGGAGGCTGGCCTCACGGCCATGCCTAGACCTTGTTCTTATGTATTTTCAACGGTGGAGTTTCTACACACCATAGACCCTGTAACACTCGAGGTACAGCAGAGCTCCACACCTTAATCTATGGTGTGTAGAAACTCCACCGTTGAAAATACATAAGTACAGGGTCTAGGCTTGGCCGAATGGCCAGCCTCCCAATGATCTAAGATAGCATAAAAATGAA
>NC_029781.3:32104056-32104305 GCF_000817695.3 Arachis duranensis
ATGTGATGATCCGTGACACTCATCATCATTCTCACTTATGAACGTGTGACTGACAACCACCTCCGTTCTACCTTCGATTGGGTGAATATCTCTTGGATCCCTGATTGCACGATGCATGGTTGATCGCCTAACAACCGAGTGCTCGCCTGACCACCGAGCCAACCATTCTGTGAGATCAGAGTCTTCGTGGTATAGGCTAGAACTGATGGCGGCATTCAAGAGAATCCGGAAGGTCTAACCTTGTCTGTG
>NC_029781.3:32105054-32106850 GCF_000817695.3 Arachis duranensis
GCTTTGCTAGAGTCCCCAACTAGAGGTGTCCAGGGTTCTTAAGCACACTCTTATTGTCTTGGATCACAACTTTATTTCTTTTTCTCCTTTTTTTTCGTTTTCTTTTCTTTTTCTCTCTTTTTTTTCGATTTTTTTTCATTGCTTTTTCTTGCTTCAAGAATCATTTTTATGATTTTTCAGATCCTCAGTAACATGTCTCCTTTTTCATCATTCTTTTAAGAGCCAACATTCGTGAACCACAAATTCAAAAGACATATGCACTGTTTAAGCATACATTCAGAAAACAAAAATATTCCCACCACATCAAAATAATTAAACTGTTGTAAAATTCAAAATTCATGCAATTCTTTCCTTTTCAATTAAGCACGTTTTTATTCAAGAAAGGTGATGGATTCATAGGACATTCATAACTTTAAGGCATAGACACTAAGACACTAATGATCACAAGACACAAACATAGATAAACATAATGCAATTCTTTCCTCTTGAAGATCCTATGGAGTGCTTGAGCTCCTCAATGTCTCTTCCTTGTCTTTGTTGCTCCTCCCTCATGATTCTTTGATCTTCTCTAATTTCATGGAGGATGATGGAGTGTTCTTGGTGCTCCATCCTTAGTTGTCTCATGTTGGAACTCAATTCTCCTAGGGAGGTGTTCAGTTGCTCCCAATAGTTTTGTGGAGGAAAGTGCATCCCTTGAGGAATCTCAGGGATCTCATGATGAGTGGGGTCTCTTGTGTGCTCCATTCTCTTCTTAGTGATGGGCTTGTCCTCATCAATGGGGATGTCTCCCTCTATGTCAACTCCAACTGAATAACAGATGTGACAGATGAGATGAGGAAAGGCTAACCTTGCCAAGGTAGAGGACTTATCCGCCACCTTATAGAGTTCTTGGGCTATAACCTCATGAACTTCTATTTCTTCTCCAATCATGATGCTATGAATCATGATAGCCCGGTCTATAGTAACTTCGGAAATGATTGAGCGTTGGATGAACTCCAACCATCCTCTAGCCACGGACTTGAGGTCATGCCTTCTTAATTGAATCGGCTTCCCTCTTGAATCTCTCTTCCATTGGGCGCCCTCTTCACATATGACTGTGAGGACTTGGTCCAACCTTTGATCAAAGTTGACCCTTCTAGTGTAAGGATGTTCATCTCCTTGCATCATGGGCAAATTGAATGCCAACCTTACACTTTCCGGACTAAAATCCAAGTATTTCCCCCGAACCATAGTAAGATAATTCTTTGGATTCGGGTTCACACTTTGATCATGGTTCTTGGTGATCCATGCATTGGCATAGAACTCTTGAACCATTAAGATTCCGACTTGTTGAATGGGGTTGGTAAGAACTTCCCCACCTCTTCTTCGGGAATGGGGTTGGTAAGAACTTCCCAACCTCTTCTTCGGATCTCATGTCGGATCTCCGGATATTCACTCTTTTTGAGTGAAAAAGGGACCTCAGGGATCACCTTCTTCAAGGCCACAACTGCATAGAAGTGGTCTTGATGCACCCTTGAGATGAATCTTTCCATCTCCCATGACTCGGAGGTGGAAGCTTTTGCCTTCCCTTTCCTCTTTCTAGAGGTTTCTTCGGCCTTGGATGCCATAAATGGTTATGGAAAAACAAAAAGCAATGCTTTTACCACACCAAACATAAAAGGTTTGCTCGTCCTCGAACAAAAGAAGAAAGAAGAGAGTAGAAGAAGAAGAAATGACGAAGAAGGGAATGGCTTTGTGTTCGGCCAAAAAGGGGGAGAAGTGGCGTTTAGGTTGTGTGAAAATGAAGGAGTGAAAGA
>NC_029781.3:32107472-32107633 GCF_000817695.3 Arachis duranensis
TTTATAAAACATTGGGTTGCCTCCCAACAAGCGCTTCTTTAATGTCATTAGCTTGACAGAGGACTCTCATGGAGCCTCATAAATGCTCAGAGCTATGTTGGATCCTCCCAACACCAAACTTAGAGTTTGAATGTGGGGGTTCAACACCAAACTTAGAGTTT
>NC_029781.3:32111648-32111930 GCF_000817695.3 Arachis duranensis
TTGAACAATACTTTTCACAACTCTCATAATCCCCGGTCATGAACCCCAAAAACTTGGTAGCTCAGTACCATGGCATTACACAACTTCGCACAACTAACCAGCAAGTGCACTGGGTCGTCCAAGTAATAAACCTTACGCGAGTAAGGCTCGATCCCACAGAGATTGTTGGTATGAAGCAAGCTATGATCACCTTGTAAATCTTAGTCAGGCAAACTCAAATGGTTATGAATGATGAATAAAACATAAAGATAAAGATAGAGATACTTATGCAATTCATTGGTG
>NC_029781.3:32112854-32124836 GCF_000817695.3 Arachis duranensis
GAATCAGATTTTTGCTCAGGTCCCTCAATTTCAGCCAGAAAATACCTAAAATCATAGAAAAACACACAAACTCATAGTAAAGTCCAGAAAAGTGAATTTTAACTAAAAACTAATAAAAATATACTAAAAACTAACTAGATCATACTAAAAACATACTAAAAACAATGCCAAAAAGCGTACAAATTATTCGCTCATCACTTATCTGAAGTTCCTACCAATGAATTACATAAGTACCTCTATCTTTATCTTTATGTTTTTATGCGTTCATCACCATATCCATTTGAGCTTGCCTGACTAAGATTTACAAGATGACCATAGCTTGCTTCATACTAACAATCTCCGTGGGATCGACCCTTACTCGCGTAAGGTTTATTACTTGGACGACCCAGTGCACTTGCTGGTTAGTTGTGCGAAGTTGTGTAATACAATGGTATTGAACACCAAGTTTTTGGGGTTCATGACCGGGGATTATGAGAGTTGTGAAAAGTATTGTTCACAATTTCGCGCACCAATCTCTCCCAAGCTTCATAGAGGGACTCACCCTTTCTCTGCCTGAAAGTTTGAACATTTGTCCTCAGCTTAGTTAGCTTCTGAGAAGGAAAGAACTTGGTTAGAAATCTGTTGACCACCTTTTCCCAAGTGTCCAAGCTTTTCTTAGGCTGGGTGTCAAGCCACTGCTTTGCCTTGTCCCTCACAGCATATGGGAAGAACAACAGCTTATAGACATCCAGATTTACTCCATTAGTTTTCAAGTATCACAAATTTGCAGGAAGTTAGAGATGAACAAATTTGGGTCTTCCTACGAGAGTCCATGAAACTAGCAGTTTTGTTACACCAAAGTGATCAACTGAGGCTTCAGCTTAAAATTGTTTGCACCTATAGGAGGTACCACAATATTATTCCCATAGAAATCAGGGGTGGGAGCAGTGTATGAGCCAAGCATCCTTCTAGGCTACTCATTACCATTTGGATTCTTAACATTAGCATTAACTATATTGTTGGGATCCATGGTAGCCTCTTTAGCTTCCTTCTCAAAAGTGTCTCTGAGATTCTCTCCGGCTTTGTAAGCACTACTTTATTGCAAACGCCGCCTTAAGGTCCTCTCAGGTTTAAGATTGAATTCAAGAAGGGATTATTTGTCCTTTTTCCTGCTCATAAACAAATAGAATACAAAAGAAACATGCGAATCTCTATGTCAGAGTGTAGAGAATTTCCAGTGAGGTATCCTGTGTAAATAAAAGAAAATAAAATAAAATAAATAATTAATACTAAAAACTCAAAAATCAATAAAGAAAAATGAACCACTAATTTTGAAAAATAAAGAAAAGAAAATTAATCAGGAAAAATAGAATAAAATTACTAAAGGGGGACACCAAACTAAATTTTAAAAATTAAAGAGAAAAATTAAAAAAAATAAAGCTAAGAATTCAAAAATTTAGGAACAAAAGAAAATAAAACTAAAAATTGAAAACACCAAACTTAATTTCAAAAATTAAGGGAAAAAAGATATTAACTAAAATAGCACTCAATTTTTGAAAATAAAAAAACAAAAAGAAAAGAACACAGAATTAAAACAAATCAAAAACTAAAAACACCTAATCTAATCAATCAGACAACTAGTAGTTGTCAATCATAGTCAATCCCCAGCAACAACGCCAAAAACTTGATGCATGATTTTGAATACCTACAAACTAACCAGCAAGTGCACTAGGTCATACCAAGTAATACCTCAGGTGAGTGAGGGTCGATCCCACGAGGATTGATAGACTGAACAACAATGGTTGAATGACTCACTTAGTCAGGGAAGTAGAAAATTGTGTTTTGGGGGTTGTAAAATGCATTAAACAGTAAACTTAGAGAATTGGAAACCAACCAATAAAACTGGCGTGAAATATATGAGAGAAAACAGTTAAGGTTTTGGAGTTGTTTATTCGTTCGGATTAAGTTTTCTCACCAACTATTTTAATCATACAAGATTCGTTTCATAGCAAACTGTAATTGACTAAACCATAATGTCTTAGTGATTTAGTCTCTTCTAACCCAAATCAACCGCCAATGTCTTGGTCACTTAATTTAGATTAGAGGGTAAGAGCGATTCTAGTTTATGGCCACAAAAACCCTAATTACCCAAAGCTAAACGGATTGTATGTCACGTATCCAGATTAGTTCAAGTAATTAGCAATTTAAAAGGAATTTGCTTTCAAGCTGTTGTTCAAGTGAGATAACTCTGTCGAGAATCACGAGAACATATGTAGAAAAAGGGTTATACTATTGTTCTACCCAAATTCATAAGATGAAAAACGAAAGCAATCCTTGAAACTAAATTAATATATTAATTAAAATAGAAAAGCAATAGTCTTAATCCATAGAAATAAACAGAGCTCCTAACCTTAACCGAGGAGGTTTAATGTCTCATGACTTACAGAGAAAACAAGGGTTCTGAAAAGTTGTAACGTGCGGAAGTGAGAAGATCCTTTTAAAGGGTGAATCTCTTCCCTTTTATATCTAACCTAATTTGATTTGAAACTAAAATAAAATAATAAATTCTAAACCTAAAATATTTCTTTTGTAAATAAAAATTACAAACATAAAAGATAAGATAATAACTAAAAGCTAAATCCAACTAAAGATGCTCCAAGAGTGTGATTGTGGTCCGAATTGCAGCTGCTAAACGCCAACCCAAAGTGGCAGAAACGCTCTAATCTATTTTGAGTTGCTGACGCTAAACACCAGCTTGGTGTTTAGCGCCCAAAGGGGCAACTTCAATTCTTCTCCTTTTTACTCAAAACTCTACCAAATTGATCCGAATTTCACCTGAAATAATAAAAACACCAGAAAAACTCAAAGTAGCATCCAAAGAGGATTTTAACACAAATATAATTAAACTTACTAAATTCCAACTAAATTTAACAAGAAAATAAGCAAAAAAATGGGTATAAGATATTCACGTATCAGTGAGGCCGCCCGCATCCACATTAATAGAGACACTCCTATTGACATTGAGCGGCCGATCACTAGGAGAGGTTTGGAGTATGCCAAGGAGCTTAGACGAGCACCGCCTCAGGAGCCAATTCCCCCTCCTCAGTAGGAGCATCTTGAGATGCCTCAGGGATTCTATTTTCCTCCTCGAGACTATTGGGATCAGTTGACTACATTTATTAGAGAGCTGACATCTTCTGTTGGTCAGCTGAGGATAGCACATCAGGATCACTCTGCCCTCCTCCAACAGATAGTAGAGGAACAGTAGAGCCATAGGTGAGAGTTAGAGGTGAGGCGCTGGAGAGGATTCCTAGGAGGGAGCAGCCACTAGGACTGAGGTGGTTGAGTTTCATTATCTACTGCTTTATTTATTTTCTGTTTGTCAGTATTATTTTCATGTTTCTTGTTATTTGTTTGAAAGCCTTTGCATGATTGCTAGTAGTATTTTATTGCTATCTTTGCTTAGTTTTTTAATTTAGTATTTATGTTTATCTTGAAAAATGTCTCATGTACTGCTAACTAAGCTTGAAAAATCAAAAGAAAAAGAAAAGAAGTAGTAAAATGTATGAGACTTGTGTTATATATTATGAGTTGTTCTAGTTATTTTGATGTGGTGGTATTATCTATGTTTCAAAATGTATGAACGGAATAGTGCATGATTGGTATTGAAGTTAAGAATCTTGATTCCTGAGGTACAGGAACCTAGAGAAGTATTATGGATTCTCTAAACTCTATAAGAAATTGATTCTTTGAGCAAAACAAACAGCAAAAATAAAAAGAAAAATAAGAAGCAAGGTCCAAAGCTCTGAGCATCAATGCTTAGGAATGTCAAATATGAATAAAAGCTCAAAGAGTTGTTTTCTTAACCATATACTTGTGGTGTGAGTGTGTCAACTAACCCTTGAGATAGAGCACTAAGAGGCGAGACCAAGTGCAATTGCAGAGTATGCCAAAGGCTCTAAGAACCACTGACTGGGAGGAATTAAAAGGAAAGAACTAGAACTCAAAGAGTTCACCAGTCAAGTGCATGTGGTGTTTTTGTGCCAAGATAAACTTAAGGACAAAACACTTAGAGTCACGGCTAGAGTCAAGGTGTAAAGTAGCAAAGAAAAAAAAGGAAAAGCTATATTCAAGGATCAATTAGAGTTTAAGTAGGAAGAGAATCCATAATATCATCCGAGTTCTAGTTTTGAAGGATATCAATATTTCTGATGTTCAAAGGATAGTGAAATGCTAAACCTATTCAGAATCTTAACATCATTAACCTCACTTAGTAATTGGACACGAGCTTAAATGAACACTCAAGTCTTGGGCAACTTCTCTTCTCAGTCCTATATTGTTTTTAGTTGCTTGAAGACAAGCAACAATTCAAGTCTGATGTTGTGATGCGTGATCATCTTTCCCTTATTTTCTATTTATTTTAAGTTAGAATTGTTGAGTTTTAATTTAATACTAGTGTTTTAAACCTCTTTGGATGCTACTTTGAGTTGTTTTAGTGCTTTAATTATTTCAGGTGAAGTTCGGATCAGTTTGGCAGAGTTTGTGTGCAAGAAAATAGAAGATTTAGAAGGTGTCCACTAGGGCGCTAAATGCCAAGCCTGGCATTTAGCGCCAGCAACTCAGCAGCGAAGGAGAGCATCGTTAGTTGGATTTAGCGTTTAATTACTCTATTTTATTTTATTTTATTTTAGGTATTTTCAATTACAAACAAAATCTTTTAGGTTTAGAATTTATTATTTTATTTTAGTTTCAAATCAAATTAGGTTAGATATAAAAAGGAAAAGATCCACCTCTTTGGAGAATCTTCTCACTTCCGCACTTTCACATTTTCTAAACCCTAGTTTTCTCCCTGAAACATGAGCCACTAAACCTTCTCGGTTAAGGTTAGGAGCTCTATTTATTTCTATGGATTAAGACTATTACTGATCTATTTTAATTAATGTATTGATTCAGTTTCAATGATTACTTTTGTTTTTCATCTTATGAATCTGGGTAGATCAGAAGAATAACCCTTATTCTATATGCGTTCTTGTGATTCTTGGAAGAGTTATCTTGCTTGAATAACAGCTTAAAAGTAAATTCCTCCTAAATTTCTAATTACTTTGACTTAACAAGATACGTGACATATAATCCTTTTATATCTGGGTAATTAGGGTTTTTGTGGCGATAAACTAGAATTGAACTTAACTCTCTAATCGAAACTAAGTGACCAAGACATTGACGGTTAATTAGATTAGAGGAGACTAAATCACTAAGACATTAGGGTGTAGTCAGTTTGCCATCAAATGAATCTTGCATGATTAAATTAGTTGGTAAGAAAACTTAATCCGGAAGAATAAACACCTCCGAAACCTTAACTGTTTTCTCCCATATATTTCACACCAATCACATTGTTTGCCTTCTTACTTTTTGAATCACTGTTTAATACTTTTGAACCCCAAAACACCACTTTTTGCCTGCCTGACTAAGGAATCATTCGACTATTATTGTTCAGTTCGTCAATCCTCATGGGATCGACCCTCACTCACCTTGGGTATTACTTGGTACGATCCGGTGCACTTGCCGGTTAGTTTGTGGACTTCGAATTCTACCGCCAGATAGTCAACTTAGGACTCTTTATGAATTGGAGAGTAAGAGGGAGCTAGGTAGTGGTTGGAAACATAATGCAAGGCTCATTAAGGTTGAATCCCCAAGGTTTGGTTTCTGTGGTTGGCAGAATGCCAAATTTATTTGGGATCCCGGAGGACATTGAAAATGTAAGCATTGGTGGAAATTTAAGGAAGAATTCAAGAACAAGCCACCATAACAAGGGCATCCCCAATTGTCCAACTTAAGGACAATAAACAAAAGTGCTAGGTGGGAGACACCCCACCATGATAACATCCTTTCATTTTCTCTTTTTATATATAGTTGATGAATAAGTTAAATTTCCATTTTTAGTTGGTTTTGTTAATGTCAATTGCTAGTTTAGCATGTTTAATCATGTTTGGAATGGACTTGGTGACTTCTTGGGTGTTTGAAGGACTTATTTTGGTGCAAAAACTTTGGAAAATAGCCTCTAACTCGTTTGTACACACACTGCTATGCGTACCCATCACCCTGAATTTTCACCAATTCATGTGTACGCATACCATTGTGCATACGCATCCCGAAAACAAATCGCTCTGGTGCGTGCGTACGGATCCAATGGTGCGCACGCACTCATGAGGTCTTTTTAAAAAAAATTCTTTTTTGCGTACGGACCCCCAGTTCAACACCCTCTGGTGCGTGCCCGCACAAGGTACTGTGAGTACACACCCTTCCCTTTTTCACCTTTTGTGCGTACGCACGACCATGTATGCGTACACACATCTAAAAAAAACACTTCCCCTTTGTTTTCCACCATTCCACATCTTTTCTTCTTCTTTCTTATCCGTTCTTCTCTACCCCTCTTTTTCTCCTTCTCTTCTCTCTTACCTCAACACCACCCACCTTCTACTCCTAACATCTCCATTCCACCTCCGGTGACTTACGTCTGCTACCTCTAGCTTCGGTGACATCACAGCACCATAGCACTCCTCTCATCTCTTCTCTGTTTTCTATTTTTACATTATGGTTACTATTTTTAATTGTAATTTCTGTTTTAGTAGTTTCAATACTTAGTTTGATTATAGTTAATTCGTTAGTTAGTTAGTTTAACTTTTTTTAGTGGATTAGGTGGTTAGGATAGGGTAGATTAGGTGAAAAGTGTTAGATTATGGATCTGGTTTGTTGTTCTGCTGAGAAATTTCTGTTGTTTATTGGCATGGTGCTCTTTTAGCCTTGTTATTGTTAATATTCATTGTTGCATCGAGATTGAGGTTATAATTTGTTGCTTGGTATTGATTTTTGCATGCTTGATATTTGTGCATACTATATACTAGTAACATTTCCATTAAGAATGTTTTTGGATTTCTATATTGCATGTTGTAATTTAGAATGAAAGTAGTGTGATTAAGTGTAATTTACTTAGATGTGATTAAAAAATAATTGAATATTATATACAGTAAAAAATTGATATTATTGAAGGATAAAATTAAAATTTCTTTCTATGTTTCGTTTTTGTCCCCAACGTTTTTGTTCTATTTAAGTCCCTAACGTTTCAATCGTCTCAATGTTGTCCCACCATCAATTCTATTAACGGATCCCTAACAGCAAGACAACATTGAGCCAATTTTGAAACGTTAGGGACTTAAATAGGACGATTGAAACGTTAGGGACAACTTTGGAACTTACCCCACACATTGGAGATAAAAACGATAATTTACTATTATTAAAATCATTATCATCTGATTTATACTTTTGTTTTCGCATAATTATCAATTGTGCTTCAATTTATTCCAACTTTTTTTAAAACGGAAAACACCTCTTCTACTAAGAGGTAAGGGTGTTTAAGACCGATCTTATCCAAAATCTTATCTGGATCCGAAGTATATTTTATTGAATTTAGGTTTTTCATTTTTATTTGGTGTTATTTTTCGGTCGGATTATGTTTCAGGTCACCCAACCTGACCCGAAATTATTTTTTTTCAATAAAAATGTATATTTTAAAGTGAAAATAATAATATCATATTATACTTTTATACTTCAATTAATATTTTTTACATTATATGATATCATTCTTGTTTTAAAATAATTTATTTTGATATAAAGATGGTATAACATTTGTTAAATTTAATTTTTAAACGTAAAATTTTACTGCTTTAATATATAAAATTTACAAATTTGTAAATATTAATTTTATATTTACTCGACTCTGTTTTAACACGGTTTATTTCGCGTCACTTTCGAATTGGGTTAAAATACACCCAGTGTCTTTTTAAAATCGGATCCGGGTCTACTACTTAACTGGCCCATTTGAAAAGTTTTAAAAGTTATTTTTGTGAACTTTTGACTTATGAAAAGTAGTAGTATTAATATCTGGTACAATTTTTAAAACTAAATTATAGCTTTCTAAGAAGCTATTTAAGTGCTTATAGAAAGTTAAAAAAATGACTTCTCTTATAATAAAATTTTTTTATCACATTTTTTTTAAAATAAGCACTTTTAGAACTAAAAAATCAAATATAAGATAACTTATTTATAAGCTACTTTTAATATAAGAATTTATTATTTAAACTATTTTTTCAAAAGGAGCTTAATTAAACTGTTTATCTAAACTGACCTAAATGGTATAAGGTATGAGTCTGGAAGTGGATTTCTCAATCTTTTTCTTTAATTGTTTGGTAAAATATATTCTTTTATTATTTAATATATTTTTTCACATATTTTTTCTTAGCCTCACTAAAAGAATGTAAGATAAGAAATTACACCCTATCAAATAATTTCAAAAAATTGAGAAAATTTATTTCCATAATCGATTACAACTTACAAGTGATATTACGAAGGACATTGTTAGTTAATATTGGACTTCCTCCATTATGTTTAGACTTTAAAGGAATGATATATGGATTTATTGTGTTAGTGTCAAAATTTAGTCACTAATATCTGAACTATCATTTTGTTTTAGATGTTAAAGTGAGAGTAAATTATTTAAATAAATTAAGTGAGTATAAAACTTATCAAATTGTCCTAAATGAAAAAGGATAACATTTTTATCCTCTTATTTTTCATATAAATCGTGGACTTGCTACTGATTTTATAAAATTTATATAAAACCATGATAATTACTACAATTCATGCACTGACATCCTACCGTGCTTAAATTCTTCCGATGATCATAAATCGGGATTTGGATTTACTATAGTTTAAATTTTATTTTAAAGAGTAAAATATGATCTCTCATCATTTATTTTATATGTGGGACCAAAAATAAATATGAAAGAGAAACTATTCAAGAGTAAAAAGATCACACTTTACTCTCTAAAGTGAAATTTAAATTTTAGAGAATCCAAATCCCATAAATCATAGCTCCAAACTTGGTTTTACACCAAACAACATAAAATATGAGTGATTCTCACGATTTATGAAATCGGAGACTAAAACCAAAAAGACAAAAATTGTTTTCTTTATGAAACTGTTGTTAGTATATTAATCGAATCTGGGTAGACGAGATATTTTGTCAGAGAGTAGTTTCAGATATAATACGCTAGGAGTGTGGTGCCAGAGCCAATTTGACAGCGTGTCAGCTCCCCATCAACACACAGAGAGCGTGTTAATGTGGCGACGAGACAAAGAACAGTTAACATGCAGAAAATGTATTGCTGTGAAATCAGTGAAGCAATGTAGGCTGTTGCTGGATTCCAAAGTTGTAGCAGTATCACGCGAGGGGTGTGTTGCAGGCCTTCCTGCATGCAGGAAACACCCCACCCTAGTAACCAGCACCCTAATACTCTTTATAAATTCAGTCTTCTTCCCCCCTCCTCCATTGAAGCAAATAGAGAGTGTGGTGAAGGTTTAGAACTGATAGAGCAAAAAAAGAAGAGTGTTTGAGTGTTAAAAAAGAGTGTAGCGTGGTAGCTTGAAAAGAAGAAGTAATGTGTAGTGTAGTGTGAGTAGTGGTTTAGAAGAAAAAAAAATAGTACGTAATTATACGGTACCTGAAGAACATATTATCAATTATTTGGAGTATTCAATTTATGTAAGTTGATAAATTTTAATTTTTTATATACTTAAGTTTTTTAAATTTTGTCATCGTTAGTATCTTATAAATATATAGGAAGATTATTTTTTTTTGTATTTTACGAATATGTTAAAATAAATTTTTTATTTGTAAAATATAATTATATCTTATTTTATATATAGTTTTTTTTAGTATCATATATTTTATTTTTATTTTTGAATATATAATTTTTGTTATGAATAAAGTAATGAATAAATAAATATTTTGATCTTTTAAAGAAAACTATGCGAACATGTATTTTTAAAATATTAATAATAATAAATAGATAAATATATATAAAATATATTGTTGTTAAATATTGAAAAAATAAATATTTTGACAAATAAATATTATTAAATATTTAATTTAATTTTAGAAAAAATCATTTATATTTATTTATTTAAAAAAAGAAGTGTGACAGTAAATATTTATTTATAATAGTTAAAGAAATAAACAAATGTTAATATATAATTTTTTAATTACTTTTTTTAGAATGAAATTATTTATCTGTGTGTTTAACAAACAATTTGAATATTAATAAATACTTTAATATTTAAGATATTAAAATAAAAATGTGAATATTTAATAAAATATTTATATTGATGACGATGTATTGTTTGTAAGAATTATTATTTTTTTAAACTAATAAATATATTTTTTATACAATTTATTTAAATATATTTAAACTAATAAATATATTTAAACGTTGCAAGTACAGTTGGTGGAAGAAATTGTGATACGAGAGTTTCAGGTACTGTTAGAGAAGCTTTTTCTTTCCACAACTCCGTTCAACTTAACCAGCAAGTGTACTGGGTCATCCAAGTAATATCTTACGTGAGTAAGGGTCGATCCCACAGAGATTGTTGGTATGAAGCAAGCTATGGTTACCTTGTAAATCTCAGTTAGGCAGATTAAATTGGTTTATGATGAGTTCAAAAATTAATAATAAATAGAAAATAAAAGGGATAGTTCCTATGCTCTGTCACAGCACGGCTAATCATCTGTCGGTTCTCAATCAGGCTGGAATAGAATCCCTTGATTCTTTTGCGTTTGTCATCACGCCCATCCTTCAGGAGTTTGAAGCTCGTCACAGTCATTCAATCCCAGAATCCTACTCGGAATACCATAGACAAGGTTTAGACTTTCCAGATCCTCATGAATGCCGCCATCTATCTAACTTATACCACGAAGATTCTGTTGGGGAATCTAAGAGATATGCGCCCGGTCTAGAGTAGAACGGAAGTGGTTGTCAGTCACGCGCGTTCATAGGTGAGAATGATGATGAGTGTCACGGATTATCACATTCATCAAGTTGAAGTGCAACGTATATCTTGGAATAAGAATAAAAGAGAATTGAATAGAAAGTAATAGTGATTGTATTGAAACTTGAGGTACAGTAGAGCTCCACATCCTTAATCTATGGTGTGTAGAAACTCTACTGTTGAAAATACATAAGTGAAAGGTTCAGGCATGGCCAAATGGCCAGCCCCCTGAATGTGATCAATAGCCTCCTAAGATGAAGAATAAAACAAAACTGAGACCAAATATGTCTAATACAATAGTAAATTATCCTATTTATACTAGACTAGCTACTAGGGTTTACATGAGTAAGTATTTGATGCATAAATCGACTTCCGGGGCCCACTTGGTGTATGCTTGGGCTGAACTTGATCTATCCACGAGCTGAGGCTTCTCTTAGAGTTGAACGCCAAGTTATAACGTGTTTTGGGCATTCAACTCCGGATCATGACGTGTTTCTGGCGTTTAACTCCAGACAGCAGCATGTACTTGGCGTTCAACGTCAAGTTACGTCGTCAATTTCCGAATAAAGTATGGACTATTATATATTTCTGGAAAGCTCTGGATGTCTACTTTTTAACGCCATTGAGAGCGCGCCATTTGGAGTTCTGTAGCTCCATAAAATCCATTTCGAGTGCAGGAAGGTCAGATTCCAACAACATCAGCAGTCCTTTTGTCAGCCTTTTTCAGAGTTTTGCTCAAGTCCCTCAATTTCAGCCAAAAATTACCTGAAATCACAGAAAAACACACAAACTCATAGTAAAGTACAGAAATGTGAATTTAACATAAAAACTAATGAAAACATCCCTAAAAGTAGCTTGAACTTACTAAAAACTACCTAAAAACAATGCCAAAAAGCGTATAAATTATCCGCTCATCGCAACACTGGTGGACGAAATTGTGATTCCTATTTTCTTGTAATTGGATTTTAGAAATTGGCACTAGTGGACACAACTCCGTTCAACTAACCAGCAAGTGTACTGGGTCGTCTAAGTAATAAACCTTACGTGAGTAAGGGTCGAATCCACAGAGATTGTTGGTATGAAGCAAGCTATGGTCACCTTGCAAATCTCAGTTAGGCAGAT
>NC_029781.3:32125660-32126188 GCF_000817695.3 Arachis duranensis
TGCTTGGGCTGAGCTTGATCATTCCACGAGCTAAGGCATTTCTTGGCGTTAAACTTTGAGTTATGACGTGTTTTGGGCGTTTAACTCCGGATCATGACGTTTTTCTGGCGTTTAACTCCAGACAGCAGAGTGTACTTGGCGTTTAATGCCAAGTTACGTCGTCATTCTTCGAATAAAGTATGGACTATTATATATTGCTGGAAAGCCCTGGATGTCTACTTTCCAACGCCGTTGAGAGCGCGCCAATTGGAGTTCTGTAGCTCCAGAAAATCCATTTCAAGTGCAGGGAGGTCAGATTCCAACAGCATTAGCAGTCCTTTTGTCAGCCTTCTTCAGAGTTTTGCTCAAATCCCTCAATTTCAGTCAGAATTTACCTGAAATCATAGAAAAACACACAAGCTCATAGTAAAGTCCAGAAATGTGATTTTAACATAAAAACTAATGAAGACATCCCTAAAAGTAGCTCAAACTTACTAAAAACTATATGAAAACAATGCCAAAAAGCGTATAAATCATCCGCTCATCACA
>NC_029781.3:32127167-32127936 GCF_000817695.3 Arachis duranensis
TTACACACTAATGATCATGAAGTAGAGACACAAAAACATAGATAAACATAATACTTAAAAACCGAAAATAGAAAGAAAATAAAGGACAAGGAATGAATCCACCTCTAGTGGCGTCTTCTTCTTGAAGGACCAATGATGTTCTTCAACTCTTCTATGTCCCTTCCTTGCCTTTGTTGCTCCTCTCTCATTGCTCTTTGATCTTCTCTTATTTCTTGGAGAGTGAGGGCGTGTTCATGGTGTTCCACCCTTAGTTGTTCAACATTATGACTCAAGTCTTCCAAAGAGGTGCTCAGTTGCTCCCAATAGTTGTTGGGAGGAAAGTGCATTCCTTGAGGCATTTGATGATGAACTTCCTCATGTTCTTCTTGAGGGCCGTGAGGAACTTCCCTTGTTTGCTCCATCCTTTTCTTGGTGATGGGCTTGTCTTCTTCAATGGAGACATCTCCATCTATAATAACTCCGGCTGAATAACATAGATGGCATATGAGGTGGGGGAAAGCTAGCCGTGCCATGTATGAAGGCTTATCAGCTATTTTGTAGAGTTCATTAGAGATGACTTCATGAACCTCTACTTCCTCTCCAATCATGATGCTATGAATCATGATGGCCCGATCCACAGTAACTTCAGATCGGTTGCTTGTAGGGATGATGGATCTTTGGATGAACTCCAACCATCCTCTAGCTACAGGCTTGAGGTCCAGTCTTCTTAGTTGGACTGGTTTGCCTTTGGAGTCTACTCTCCATTGGGCGCCTTCCACACAAATGTCCA
>NC_029781.3:32131503-32131768 GCF_000817695.3 Arachis duranensis
AAGCATGAGTCTGTAGACTTCAGGATTAACTCCATTCGTCTTTACAGTCTCACAGATCTGCAAGAACTCAGTTAAGAACTGATAAGGATCTTCAGATGAAAGTCCATAAAACTTGCAGTTTTGTTGCATTAATGCAACTAGTTGAGGCTTAAGCTCAAAGTTATTGGCTCCAATGGCAGGAATAGAGATGCTTCTCCCATCAAACTTGGACGTTGGCTTTGTGAAGTCACCAAGCATTCTCCTTGCATTATTATTATTATTATTT
>NC_029781.3:32132047-32133228 GCF_000817695.3 Arachis duranensis
GATGAAGAAGAATTCGGATTCTTAGATGAAGAGAGGTGAAGAGAAGTGTTAGTAATTAAATAATTAAAATAGAATAAGAAAAGAGTAGAGGATTTTCGAAAATAATTTTTGAAAAAGAGTTAGTGATTTTCGAAAATTAAAGATAAAATAAGTTTAAAATTAAAATTTAAAACAATTAAAAAGAATTTTTTTGAAAAAAAGAGAGGGGGAATTTTCGAAAATTAGAGAGGGAAAAGTAGTTAGGTGGTTTTGAAAAAGATAAGAAACAAACAAGAAGTTAGTTAGTTGATTGAAAAAGATTTGAAATCACATTTTGAAAAAGATAAGAAGATAAGAAGTTAGATAAGATATTTTGAAATCAAATTTTGAAAAAGATAAAATTTTTGAAAAGGATAAGATAAAAGATAAAAAGATAAATTTTGAAAAAGATATTTTGAAAAAGATTTAATTTTAAAAATTACTTAACTAACAAGAAACTACAAGATAAGATTCTAGAACTTAAAGATTGAACCTTTCTTAACAAGAAAGTAACAAACTTCAAATTTTTGAACCAATCACATTACTTGTTGGTTAATTTTCGAAAATTTGATATAAAGATAAGAAAAAGATTTTTGAAAATATTTTGAAAAATAATTTTGAAATTTTCGAAAATTATATATAAAAAAAATGAAAAAGATATGATTTTTGAAAAAGATTTTGAAAAGAAAAGATTTTTAAAATTGAAATTTTGACTTGACTTGTAAGAAACAACTAATTTTAAAAATTTTTTGACCAAGTCAACCCAAAATTTCGAAAATTTGGAGGAAAATAAGGAAAAGATACTTTTTTTTTATTTTTGAATTTTTAAAGAAAAACACAAAAATGACCCAAAACATGAAAATTTTGGATCAAGACACAAGATTCATGCAAGAATGCTATGAATGTCAAGATGAACACCAAGAACACTTTGAAGATCACGATGAACATCAAGAACATAATTTTGGAAAATTTTTGATGCAAAGAAAGCATGCAAGACACCAAACTTAGAAATCTTTAATGCATGGAAAATATGAATGCAAAAATGCACATGAAAAACAACAAACAACACAAAACAAGAAATCATCAAGATCAAACAAGAAGACTTGTCAAGAACAACTTGAAGATCATGAAGAACACTATGAATGCATGAGATTTTCGAAAAA
>NC_029781.3:32134948-32135593 GCF_000817695.3 Arachis duranensis
GCCATTTCGAGTGCAGGGAGGTCAGATTCCAACAGCATCAGCAGTCCTTTTGTCAGCCTTCTTCAGAGTTTTGCTCAAATCCCTCAATTTCAGTTGGAATTTACCTGAAATCACAGAAAAACACACAAACTTATAGTAAAGTCCAGAAATGTGAATTTAACATAAAAACTAATGAAAACATCCCTAAAAGTAGCTCAAACTTACTAAAAACTATATAAAAACAATGCCAAAAAGCGTATAAATTATCCGCTCATCAAACACCAAACTTAAATTGTTGCTTGTCCCCAAGCAACTAAAAATCAAATAGGATAAAAAGAAGAGAATATACTATAAATTCCAAAATATCAATGAATATTAATTCTAATTAGATGAGCAGGACTTGTAGCTTTTTGCTTCTGAACAGTTTTGGCATCTCACTTTTTCCTTTGAAGTTTAGAATGATTGGCTTCTCTAGGAACTTAGAATTTCAGATAGTGTTATTGACTTTCCTAGTTAAGCATGTTGATTCTTGAACACAGCTACCTATGAGTCTTGGCCGTGGCCCTAAGCACTTTGTTTTCCAGTATTACCACCGGATACATAAATGCCACAGACACATAACTGGGTGAACCTTTTCAGATTGTGACTCAGCTTTGCTAGAGTCCC
>NC_029781.3:32135995-32137409 GCF_000817695.3 Arachis duranensis
AAAAACCGAAAAACAGAAAGAAATAAGAACAAGGAATGAGTCCACCTTAGTGGCGTCTTCTTCTTGAAGGTCTAACAATGTCCTTAAGCTCTTCTATGTCCCTTCCTTGCCTTTGTTGCTCCTCCCTCATTGCTCTTTGATCTTCTCTTATTTCATGGAGAATGATGGAGTGTTCATGATGTTCCACCCTTAATTGTTCCACATTGTGGCTCAAATCTTCTAAGGAGGTGTTGAGTTGCTCCCAATAGTTTTTGGGAGGAAAGTGTATCCCTTGAGGCATCTCAGGGATTTCTTGATGATGAGCTTCCTCATGCATCTCTTGAGAATCGTGAAGGGTTTCTCTTGCTTGCTCCATCCTCTTCTTGGTGATGGGCTTATCCTCTTCAATAGGAATGTCTCCTTCTATGATAACTCCAGCTGAGTAACATAGATGGCAAATAAGGTGAGGAAAAGCTAGCCTTGCCATGGTGGAGGACATGTCAGCTATTTTGTAGATTTCATTGGAGATGACCTCATGAACTTCTACTTCCTCTCCAATCATGATGCTATGAATCATGATGGCCCGATCCACAGTAACTTCAGATCGGTTGCTAGTAGGAATGATGGAGCGTTGAATGAACTCCAACCATCCTCTAGCCACAGGCTTGAGGTCCAGTCTTCTTAGTTGAACTGGCTTGCCTTTGGAGTCTCTTTTCCATTGAGCGCCTTCCATACATATGTCCATTAGGACATGGTCCAACCTTTGATTATAGTTGACCCTTCTAGTGTAGGGGCGTTAATCTCCTTGCATCATGGGCAAGTGGAACGCCAACCTCACATTATTCAGACTAAAATCTAAGTATTTTTCCCGAAACATTGTGAGATAATTCTTTGGATTTGGGTTCATACTTTGATCATGGTTCCTAGTGATCCATGCATTGGCATAGAACTCTTGAACCATTAAGATTTCCGACTTGTTGCATGGGGTTGGTTAATACTTCCCAACCTCTTCTTCGGATCTCATGTCGGATCTCCAGATACTCATTCTTCTTGAGCTTGAAAGGGACCTCAGGGATCACCTTCTTCTTTGCCACAACTTCATAGAAGTGGTCTTGATGGCTCTTGGAGATGAATCTTTCCATCTCCTATGACTCAGAGGTGGAAGCTTTTGTCTTCCCTTTTTCTTTTCTAGAGGATTCTCCGGCCTTATGTGCCATTGATGGTAGTGGAAAACAAAAAAGATTGTGCTTTGACCACACCAAACTTAAAATATTGCTCGTCTTCGAGTAATAGAAGAAATAAGAGAAGAAGAAGAAGAAGAGAAAATGGTAGAGAGGGAGAGATGTAGGTTCGTCCTAGGTGAAGAAGAAGGGGTTGTGTTGTGTGAAAATGAAGTAGAATGGAAGGGTATATATAGGGAGAGGGGGGAGTGTAT
>NC_029781.3:32137539-32138650 GCF_000817695.3 Arachis duranensis
TGGTGAAGGGGGTGATTGGGAAGAGGAATTGAGGTGATTGGTGAGGAGTGTTGGGAAGTGTGACATAGGGAAATCACAAAATAGGATTAGGAGGTAAGGTGGGAATATGTTAGGTGGCGATCCTGTGGGGTCCACAGATCCTGAGGTGATCCTGTGGGGTCCACAGATCCTGAGGTGTCAAGGAATTCCATCCCTGCACCAAATAGGCATGTAAAATGCCTTTGCACACCATTCTAGCATTTAAACGCCGAGTGGTGCACATTCTGGGAGTTCAACGCCCATGTAAAGCATGTTTCTGGCGTTGAACGCCAGTTTCATGCTTGTTACTGGCGTTCAGCGCCAGCTTTTCTTCTCTAGGCATATTCCTGGCGTTCAGCCCCAAAATGTTGCTTGTTTTTGGCGTTCAGCGCCAGGTTGATGCTCTGTTCTGGCGTTGAACGCCAGCCAGATGCATCTTACTGGCGTTGAAAGCCAGCCTGTGCTTTCTCCAGGGTGCGAATTCTTTCTGCTGTTTTTGCTTCTGTTTTTAATTTTTATGATTTTTTTCGTGACTCCATATGATCATGTACCTAATAAAACACAAAATAACAATAAAATAAAATAAAATAAAAATTAGATAAATAAAATTGGGTTGCCTCCCAACAAGTGCTTCTTTAATGTCAATAGCTTGACAATGGCTCTCATGGAGCCACAAAGGTGATTAGGTCAATGTTGTATAGTCCCAACACTAAACTTAGAGTTTGGATATGGAATCTTGACACCAAACTTAGAGTTTGGTTGTGGCCTTCCAACACCAAACTTAGAGTTTGACTGTGGGGGCTCTTCTTGACTCTGAACTGAGAGAAGCACTTCATGCTTACTCTCTTTTGTCACAGAGGGATGGCCATGTGCCTTAAACACAAGGTAGTTCCCATTCAATTGAAGGACTAATTCACCTCTGTTGACATCTATCACAGCTCCTACCGTGGCTAGGAAAGGTCTTCCAAGGATGATGTATTCATCCTCTTCCTTCCTAGTGTCTAAGATTATGAAATCAGCAGGGATGTAAAGGCCATCAACCTTTACTAACACGTCCTCCACTATTCCATAAGCTTGTCTCAATGACTTGTCT
>NC_029781.3:32139355-32143818 GCF_000817695.3 Arachis duranensis
TTATAGGTGTTTCCATAAGGTTCACCCATGTAATTAACCTCTGCCATGGCAGGGTTCTCAGGATCATAAGCTTCTTCAGAAGCTGCCTCTTTAGTACTGTTAGATGTATTTTACCATTCATTCAGACTTTGAGAGATCATGTTGACTTGCTGAGTCAACACTTTGTTCTGAGCCAATATGGCATTCAGAGCATCAATTTCAAGAACTCCTTTCTTCTGAGGTATCCCATTATACACGAAATTTCTCTCAGAAATGTACATGAATTGGTTGTTTGCAACCATGTCAATGAGTTCTTGAGCTTCTGCAGGTGTTTTCTTTAGGTGAATAGATCCACCTGCAGAATGGTCCAATGACATTTTCGAAAATTCAGATAGACCATAATAGAATATATCTAATATGGTCCATTCTAAAACATGTCAGATGGACATCTTTTGGTCAGTTGCTTGTATCTTTCCCAAGCTTCATAGAACGATTCACCATCTTTTTGTTTGAATGTTTGAACATCCACTCTCAGCTTGCTCAGCTTTTGAGAAGGAAAGAATTTATCCAAGAAAGCTGTGACCAGCTTATCCCAGGTGTCCAGGCTATTCTTAGGTTGTGAATCCAACCATATTCTAGCTCTGTCTCTTACAGCAAAAGGGAAAAGCATGAGTCTGTAGACTTCAGGATCTACTCCATTCGTCTTTACAGTCTCACAGATCTGCAAGAACTCAATTAAAAACTGATAAGGATATTCAGATGGAAGTCCATGAAACTTGCATGTAAATTCTCCCAAAATTATGATTAAGAGTAAAAATATACTTTTTAGGTACTTAATTTGCCAAATTTAATTCACTTTAATTTCATTCGATGCCTTTATGTGCTTGTTTTGTGATTTCGGGCTTTGAAGGCAATGAGTGGATTAAATAAATGAAGAAAAAGCATGTAAAATGGAGAATAAGAGAGGTGAAGAGAAGTGTTAGTAATTAAATAAATAGAATAAGAAAAGAGAGGGAGAATTTCGAAAATAATTTTTAAAAAAGGGTTTGTAATTTTCAAAAATTAGAGATAAGATAAGATTAAAATTAAAATTTAAAACAAAAGAATTTTTGAAAAAGAGATGAGATATTTTCGAAAATTAGAGAGGGAAAAGTAGTTTGATGGTTTTGAAAAAGATAAGAAACAAACAAAAAGTTAGTTGGAAAAGATAGTAAAATCAAATTTGAAAAGATAAGAAGATAAGAGGTTAGATAAGATATTTTGAAATCAAATTTTGAAAAAGATAAAATTTTTGAAAAAGATAAGATAAAAGATAAAAAGATTTAATTCAAAAATTTGAAATTACTTACTTTACTAACAAGAAACTTCAAGATAAGATTCTAGAACTTAAAGATTGAACCTTTCTTAATAAGAAAGTAACAAACTTCAAATTTTTGAATCAATCATATTAATTATTAGTGAATTTTCGAAAATTAGATGTAAAGATAAGAAAGAGGTTTTGAAAAATATTTTGAAAAAGATTTTTGAAATTTTCGAAAAATGGAAAAAATGAAAAAGATATAATTTTTGAAAAAAGATTTTGAAAAGATAAGATTTTTAAAATTGAAATTTTGACTTGACTTGTAAGAAACAACTAATTTTAAAAGTTTTTTGACCAAGTCAACCCATAATTTCGAAAATTTGGAGGGAAATAAGGAAAAGATATTTTTTTCATTTTTGAAATTTTTAAAGATGAGAGAGAAAAATATAAAAATGACCCAAAATATGAAAATTTTGGATCAAACACATACTGCATGCAAGAACACTATGAATGTCAAGATGAACACCAAGAACACTTTGAAGATCATGATGAACATCAAGGACATAATTTTGGAAAATTTTTTATGCAAAGAAAACATGCAAGACACCAAACTTAGAAATCTTTAATGCATGGACTCTAACAAACGAAAAATGCATATGAAAAATAACAAACAACACAAAACAAGAAATCATCAAGATCAAACAAGAAGACTTGTCAAGAACAACTTGAAGATCATGAAGAACACTATGAATGCATGGAATTTCAAAAAATGCAAGAAAAAATTTTAAAAGCATGCAATTGACACCAAACTTAAAAATTGACTCAAGACTCAAACAGGAACACAAAATATTTTTTATTTTTATGATTTTATTAATTTTTTTGGATTTTTATTAATTTTTCCGAAAATAAAGTTTGGAAAAACGAAAAAGAAAAGAAAAATTTTGAAAAAGATTTTTGAAAAAAAATTTTGAAAAGAAAATTACCTAATCTGAGCAACAAGATGAACTGTCAGTTGTCCATACTCGCACAATCCCCGGCAACGGCGCCAAAAACTTGGTGGATGAAATTGTGATACGAGAGTTCCAGGTACTGTTAGAGAAGCTTTTTCTTTCCACAACTCCGTTCAACTTAACCAGCAAGTGTACTGGGTCATCCAAGTACTACCTTACGTGAGTAAGGGTCGATCCCACAGAGATTGTTGGTATGAAGCAAGCTATGGTCACCTTGTAAATCTCAGTTAGGTAGATCAAGCATTTTCTTTGTTTTTGTTCTCTGTTCTAAGTTGAAAGCAAGGTGTTTGAGTTATTGCCTCACTAAGAAATTCTTTCTCTGTGACATGAATTTCAAACTTCATTGATGTTTACAAAATACAAATGGAGTTCAACTCATCTTATGGTCAAACAAATTTTTACGGGATATTGCCCACCATCACCACCCTCTAATGGTGGCTGGGAATATCACCAAGAATTAACAGAGTCTGAGCACTCCAATTCATGGAGATTTGCTTCAGAGACACAAGATGAGCAAGAAAATCATATGGGATACTTTCCACCACCACAAAATGATTCAAGTCATTATTCTAATGGTGGCTGGGAATATCACCAAGAAATGAAAGAGCATTCACCCTCACATCCCAGTTTCTGATTTGAAAGTTCTTCATCACTTGATTATGCCTCAACACAAAGTTTCCTCCAAAATCCATACAAGTCATCCCATCAATCACACAACTCATTCCACACCCCTCAACACAACTTCACCACAACATATCCACGTCACTAAAATTACTCTCAACCTTCATCTCTTGAACCACCAGATGAGGATTACCTTCAAGCCATTGAAATACATAGAAAACTCGTGGAAAGATACACACAACCCCAATCCTGGAAAGAAATCATCCTCAAGAAGATGAATGAGCCCTTAGAGCAAACAAGGAGGAACTTAGAACCATCAAACAGAGAGGATGAAGACCAATTTGTGGGTGAGGAAGTGGAAAAGCAAGATGAGGAAGCCTCTGTGTCAAACTCATGGAACCACCAATGCAAGAGGCTCTTGATAAAGAAATCACTCCAACAATCACACAGCAACCAAAACTTGGATTCAAGGAAGTGAAGGCAATTAACAAAAGCACCAAGAAGAGGATTGTGACCAAGATATCAAGGACAATATTCAAGAAAAGGTCAACTGCAAACAATCTCCCCCCTGATCAAGCAAGCAAGCTCAACCAAGCCAATTTCAAAAGAAAGCTTGCTGAGAGGAAACCAAGAAAGGGGACAATAGCTGAAACTTCTCCTCCCTTGAAGTCATTCCTCTTAACAAACTGGAAGAAGAGGAAGAAAGTGAAGAACAGGTAGACAGTAAGTACATTTCTTCTCCATACTTTGTTTAAATTTCAATAAATTGGCATATGATTACATTCTAAGTTTGGTGTTGCCTTGCAACTATTTTCAATATTTTTGGATGATTGCATCAAATCAAAAATGAAAGTGACACACCAAGATTCTAATTTTGGTGTGCCACTTATTTTCTATGCAATTCATTCAAGCAACACTACTTGTCTGCATAATCATAATGCCTCTGCAGTTTTATTTTTTTTAATTTGACACTTTTTCATTCTACTTTCTTTAGTCATTTTTCTGTTTTTAAATGCTTTCATTTTAGTTTGCTTATTTACTGTGTTTGCTAATACATTACTGATGAGCAGATAATTTATACGCTTTTTGGCATTGTTTTTATATAGTTTTTAGTAAGTTTAAGCTACTTTTAGGGATGTTTTCACTATTTTTTATGTTAAATTCACATTTCTGGACTTTACTATGAGTTTGTGTGTTTTTCTGTGATTTCAGGTAAATTCTGACTGAAATTGAGGGATTTGAGCAAAACTCTGAAGAAGGCTGACAAAAGGACTACTGATGCTGTTGGAATCTGACCTCCCTGCACTCGAAATGGATTTTCTGGAGCTACAGAACTCCAATTGGCGCGCTCTCAACGGCGTTGGAAAGTAGACATCCAGGGCTTTCCAGCAATATATAATAGTCCATACTTTATTCGAAGAGTGACGACGTAACTTGGCGTTGAACGCCAAGTACACGCTGCTGTCTGGAGTTAAACGCCAGAAAAACGTCATGATCCGGAGTTAAACGCCCAAAACACGTCATAACCTGAAGTTTGACACCAAGAAATGCCT
>NC_029781.3:32144557-32144761 GCF_000817695.3 Arachis duranensis
GCTCTACAGCATCTCCATCTGCTTATCTGAAATTCCTACCAATGAATCTGCATAAGTATTCTATCCCTTTTATTTCTACCCTTTATTTCTATTTTCGAAAACCCATAAACAATTTTAATCTGCCTAACTGAGATTTGCAAGGTGACCATAGCTTGCTTCATACCAACAATCTCTGTGGATTCGACCCTTACTCACGTAAGGTTT
>NC_029781.3:32144872-32145250 GCF_000817695.3 Arachis duranensis
TAATTTCGTCCACCAAGTTTTTGGCGCCGTTGCCGGGGATTGTTCGAGTATGGACAACTGACGGTTCATCTTGTTGCTCAGATTAGGTAATTTTCTTTTCAAAAATCTTTTTCAAAATTTTTCTTTTATTTTTCGTTTTTTTTAAAAAATGTTTTTCGAAAAAAATTAATAAAAATACAAAAAAATTAGAAAATCATAAAAATCAAAAATATTTTGTGTTTCTTGTTTGAGTCTTGTGTTAATTTTTAAGTTTGGTGTCAATTGCATGCTTTTAAAATTTTTCTTGCATTTTTTTTCGAAAACTCCATGCATTCATAGTGTTCTTCATGATCTTCAAGTTGTTCTTGACAAGTCTTCTTGTTTGATCTTGATGATTTC
>NC_029781.3:32145350-32146636 GCF_000817695.3 Arachis duranensis
GATTTCTAAGTTTGGTGTCTTGCATGTTTTCTTTGCATAAAAAATTTTTCAAAATTATGTTCTTGATGTTCATCATGATCTTAAAGTGTTCTTGGTGTTCATCTTGACATTCATAGCATTCTTGCATGCATTCATTGTTTTGATCTAAAAATTTCATGCATTGAGTATTTTTGTTGTTTTTCTTTCTCATAATTAAAATATTCAAAAATAAAAAAAATATCTTTTCCTTATTTCCCTCCAAAATTTCGAAATTTTGGGTTGACTTGGTCAAAAATTTTCAAAATTAGTTGTTTCTTACAAGTCAAGTCAAAATTTCAATTTTAAAAATCTTATCTTTTCAAAATCTTTTTCAAAAATCATATCTTTTTCATTTTTGACATAATTTTCGAAAATTTCAAAATTATTTTTCAAAATATTTTCAAAAATATTTTTCTTATTTTTATATCAAATTTTCGAAAATTAGCAAAATCTTTTTCTTATCTTTTATATCATATTTTCTGAAAATATGCTAACAATTAATGTGATTGGTTCAAAAATTTGAAGTTTGTTACTTTCTTGTTAAGAAAGGTTCAATCTTTAAGTTCTAGAATATTATCTTGTAGTTTCTTGTTAGTTAAGAAATTTTTAAAATTAAATCTTTTTCAAAATATCTTTTTATTAAAATTTTTATCTTATCTTTTTATCTTTTATCTTATCTTTTTCAAAAAAAATTTTATCTTTTTCAAAATTTGATTTTAAAATATCTTATCTAACTTCTTACCTTTTTATCTTTTTCAAATTTGATTTCAAATCTTTTTCAATCAACTAACTAACTTTTTGTTTGTTTCTTATCTTTTTCAAAATCAACTAACTACCTATCCCTCTCTAATTTTCGAAAATTCTCCCTCTCTTTTTCAAAAATTCTTTTTAATTGTTTTACATTTTAATTTTAAACTTATTTTATTTTTAATTTTCGAAATTACTAACTTCTTTTTCAAAAACTATTTTCGAAAATCCTCTCCCTCTCCTCTCTTCTTCTATTTAATTATTTAATTACTAACACTTCTCTTCACCTCTCTTCATCCACAAATCCAAATTTCCTTCTTCATTCTTCTACCTCTTTCTTCTTCCACTAACATAAGGGAATCTCTATACTGTGACATAGAGGATTCCTTTTTCTTTTCTTGTTTTCTTCTCTTTCTTATGAGCAGGAACAAAGATAAAGGCACTCTTGTTGAAGCTGATCCAGAACCTGAAAGGACTCTGAAGAGAAAATTAAGAGAAGTTAAATTACAACAATCCAGAAA
>NC_029781.3:32147195-32148083 GCF_000817695.3 Arachis duranensis
AATACCTGAAATCACAGAAAAACACACAAACTCATAGTAAAGTCCAGAAAAGTGAATTTTAACTAAAAACTAATAAAAATATACTGAAAACTAACTATATCATATCAAAAACATACTAAAAACAATGCCAAAAAGCATACAAATTATCCGCTTATAACCCATCATGGAGAAATCATCCAAATTTCTCCTGGAAGGATCAACAAAAGCCTCAACAAGGCTTTAACAATGGTGGACGCAATAGGCTGAATAATAGTAAGCCATATCCATCATCTTCTCAGCAACAGACAGAGAACTCTGAAAAAATAATTCTAATTTAGCCAATATAGTCTCTGATCTATCAAAAGCCACTTTCAGTTTCATGAATGAAACCAGATCCTCCATTAGAAATTTGGAGGCACAAGTGGGCCAGCTGAGTAAAAGAGTTATTGAAACTCCTCCCAGTATTCTCCCAAGTAATACAGAAGAGAATCCAAAAGGAGAGTGTAAGGCCATTGATTTGATCAAAGTGGCCGAATGCACTAAGGAGGAGGAGGACGAAAATCCTAGTGAGGAAGACCTCCTGGGACGTCCTTCAAGCAAGAAGGAGTTTCCTATTAAGGATCCTAAGGAATCTGAGGCTCACCTAGAGACCATAGAGATTCCATTAAATCTCCTTCTGCCATTCATGAGCTCTGAAGAATATTCATCCTCTGAAGAGGATGAAGTTGTGACTGGTGAGCAAGTTGCTCAATATCTAGGAGCTATCATGAAGCTGAATGCCAAGCTCTTTGGTAATGAGACTTGGGAAAGTGAACCTCCCTTGCTCATTAGTGACTTAAATACTTGGATTCAGGAAACTCTACCTCAAAAGAAACAAGATCCTGGCAAGTTCTTAATACCTTGCACCAT
>NC_029781.3:32148526-32149248 GCF_000817695.3 Arachis duranensis
GGAGCATCTGGCTGGCGTTCAACGCCAGAACAGAGCATGGATCTGGCGTTGAACGCCAGAAACAAGCAACATCCTGGTGTTTAAATGCCAGGAATACACCCTGAGGAAAGCTGGCGCTAAACGCTAGAACAAGCTTGAAACTGGCGTTCAACGCCAGAAACAAGCATCACATGGGCGTTTAACGCCCAGAACATGCACCAATGGGCGTTTGAACGCGAGAATGATGCATGAAGGCAATTTACACGCCTATAGGGTGAAGGAATGCTATTTCTTTTCACCTCAGGACCTGTGGACCCCACAGGATCTCCACCTCAAGATCTGTGGACCCCACATGATCCCCACCTACCTTTTCTTTTAATCCTATTCACACTCTCCTAATCCAAATCTCATTTTCAATGTCACCCTTCCCAATACCCTTCACCAATCACCTCAATTCCTCTTCCCAATCACCCCATGCACCATTCACATCAACCTCCTCTTCCCCATAAATCCCACCTACCTCCATTACATTCAAATTCAATTTCCCACCCTTTCCCACCCACCATGGCCGAAACCTAACCCTCCCCCCCTCCCTATAAATACCTCTCCTTTCTTCTTCATTTTCACACAACAAAAACCCATTCTTCTCTCATATAGCCGAACCCCCTTCTCTACTTCTCCCCCAAAATTCTCTTCTTCTTCTTCTTCTACTCTTCTTTTCTTTCTTGCTCGAGGATAGCAAA
>NC_029781.3:32153298-32154114 GCF_000817695.3 Arachis duranensis
AGGAAAATGACAACAATAGAGAAGATGGACTACAAGGTTGTAGAGTTCCTTTTCTTCTCATTTGTTTCCAGCACTTAAATTGCATGATTTTCTTCATCTTTTCTGTTTACATATGTGTATGAATAAAGCATAGCTTTGAATCTTGATTTGTAACATGTTGCTGTGGCATTATAACTACCAACTTGAATCTTGTGAGTTCAAAAGCAGTAAAGCATCATGATCATAAACAAACAAGGCATTAAAGAAGAATTTAGCATGTGCATACAAGTATTGGAAAGCTAATATGATTGATTGTTGCTCAATTGCATTGGATTTTATTTAATTGAAGTTTTTCATCTAGTACATTTTATGAAATCTTTTGAAATCATGAAAACCTTGAAGAAGCAAATACAATTAAAGCAAGAAAAGAAAAAGGGAAAGAATAAGAAAGCTAAAGGCTCTGAGTACCAATGGCAATTTATTTGTTAAGTGCTTGTGGTGTTTATGTATCAAGCCAAATGCTTGAAAACAAAACACTTAGAAGTCAAGGCTAGGCTCAAGTGCAAAAGCACTCCCTCAAAGCTCAAGGCTTTGAGCATTAATGATTAGAGAGTTAAGAAAAGAAACAAATGAGCTTAGTGAAGTCCTTTAATTCAAATGCTTGTGGTGCTTATGTATCAAGTGGTAATACTTGAAAACAAAGCATTTAGAAGTCGTAGCTTTGTTATTAACTCATGGGGCAAAGCACCAATCATTTATAAATCAAAAAGGATAAGCAAAAAAAAAATCAAAAAGCTTTTTTCAAGGAAGAATTATAAGAAAAAGATTTCATAAAAT
>NC_029781.3:32156305-32166216 GCF_000817695.3 Arachis duranensis
AAATCTGCTGCACTTATTTCATCTTTTAATTCTCTGCTTGATTGCTCTTTACATTTTCTTGTTGAATTTTAAATTTCCTGCACCCAATCCCCTTTACATTTAATGCAATTTACTTTTCGTGCAATTTAAGTTTCAGCTATTTTACTTTCTTGCACTTTAAGTTTTATGCAATTTTAATTTCTGCAACTTTAAATTTCCTATCATTTACAATTCTGTTGGCTACATTTCATCCAATATCCCTTCAATGTTAGCTTGACTAAACTAATCACCCACTAAAATTGCTTGATCCATCAATCCTTGTGGGATCGACCTCACTCTAAGTGAGTTATTACTACTTGATGCGACCCGGTATACTTGCCGGTTGTATTTGTGTGTTGGAAATTCATTTTTCCACAAAAACACCATCACAAGGTAAGGATAAGGATACATATATGGTGTGAGCTTATAAATTGAATCTTTAATTAACTCAAACTCTAACATAACCTATATATTTTGTATAACTATAGAGTTCGTACCTAGCTACCCAGGATTCTCTTTCACATTCCATACTCATGTATCAATTGTTTATTTTAATTCTATCATACATGCATTGACCTTTGAATTCTTAACTCAACATTGGGGCAATTTTGTCCCCTTATATATTTTTTATTTTTTTTCAAAATCAACATAGCTTATCAAGGTACATAGATTTTTTATTTTCATAGTTTCACATGAGTAGGTGTCCAAATTCCTATTATATTATCATGACATATCCCTTTATTATCTTTTGTTCCCACAATTTCCCATACTTAATTAGCACACACAATTCTATCTTAAGCTAACCAAAGATTCAAATTGGGGTATATAACTGTTTTTCTGCTTAAGGCTAGTAATGTGATAGATTATAGAACAAATGGGATTTAAAGGCTCAAAGTGGCTAACAAAGGTAATTGAAAGGGTAGGCTTAATTTGGATAAGTGAACTAAACAATTAATGGCCTCAATCATATGCAGCATATAAATATCCTATTCTACAAAAGAAAGAAAAACTAACTAAATATCCTAATTTATTGGTGTTTATGAAAGAAAAATTACCTCCGGAAGTCAGGTACTGACCGACTTCCCCACACTTAAGGATTTGCACCATCCTCGGTGTCATCTATCAGGAACAGTGGTGGGCTAGTGGCAGTGTCTTCACAGTCGGGACCGTCGTGGCTCCCTGTGCTGGTGAAAGAAGTGGAGTTCAGAGTGCCTGAATCGTCATTGGGTCTGTGATTGCCTGTAAGTAGCTCCTTGAGGTATTTGAAATGGCGGTGGTTGTGGCGCTCTCGGAGCTTTGCTTTCTGTTCTTGTTAGTCCAATCGCTTTAGTATTTGGTGCAGCAGCTAACTAGTAAATGGTGGAGGAGCTGCAGCATCCTCTGTGGAATGGCTGGTAGTGACAAGTTGTGGTCTGAGATATCTCCCGCTAGGGACATACTGATCATCCCATGGAAGAATGGCTTTGGTGTCTCCAGCTCTGTAGGATACTCCGGCTGCTGAGATAAGATCAGAGACCAAGGCGGGAAAAGGTAGGTTGTCTGCAATCTGCACATGTTCCATAGCATTCTGGATATGTCTCGGTAAATTAAGAGGCTGGTCCGTGAGGATGCACCATAGTAGAATGGCCATGTCTGCCGTGAAGGATGACTCATGAGTACTCGGAAAGACGTAATGGGCCATAATCTGTGCCCATTTGTGAGCCTCTAAGGTAAGTGCGGAAGTCGAGATTCCCATAGGATGGGAATGATGGTATCCAAAGATCCATTTGCTGCCAGGTTGAGCGATAACTCTGAGATCAAAGGTGTACGCCTAGCATTTGATGGCGGCTTTCTGAAAAGCGTCCAATCCTTCTGGAGCAGGGGGAAGATCTAAGGCTTGCTGAATGGCCTCTTCTGTAACGGGGACTTGCTTCTGGCATAAATAAACTGACTGCAGAGTCGGCAGGTGGAAGTTGGAGTAGAACTCAACAACCCAAGAAAGATTAACCAATCGTGGCTGTCTCTGTAAGAATCCCCAATCTCTTTGTGCAATTTGTGGCTCAACAAATTCAGCAATACAAGGCGGAAGGATAAGAAGGTGTTCATTGTTGTAATTTCGAGCTGCCAGAATAGGAAACATCTACTCACAATAGCGATTTGGAAATCGTGCAGTGTCCTTTGCTGGGAAGGCTCTCTCCTTTTCATCAACCTTGATAATCCTTTTAATTCTTTTTGTTGAAGGCTTGACTGCAGTTGAAGAAGGCTCTGCCACTAACGCTTTCTTCGTTCCTTTCCTTGCTATGGGTTTAGGGGTAGCTTTTTCTTTGCCTTTCTTAGTGGCCATTCTGAAAAAGGAAAGAGAAAGTAAGTTAAATCCAAAGAGATAAAACAAGGAAGGGATTGAATGAGTGATAATCCGTGCACGGTAAAGATGAATGAAGTAAACACATGGTCATGACAACATGTGAAAAGATCAATAAATGGATAGAATAAGTGCACGATAGGGAAGTAGATGCAAGATGTTTATTGGCATGCCGGCAAGGGCATGAGTAGCATAGATCAAGCATCACTTCGTAACAAACTATCACATTTGTATTGACAATTAAATTCAATTAATAAAACAGTAAAGGGAATTTGTGAAAAGCATGCATTGAATAGTAGAATAGGATAATGTAGAAAAGTGCATAATGCCACATGGGCTTTTTCACAAACACATAGCATGCATGGTAAATAAACCAATGAAAATAATAAATTGAACATGCAAGCAACCCCTTTAAAAATATAATTGCCAAACAATTATGAAACAATCCACAATGACCAAATAAATTTCCAACACCAATAAAAAGGAAAGAAAAAGAAAACATATGCAATGAAAGTAAAAAGAAAGAGAAATGAAGAAGAAAACATAAATAAAGAAGAAGAATAGAAAAGTAAAGAGGGAAGAAGAAAAGAAAAACCTTGATAATGGTGGTGAGAGAGAAAGAGTAGAAGGTGAGAATGAGGGAAGAAGGAAGAAGGGTGGGAAGAAAGAAAGGGAGGGAAAAGAAAAAGTAGAATTGGGGGAAGAGAAAGATAAGATATGTGGCAAATTAGGATAAGCTGTGTGGCGCAAGCGACGCGGACGCGTGAGTGACGCGTTCGCGCAAATGCGCATTAAGTGAATCGACGCGGACGCGTCAGTCACGCGGACGCGTGACACATTTATGCTACTGGCGCAAGGGTAGCCTCGCGCTCGCACAACTCTCTGCTCGAATTTTTATTTTTGCCAAATGTTGGGTGACACGATCGCGTAGGTCACACGATCGCGTGAGTGGCCACTAG
Organism: Arachis duranensis; assembly: GCF_000817695.3. Classification (NCBI taxonomy): domain Eukaryota; kingdom Viridiplantae; phylum Streptophyta; class Magnoliopsida; order Fabales; family Fabaceae; genus Arachis; species Arachis duranensis. The sequence goes on from NC_029781.3 coordinate 32,159,624, forward strand.
AAGGATATGATACGGACGCGTGAGCCATGCGTCTACGTGGGAAGAATTTGTGCGTTCAGCACTGATCCATCACCACTCTAGCACAACTTTCGATCGTGCACCATGTTACATCGAATTCCAGGGCACGCGGCCGCGTGAGTGACGCGGACGCGTGGGAGGATAATTTTTGCACTTGACGCGGACGCGTCAGCGACGCGGTCGCGTGTGATGATTTATGCCAAAGGCACGCCTCCAGCCACGCTCTGGCGTGACTCTCTGTTCAATTCCCCTTTCTTCAAAATGCACTAGTGACGCGGACGCGTCAGCGACGCTTACGCGTCGCGTGCGTAAAATATATATATATATTATGCAAATGCAATATGCAAATGATGTGCAAGATAGAGGTAGTAGTATGCAGAAGAGTTATAGATGAGGGAAGAGAAGGAGAAAAAGAAGAACGATCATGCCGTGGTGGGTTGTCTCCCACCTAGCACTTTGCTTTAACGTCCTTAAGTTGGACGCTGCAGTAGCTCAGTTTTTAGTTGCGAGTGGATCCTCTAGGAGGAAGATCTCTAACTCCTTGTTTTTCGTCGCTTTCTCACCATGGTAGAGCTTCAAACGATGTCCATTAACCTTGAGAAGTTCAGAGCTTGAAGGGTGACTTAGATGAAAAACTCCGTACAGCTCAGCCCTCTCGACTCTATATGGACCTTCCCACCTTAATCGCAGTTTGCCTGGCATGAGCCTCAGTCTAGAGTTGTAAACAAGGACCAAATCCCCAGGTTGAAACTCCTTTCTCTTGATGTGTTGATCATGTACAGCCTTTGTTTTCTCCTTGTATAATCTCGAGTTCTCATAAGCCTCTAGGCAAAAGCTCTCCAATTCTTGCAGTTGCAACTTCCTTTCAGCTCCAGCTTTCTCAAATCCCATGTTGCATTCCTTTGCTGCCCAAAAAGTTTTGTGCTCCACCTCAACTGGAAGGTGACAAGCCTTTCCATAGACTAAGCGGAAGGGACTCATCCCAATGGGTGTCTTGTATGCTATTCTATATGCCCAGAGTGCATTTTGTAGTCTGGTACTCCAGTCTCTTCTATGAGGTTTGACTATCTTCTGTAAAATGTGCTTTATCTCTCTGTTAAACACCTCGGCTTGTCCATTAGTCTAAGGATGGTAGGCTGTTGCTATTTTATGAATGATCCCATGCTTCTTCAGTAATCCTGTTAGTCTCCTGTTACAAAAATGGGTGCCTTGATCGCTCACGATTGCTCGTGGTGATCCAAAGCGACAAATAATGTGGTTTCTAACAAAGGAAACAACGATGTTAGCATCATCAGTACGGGTAGGAATGGCTTCCACCCATTTAGAAACATAGTCTACAGCTAACAATATATAGAGGTGGCGATTAGAATTTGGAAATAGACCCATGAAGTCAATGCCCCAAACATCAAAAATTTCACAGAAAAGTATACTTTGTTGAGGCATTTCATCCCTCTGGGATATATTACCAAACCTTTGGCCTGGGGGACAAGATTTACAAAATTCAACAGCGTCTTTAAAAAGGGTGGGCCACCAGAATCCATAGTCTAAGATTTTTCTAGCTGTTCTTTGAGGGCCAAAATGTCCTCCACTCTCAGATGAGTGACAAGCCTTTAAAATGGACTGGAATTCTGATTGAGGCACACACCTTCTAATTACTTGGTCAGCGCCACATCTCCATAAATATGGGTTATCCCATATATAATATTTAGACTCGCTTTTTAGCTTGTCTCTTTGGTGTTTAGTAAAGTGTGGAGCAAAAGTGCGGCTAACTAGATAATTAGCTACAGGTGCATACCAAGGGGTTACCTCAGATACTGCTTGTAGGTTATCAAATGGAAAATTATCAGCTATAGGAGTGGAGTCATCCTTAATGTGTTCAAGGCGACTCAAGTGGTCTGCCACTAGATTCTGGTTACCACTCCTGTCCTTTATTTCTAAATCAAATTCTTGTAGTAGCAGTATCCAACGTATAAGCCTTGGTTTGGATTCCTTTTTAGCTAATAGATACTTTAGAACTGCGTGGTCTAAATACACTACTACCTTAGTACCAAGTAAATAGGCTCAAAATTTATCCAGAGCAAAAATAATAGCAAGAAGCTCTTTTTCAATAGTAGTGTAGTTAGACTGAGCGGCGTCTAAAGTTTTAGACATATAAGCAATAACAAAAGGGTCCTTACCTTCACGCTGAGCCAGTGCTGCTCCTACTGCATGGTTGGAAGCATCGCACATGATTTCGAATGGCTGGCACCAGTCCGGTCCTCTCACAATTGGAGCTTGAGTCAGGGCGGTTTTCAGCTTATCAAACGCTTGTTTGCAATCTTCACTGAACTCAAATTCAATATCCTTCTGCAGTAGTCTGGATAGGGGAAGTGCTACCTTACTAAAGTCCTTAATGAATCTTCGGTAGAAACCTGCATATCCAAGGAACGAACGGACTTCCCTCACAGAAGAGGGGTAAGGCAAACTAGAAATAACATCCACCTTTGCTAGATTTACAGAAATGCCAGTATTAGATACAACATGTCCCAGTACGATTCCTTGTTTAACCATAAAATGACATTTTTCAAAATTCAATACAAGGTTTGTACTAACACATCTATCTAATACTCTAGATAAACTATCCAAGCAAAGGTTAAAAGAATCACCATAAACGCTAAAATCATCCATAAAAACCTCCATACAGTCCTCAATAAGATCAGAGAAAAGACTCATCATGCACCTTTGGAAGGTAGCTGGTGCATTGCACAGGCCAAAGGACATTCTCTTGTAAGCATAAGTCCCAAAAGGACATGTAAAGGTAGTCTTTTCCTGATCCTCAGGAGCTATATAAATCTGGATATAGCCTGTGTAACCATCTAAAAAGCAATAATGTGATTTACCTGACAGGCGATCCAGTATTTGATTAATGAATGGAAGAGGGTAGTGATCCTTACGTGTAGCTTGGTTGAGATGCCTGTAATCAATGTAGACCCTCCAGGCATTTTGTACTCTGGTTGCTATGAGCTCTCCATGCTCATTCTTCACTGTAGTGACTCCAGACTTCTTGGGCACCACTTGTACTGGGCTCACCCATTCACTGTCTGAGATGGGGTAGATAATACCTGCCTCTAATAGTTTGGCGACTTCCTTCTTGACAACCTCTAAAATAGTGGGGTTCAATCTTCTTTGGGGTTGACGAACAGGAATTGCTCCTTCTTCTAAAAATATCCTGTGCTCACAGACTTGAGGGTTGATGCCTACTATGTCTGCTAAACTCCACCCAATTGCTTTCTTGTGCTTCCTCAGCACACTAAGTAACTGCTCTTCCTGCTGAGAAGTGAGGTCCCGTGCAATGATAACTGGAAACTTCTCCTTGTCCTCAAGGTAAGCATATTTGAGGTGTGGAGAGAGGGGTTTCAATTCTAACTTCTGGTCATGGTCTGGCTCTGGATTATCTGGAACTGGTGGCAGTGGTAGAGTACCTGCATTGTCCTCGGAATTCCCCACACATGGACCTTGTCCTATGTACTTATCTTCAAACTCTTCCTGGTGAACTTTAGCTTCGGTTTCATCTATGATGTCACACTGGAAGATAGAACGGTCTTCTGGAGGGTGTTTCATAACTCCATTCAGATTGAAGCTTACTACTTGGCCGTCTATTTCAAAAGAGTATGTGCTTGCGAAAGCATCTAATTTGAACTTCGAGGTCTTCAAGAAAGGTCTTTCGAGTAGGATTGATGATGGCTTCTCTGAGTCATTTTGGGGCATCTCCAGGATGTAAAAATCAATGGGGAAAGTGAGACCTTTAATGCCCACCAATACATCTTCAGCAACTCCAGCCACTGTAATAATACTTTTATCTACTAACACAAAACGAGCTGCCGACCTTTTTAAGGGAGGGAGCCTCAAAACATCATATACAGATAAACACATTATACTAACACATGCTCCTAAATCACACATGCAGTCAGAAAATATCACACCTCCAATGGTACAGTTAACCATGCATGGACCTGGATTACTACATTTTTCAGGTATATTTCCCATTAAAGCAGATATAGAACTTCCTAAAGGAATAGTTTCTAATTCATTAATTTTGTCTTTATGTATGCACAAATCTTTTAGAAACTTTGCATATTTAAGTACCTGTTGAATGACATCAAAAAGGGGAACAGTTACCTCAACCTTTTTGAAAATTTCTACCATTTTGGGATCAGGTTCCAACTGCTTCCTGGGCTTCCTTGCAAGTTGTGGAAATGGAATAGGAACGGCATCCTCTATAGTGTCTGCGCCCTTTGGTGCTTCTTTCTGTGATTTGGCATCTTCATCTTCATCCATGTCCTGTATGCTCTTTTCTTCTTCAACATCTTCTATTTCCATTACCTCTTCAGCTGAGGTGTGTTCAGGTGGATTTGGCTCTTCCTAATTCCTCTCTTGCAATGTGGTTCCGGACCTTAGGGTGATGGCATTAATACCACCCTTTGGGTTGGGTAATGGTTGAGAGGGGAGTCCACCATAGCTTGAGGACTGGTTGTTGGAGTTGTTCATTGATCCAATCTATGAGACAAGGGCTTGCAAAGTAGAATTCAAACCATTCAGAGTAGAAGTAAGCTTGTGTTCCATGGCGTGTTGTCTCTGATCAATAGATTGTAGTAACTCATCACTAGGAGATGAAAAGGGGTAAGTGATCTGAGAAGTCTGCTGAGATGCTTGAGGCTGCCTTAAATGAGGTGCTCTGTAGGACTGATTCTGATTCTACTGCCTGAAGTTGTTATTGTTATTTCACCTCTGATTTCCATTGTTATCTCTGCCTCCTCTGTTATGATTATCCCTCCAACCCTGGTTAGAATTGTCTCTCCAGCCTTGGTTAGAGTTATCCTGCCATCCTTGGTTATAGTTGCCACCTTGATTGTACCCTTGATTGGGGCGGTCATGAAAGCTATGAGTGGCTGCTACAGTGTTGTCTTCTGGTTTGGAGTTGCAGACACTCATCGGTATAGTGACTGTAATCTGCACAGATTTCACATACTCTTTGTGGAACCAATTGCTGGCTGTGCTATGGTGGAGAAGGCTGAACTTGCTGAGGCTGTTATTGATTCAGTTGCATCTACTTCAGCAAGTTAGTCATTTCACATAAGCTCTGAGCTATAGCAGCAGTCTCTTTACTAGTGGATACCTCTGCAACAGCTCTTGACCGACTTTGTTTCTACCTGTGATTCCTAGTAGAGTCAGCTAAGTCGCTGATTAATTGCCATGCTTCTTCCGTAGTCTTGTACTTTTTCATAGAACCATTGCTAGCACCTTCCAATGTGGTCCTATCTTGAGATTTCAAGCCCTGTGTAAAGTAGCCGAGCAACACTACCTTGTCAATCATATGATGGGGGCATGCTTCTCGAAGATTATTGAAGCGTTCCAAGTATTCATAGAGGGTCTCAGATTCATCCTGAACAATCATAGACATGTCCTTCCTCAGCTTATCAGCAACTTCAGCTGGAAAGAATTTCTCCAGAAACTCTCTCCAAAGTGTATCCCAGTTGGAAACAGTTGTTCTGGGTTCAGTGTAGTACCACTCTCTTGCCTTTTCCTCTAGAGAAAACGGGAAGGCTTTCAACAGAATGGATATTTCATCAGTGCCATCACGCTTAACAGTAGAACAAGCAGTCTGGAAATCCCTAAGATGCTTGATAGGCTCTTGAGCAGGTAAGCCATGAAACTTGGGCATCAAGTTGAGTAGTGAAGACTTTATTTCAAAATCTACAGCTACTGCTGGGTGGTGTGCTTGGAATGGTTGAAGCGTAAAATCAGGGGCTCCTTCCTCCTGGATAGTGACTCTTCTGGGTACTGCCATGTCACCTGCACGTAAATAAACTGGATCAGTAGAGAGGGAGCTTGTTTCTTCCTTAGATGACGGTTCAGGTTCGTCCTCAAAGAGGAGTCGCCGACGCCGAGCTTGCTGGTGCGCGAAATTGTGAACTATACTTTTTCACAACTCTCATAATCCCCGGTAATGGCTCCAAAAACTTGGTAGCTCAATACCATGGCATTACACAACTTCGCACAACTAACCAGCAAGTGTACTGGGTCGTCCAAGTAATAAACCTTACGCGAGTAAGGGTCGATCCCACGGAGATTGTTAGTATTGAAGCAAGCTATGGTCATCTTGTAAATCTTAGTCAGGCAAACTCAAATGGATATAGTGATGAACGAAAATAACACAAATGTAAAGATAGAGATACTTATGTAATTCATTGGTAGGAACTTCAGATAAGCGTATGAAGACGCCTTCCCTTCCGTCTCTCTGCTTTCCTACTGCCTTCATCCAATCCTTCTTACTCCTTTCCATGGCAAACTTGTGTAGGGTTTCACTGTTGTCAGCAGCTACCTCCCATCCTCACAGTGAAAACTAATGCTCATGCACTCTGTCACAGTGCGGCAAATCACCGGTTTGGTTCCCTCCCCTACCGGAATAGAATCACTCTTTTGCGTCTGTCACTAACGCCCAGTAGGTTACAGGTTTGAAGCACGTCACAGTCATTCAATCATTGAATCCTACTCAGAATACCACAGACAAGGTTTAGACCTTCCGGATTCTCTTA
>NC_029781.3:32166506-32175117 GCF_000817695.3 Arachis duranensis
TTTCGTGTAGAGACTCTTCTTGGAGTTAAACGCCAGCTTTAGTGCCAGTTTGGGCGTTTAACTCCCATTTGGGTGCCAGTTCCAGCGTTTAACGCTGGGATTTCTTGAGGTGACTTTGAACGCCGGTTTGGACCATCAAATCTTGGGCAAAGTATGGACTATCATATATTGCTGGAAAGCCCAGGATGTCTACTTTCCAACGCCGTTGAGAGCGCGCCAATTGGGCTTCTGTAGCTCCAGAAAATCCACTTCGAGTGCAGGGAGGTCAGAATCCAACAGCATCTGCAGTCCTTTTTGGTCTCTGAATCAGATTTTTGCTCAGGTCCCTCAATTTCAGCCAGAAAATACCTGAAATCACAGAAAAACACACAAACTCATAGTAAAGTCCAGAAAAGAGAATTTTAACTAAAAACTAATAAAAATATACTAAAAACTAACTAGATCATATCAAAAACATACTAAAAACAGTGTCAAAAAGTATACAAATTATCCGCTCATCACTTGCCTTATACGTGAAAGAGTTCTTTCAATCTCAGGGTCAAATACTGGCAAGCTTGGATCAGGAAGGAAACACGTCATTTAACGAAAGAAACGTACAGGTCATAGTGATAGAATGAAAAGAAAAATCACAATTAAAATAAATACCAATCAATAAATTAGCACACTGTTGCAACTCCCCGGCAACGGCACCAAAAATTGACGTGGCAGAAATTGACCGGTTAAGAATTTATTAATAGGGACATGTTGCAAGTACAGTCCTTAACCAGCAGAAAATTCACTTATCAATTTAAAAAGGGGTTGTCACAATATTGAAAATTAAAATACTGGGAGTATGAATCCCAGGTCGTCTCCCAACGAGTTGCAAGGAGATGTGCTATTTCATCAATCGGGTGTTTTCAAAAATGGTTGAGTTGATAAACAGAAATTTAAATTAGAAAATTTAATTAATTTTAAATAAAAGCCTTGACTGGGGGTAGATTAGTTGGAAGCCCTATTCTTGTTGAAATACTCTCAAGATTAATTAATAATTGGAAGTTACTCTGCTTAGTTAACCCTTACTAGGTAAAGGAAAGTCAAGCAAGTTGAAAATCGGTTTCTAGTCATAAGTCCTAATCCTCTCCCTTGGGAAGGACTAGAGTTAATGATTAGAGGGTGATTCAACAATAAACCCAATTATAATTTCTCTCTTGAGTAGTTCAACTCAAGGGTTCCTTTCAATCATCCCCAATCAAGTCATGGAACTACTCACTCATCATAATTATAAAATTCACAGAATTAATGGTGAAAATAAAAGAAGACATGATAAACAATAATGAAAGGATTAATTGAAAATAAAAATAGTCTATATTAACAACTTGTAAAAATAAGCCAAAGTCAACTCTAGAGGGATTAGAAATATGGAAGAGTAAATATAAAAAGTAAATAACAAAATAAGATGACTAGTACCGGAGGTAGACTCTTCTCAAAAGCTAAAGCCAAAATCTTCCAATGCTAATTATGAATGCTCAAGTAAGTGAAAAAAACCTAGGGGAGGATTAAATCTAGATCTAAAACTAAAAATTATGCAGAATGAATTGTGTCTCTCGTTTCTGCATGTTCCCTGACTCTAGTCTGTAATTCTGGGCCGAAAACTGGGTTGAAATCCGGCCTAGAAATTCTGCCAGTGACTTTTGAAATTCTGCAGATCGCGCACGTCATGCGGACGCATCATTCACGCGGACGCGTCATTCGGCATTTTTCTTTTCCATGCGAGCGCGTCGTCCATGCCTCCGCGTCGCTTCTGCTTTTCCAATCCGCACGTTCGCGTCACTCATGCGGCCGCGTCACTGCGAATTCCTTTCTTCCGCGCGGTCGCGTCGCTGACGCGTACGTGTCACTTCTCACTGGTCACCTCCTCAATTTCTTGTATTCCTTCTATTTTTGCAAGCTTCCTTCCCAATCTCTCACTCATTCATGCCCTATAAAACCTGAAGCACTTAACACACAGATCACGGCATTGAATGGAATAAAGGGGGATTAAAATACCTAATTAAAGGGTCTCTAGGAAGTAAGTTTTCAATCATGTAATAATTTTAGGAAGGAAATATAAATGCATGCTAATTATATGAATAAGTGGGTAAAGACCATGATAAAACCACACAATTAAACACATTGTAAACCATAAAATAGTGGTTTATCAAGATACATCAGATGTTAAATCTTCTGTTTGTTAGGGTTGACCTTATTTACGGATAAGTCGACCGCATACGCCAAAGCGAAGTATCTACCGCTGCTTCGCGATTTCGAGCAAATCCATACTTATAGTTGGGGGTCGGCATGTCTCATACATCTTTACAGAGCACTATACCGTGCATCACGTTATGATACAAAGGAGATGGATGGACCTCTAAATCTGTTGTTTGTTTGGGCATGAGAGCAGATGTCGTGTATTGTGCCCATACTGAGACAGACCCTACCACCAGCAGAGATGCCAGTTGCCATGAGGTAATAACTCTTATTTTATTCCTGTGTTATATTCACGATAATTGTTTGATTTACGGTACTTATGTAAATTTTTTATGTAAATTCTTATGTAAATTTTTCCAACGAATCATGTTTCAGGTGAAGTTATTTAGAACGGACCACAGCATGGTTATCGAAGACCGTAGAGAAATTTAGGCATGATATCGACGACATACAGGAGGTAAATATTTATGGTTCTTTTGATTCCTATTTCCAAATATTAATGTTATGGTTCTAATATACGAATTATATGTGGTAGTTTGAATAGCAGTCGTACAACGGGTTGTTCATTCCAGACGAGTTACATAGACATCTTGAGGTGTGTGATATCATTGCTCCATTGTTGTCGTTTGAGTGTGTCGAATGGCACCCTGTGGACCGAGTGATGCGTCAGTTTGGGTATGCACAACCTTCCCCGCGACCTGTAAGGGACATTCCAATGGACCAGCATTGCATGACTCTTCGCAGAGTGCAACTTCATGACGGGAGAGTTTTGCATGGGGCATGGATAGCGGAGTGGGGAAACAGGCGATATACTCGGTTGCGGGATCTGCACCCCCTTTTGACCTGGGACTTTATACCGACCATGCAGTACAGGGATTGGTACGTGGGCTCATATGGACATTTGCTGAGATTGTCAAAATACGTTCCTCAGCATCCACAGCCACCTGCACCACAGCCACCTGCATCTCAGGGACCACCTCAGAATGCAGTGTTTGAGCCGTTTTCTTGTTATGTACCATAGCCACCGGTCCACAGTCATGGTAGCCATCACCCTCAGCACATCCAGCACTCTCAGGGCAGCCACCATTCTTAGTACTCTCAAGGCAGCCACCATTCTTAGTACTCTCAGGGCAGCCACCACTCTCAGCACTCTCAGCCCATACTTACTATTCAAGCTGGTCATGATTGGTTTGAATTTTTCGTCAGCAGTTATGGAGATCAACAGCTATAGCATTGGGCCAATGCTAGTTTGGGTGGTTGGTCAGATTTTAGTGCTATGGGTTCACCGTCAGGATCGACTGATCCACATATGGCATCAATAGGTATGGGCCATGGTTTGTAGGGTCCTACTTCCGACTACACGTCAGGGGGTGTGTCATGTGATAGTGGTTTCCCGCAGCCGCAGCGGGCATATACAGTTGTTCACGAGTATGACCCCAGTGCATCCGCTCTAACAGAGGGAGGTGGGTTGGCTGCTCCGACAGAGGCAGATGGTTCGGCCGCTCCGAGTGTGGATGACTTAGTTTCAGGTCACCCATATGACCTATGGACGGAGCGAAATCCACCTGATAGGTATACCCCGTTGCAGTTCGGTCAGGGCATGATGGGTAAGGGACTGAATTGGTTGGCTCGAAAGAAGTGAGCTTGGGTTTAGCGTTTTTAGATTTAATTCTAAGAATTAAGTTAATGTAATTCGTATTTAATGTTTCGTATGTTGACCTATGTAATTCGTAGTTAATCTTTTGTATATTTACTTTGTACACTGCATGTCTATCATCCTCTATATTTAAATCATTTTGTATCCCTTCTGCTTCTACAGTTTCAAACTCAACATACAACTCAATTTGTGGCTATCACTTTTGAGTCTGCCGGTGAATTTGAAACATATTCTGCATACTTGCTTCGTCAATGATTGGCATGGTATCAAACTGTATAGGTCCATAAAAAACTACAACCGGATTCCAGTACATAATTCTGCTCACTCTCATTAACATACCATTCTCCATGCTTTGATAGAGACCGTTCCTAAGCTCTATAAAGGTCATGGTGCATGGAACTACAAATGAAAATGGATTCTGGCATACAAACCTCACTTCCTCATGAGTATTCCGTATTATCTCACCATTGCGATATACCACCAAGTTTGCGGTACCCTCTATTACACTACCAACACACTAAGAGAACGCTCAAAGAACACTCTCATTCGGAATGAAAATGATACCGAGCTCAGTCTTATATTGAGGGGAGTATTCAACACGCCCCCCACATGCTGCCTGCCTCAGCCAACCACGTTTTGCCACGGGGGCGTGCTTGAAGCTTCACCCAATCACGCTTCGCCACGTGTCAGCACGTCGGCTTACCACACACCCCACGTGCTGTGTGGTTCATCCAACCAGTCTTCGCCACGTGGCCTCCACGCCCCCCACGTGGTGCCTATAACACGCCTTCTGCGTGCTGGATCTATCATCTGACACGTCTATCCAAATATAAATACACTAAATTCTCCATTTTCAGCCAAAACACCACTTTTTACTCCATAACCAAATTATTTAGCCCCAAATAGATTTCGATGATTTATGTACATATAGAAACCATCTTAAAGAGTGAAAATTATGGGCGCGTATGAACATATAATGAACTATACAAGTATAAAATTAATATCTAACTATGTACACATTTTTAAATTTTTAACAATAGTGTCAGTTCTTTTATTTTTCTATTTATCTAACATTCACTAAATATACAAGTATGAAATGAGAAACAATATATTTATTTAAAATTTTTAATTTAAAAAATACAAATACATTAATTTAAAACAATACATATATGTTTATTTATTTCTTTAATTTAAACTTTTTAATTTAAAAATAATTCTAATACTCTTAAAATTAAACATAATTATACATATTTTTTTAGCATTAAAATTTCACATTATCAAGTATCAACACATTTATTATAGTCAAGGCAGTAGTATTAAAAAATTTAACATTTCTAACCGCTTCGTTTATGTTTTTTGCCACATGAGCAATTTCATTTAGTCAGTATAATTGATATAGGTAATTTATCGTAACATTCCGTTGTGCAGTATACCTTACCAAACCTTCTAATAGGCTCAAAATATACTATGATTTGTGATTTTTTTTTTTAAATGACCCATTAGAAATTAATGTATTCGTAATTTTTTAATTTAAAAATTTTAAATAAATGTACTGTTCCTAATCTTATACTTGTATAGTTTGTGAATAATAGATAAATAAAAAATTAAAATAACTTATACTATTGTTAAAAATCTAAAAACATGTACATAGTTAGATATTGATTTTATACTTGTATAATTCGTTTTATGATCATATATGTCCATAGTTTTTACTCTCCGAGATAATTTTTCTATGTACATAAATGATGAGAATCTCTTTGGTTTTGTCTATGACTTCGTAAATCATGAAAATCACTTGTGTTTTATGTTTTTGGTATAAAATCAAGCTTGAGGCCACGATTTATGATCATCAGCAAAATTTAGACACTACAAAATGCCAGTAAATAAATCGTAGTAATTATCATGATTTTATATAATTTTTTTAAAATCAACAACAGGACCACATACAATTTATATAAAAAGATAAGAAGATAAAAAATATTGTCCTTAAATGGACGAGAAAAATGAATTTGATTATCACTATACGAAAGACAGCTATGCTCTACATTTTTATGGCGAGTTTGGTGATTCATTTGGTATTAATTACTTGTATCTTGGAGCTCCTCGCTCTCAATAACCAACGAACCAAACCAAACCAAACTTCCGCCACTATACATTTAATGATTTAAAAGCATAAAGTTTTTTATGTCAAGAAATTAAAAAAATAATAAATTAATAAAATAAAATGAAATAATTTGCTATGGTAAATCTTTTAGATAATTTTTGTTGCAATAAGGATGAAATAGATGACCATGAAAAAATCATCTTTTCCATGCTGAATGGCTATATTATCAAAGCTCTTACATTTATGATAGTGAAAAATATTTGCCTCCATGCATGTATAAATAGACAACCTCAGTGCATGATATTGACACAGCAATAATAAAACAAAAACAAATGCAATTCTCTCTCTTTACTTTTAATATTCCTTATATTTAATATATCTTTTATTTATTTTACAACACGTTATCAGCACGAGACTCTGATCAAATTTTTAAGAAGACTCAGGTAGCAATTTTTCATTATGTCGAAACTCTCTCATCTTGAATTCAATGCTCTTGATATATCTGGAAATAATTATTTATCATGGATATTAGATGCTAAAATCCATCTTGATTCAATGGATCTTGGAGATACCATTAAGGCTGAAAATAATGCATTCCAAAAGGATAAAGCCAAAGCCATGATTTTTCTTCGTTGTCATCTTGACGAAGGATTGAAAAATGAATATCTCACATTAAAAGATCCTGCAGATCTTTGGAAAGCCCTTGAAGAAAGGTATAATCATCAGAAAACGGTGATACTTCCTCAAACCCGATATGAATGGACGCACTTGCGTTTACAAGATTTTAAATCTATAAAAGAATATAATTCTGCAATGTTTCGAATCACCTCACGAATGAAATTATGTGGGGAAAAGATAACTGATCATGATATGTTGGAGAAAACTTTCTCAACCTTCCATGCCTCGAATGTGCTCCTGCAGCAGCAGTATCGAGAAAAAGGGTTTAAAAAATATTCTGAGTTAATTTCTTGCCTTCTTGTTGCTAAACGCAACAATGAGTTGTTATTGAAAAATCATGAAGCGCGCCCAGCTGGCGCCGCCCCATTTCCTGAAGTAAATGCGGTAAATTACCCCAGAAGAGGTAAATGGCAAGGTTTTATTAACAAGAAAAATTATGGAAGGAAAAAGAATTATGTTCAAAAGAGAGGATCTCACCAGAAGTGGGATAAAGAAAGAAATATCGGACAGAATAAATCAACAGAGGATAAGTGTTTCTGTTGTGGTGGAAAGGGCCATTGGTCACGTCCCTGTTGTACCCCAAGGCACCTAGTCGATCTTTATCAGGCATCTTTGAAAAAGGACGACAAGGGAAAAGAGTCAAATTTCGTTTCAAATGATGCTGAAAATTCCACCACTCATTGTGATGTATCTGATTTCTTTGAGGATCCTGAAGGAAATTGATGAGCGGATATTTTATAGGCTTTTTGTGGGTAATTTCATGTAGATTTTAGTATGTTTTAGTTAGTTTTTAGTAGATTTTTATTAGTTTTTATGAAAAAATCATATTTCTGGACTTTACTATGAGTTTGTGTGTTTTTCTATGATTTCAGGTATTTTCTGGCTGAAATTGGGGGAGCTGAGCAAAAATCTGATTCAGGCTGAAAAAGGACTGCTGATGTTGTTGGATTCTGACTTCTCTGCACTCGGAATGGAATCTTTGGAGCTACAGGAGTTCAATTGGCACGATCTTAATTGGGTTGGAAAGTAGACATCCAGGGCTTTCCAACAATATATAATAGTTCATACTTTGCGCGAAAATAGACGACGTAAACTGGCGTTCAACGCCAGTTCTATGTTGCAGTCTGGCGTTCAGCGCCAGAAACAGGTTACAAGTTGGAGTTCAACGCCAGAAATAGGTTACAACCTGGCGTTCAACTCCAGAAACAGCCCAGGCACATGAGAAGCTTAAGTCTCAGCCCCAGCACACACCAAGTGGGCCCCAGAAGTAGATTTCTGCACTATCCATCTTAGTTTACTCATTTTCTGTAAACCTAGGTTACTAGTTTAGTATTTAAACAACTTTTAGAGACTTATTTTGTATCTCATGACATTTTTAGATCTAAATTTTATACTCTTTGACGGCATGAGTCTCTAAACTCCATTGTTGGGGGTGAGGAGCTCTGCAACGTCTCGATGAATTAATGCAATTATCTCTGTTTTCCATTCAAACACGCTTGTTCCTATCTAAGATGTTCATTCGCGCTTCACCATGAAGAAGGTGATGATCCGTGACACTCATCACCTTCCTCAATCCATGAACGTGTGCCTGACAACCACCTCCGTTCTACATTAGATTGAGTGAGTATCTCTTAGATTCCTTAATCAAAATCTTCGTGGTATAAGCTAGAATTGATGGCGGCATTCATAAGAACCCGGAAAGTCTAAACCTTGTCTGTGGTATTCCGAGTAGGATTCAAGGATTGAATGGCTGTGACGAGCTTCAAATTCGTGATTGTTGGGCGTAGTGACAGACGCAAAAGAATCAATGGATTCTATTCCGACATGATCGAGAACCAACAGATGATTAGCCGTGCTGTGATAGAGCATTTGGACCATTTTCACTGAGAGGATGGGAAGTAGCCATTGACAAGGGTGACACCCTACATACAGCTTGCCATGAAAGA
>NC_029781.3:32175205-32178068 GCF_000817695.3 Arachis duranensis
GACAAAGCATCTCCAAAACTCCAACATATTCTCCATTATTGAGTAACAATTATTTATTTTATGCCCTTTCACTTTTTACAATTGAACTTGAAAAACACTGTTTCTGGCATCCTGACTAAGAATAATAAGATAACCATAGCTTGTTTCAAACCAACAATCTCCGTGGGATTCGACCCTTACTCACATAAGGTATTACTTGGACGACCCAGTGCACTTGCTGGTTAGTGGTACGAATTGTGAAAAGTGTGATTTACAATTTCGTGCACCAAATTTTGGTGCCGTTGCCGGGGATTGTTCGAGTTTGGACAACTAAAGATTTATTTTGTTTCTTAGATTAGGAATAATTTATTTTTGATGCTATAGAGTCATTAAATCTGAGTCCTTTATTTTCTTTTCAAAAATTTTTCAAAAATTTTATTTTTTTCCTTATTAATTTTTAATTTTTATGTGAATTTAGTTTTATATTTTAAGTTTGGTGTCAATTGCATAATTTATATTTTCCTTTAAATTTTCGAATTGCATGTTCTTTATTTTTCCTTGATCTTCAAATTGTTCTTGTCAAATTTTCTTGTTTGATCTTTAGTTCTTCCTATTTTTGTGTGTTTTTCGTGTTTTCCTTGTGCTTTTCCAAAATTTTAGTTTTTAAAAATATATATTTTTATATACAATATTAAAGCACATTACATTTATAGCTCAGTTGGCTAGAGCGTTGGCTTATGTTCTTGGCAATTGGGTATCCTCCTTTTAAAACTTTTTTCAAAAATAATTTTTCTTTGATTAAATCTTGTGGCAAACTTTAAGTTTGGTGTTTTCTTGTTAATCTTTCTTTAATTTTCGAAAATTTTATTGTGATTTTCTAAAAATTTTAAGTTTGGTGTTCTTTCTTTTGTTCTTGGTGTTCTTGTGAATCTTCAAGGTGTTCTTGAGTCTTCCTTGTGTTTTGATCTTAAAATTTTTAAGTTTGGTGTTCCTTGGTGTTTTCCCTCCAAAATTTTCGAAAACAAGGAGCATTAGGTCTAAAAATTTTTAAGTCTTGTGTCTTTTGTGTGTTTTTCTCTTTCATCATAAAATTTCAAAAATCAAAAAAATATCTTTTCCTTTAATTATTCATTATTTTCAAATCCTTTTGGTTGACTTGGTCAAATTTTTTAAAATCATATCTTTTTCAAAACTTCCTAACCACTTTTTCTCTCTCTTGAATTTTCGAAAATTATATCCAAAATTTTTCAAATCTTTTCAATTAATTAATTATTTTCATTTTCAATTTTTTTTATTTTATTTGGTTTTCTAATTTTTGAATTTTTATTTAATTTTCATTTACTTTATTTTATCTTCCTTTTAATTTCTGATATTAAAAAAAATTAAATCCACATTACCTCCTTTACTCCAAGATGGACCTAAGTGGAAATGAATAGTCCAGAAGGACTCTGGGGTCATATGCTAACCCTACTACTGCTTCATATGGGAGTAGTATCTGTATACCCTCCATTGGAGTCAGTAGTTTTGAGTTGAATCCTCAGCTCATTATCATGGTACAGCAAAGTTGCCAGTATTCCGGTCTTCCACAGGAAGAACCTACAGAGTTTCTAGCACAATATTTACAAATTGCTGACACAATACATGATAAAGAAGTAGATCAGGATGTTTACAGATTATTACTGTTTCCATTTGCTGTAAAAGACCAAGCTAAGAGGTGGTTAAATAACCAACCTAACGACAGTATAAAGACATGGAAACAGCTGTCAGAAAAATTCCTGAATCACTATTTTCCTCCAAAACAGATGACACAGCTAAGGCTGAGCATCCAAGGCTTCAAACAATGAGATAATGAATCCCTTTATGATGCATGGGAGAGATACAGAGAGATGCTAAGAAAATGCCCCTCTGAAATGTTCTCAGAGTGGGTGCAGTTAGACATCTTCTATTATGGGCTTACAAAGAAAGCTTAGACTTCTCTAGACCACTCAGCTGGAGGATCTATACACATGAGAAAGACAATAGAAGAAGCTCAAGAGCTTATTGATACAGTTGCCAGAAATCAGCATCTGTACCTAAGCAGTGAACCTTTCATCAACGAAGAGGCTAAAACAGTAACTGCTGAACTTAGTTCTGCAAAACAAGCTACTGAATTCAATCAGCAATTAGATTTTCTAACAAAACAGCTAGCCGAATTCAAGGAAACATTGCAAGAAACAAGACTGGCTAATATGAATATGGAAGTGCAGTTGAAGCAAACAGAACAGCAGTTATCAAAACAAATAACAAAAAAATGCCAAGCAGTTCAATTAAGAAGTTGAAAAATATTAAATACCCCACTTCAAGGCAGCAGGAAGCCAAGAAATGAACAGACTGCTACCCAAAATCCCTCTGAGGACAGTCAGAGCCCAGAGAGGAATAATTCTGGCGCTCAAACGCCAAATAATGGGTGGAAGGCTGGCGTTGAACTCCCAACCCATGCTCAGTCCTGGCGTCCAACGCCGAAAACAAGCAAGGAATTGGCGTTGAACGCCCAAAGGAAGCCCAGTTCTGGCGTTCAGACGCCAGAAACAGATAAGGAGTTGGCGTCTAATGCCACTCCAGCTTCCACCCCTGGTATTCAAACACCAGTGGGGATCAGACACATACAAGTGCTGATAACAACTCCGCTAAAAAGGCTTCTCAACCGACGACTGTAGGTAATAAACCTGCAGCAACTAAGGTTGATGAATACAAAGCCAAAATGCCTTATCCTCAAAAACTTCGTCAAGCAAAACAGGATAAGCAATTTGCTCGCTTTGCAGACTATCTCAGGACTCTTGAAATAAAGATTCCGTTTGCAGAAGCACTTGAGCAAATACCCTCTTATGCTAAGTTCATGAAAGAG
>NC_029781.3:32178124-32180249 GCF_000817695.3 Arachis duranensis
TTTACCTCACTGAAGAATGCAGTGCAGTCATTCTGAAAAGCTTACCTGAGAAGCTTAAAGATCCCGGAAGCTTTATGATACCATGCACATTAGAAGGTACTTGTACCAAGCAAGCTCTATGTGATCTTGGGGCAAGTATCAACCTAATACCTGCAGCTACTATCAAAAAGCTTGGGTTGACTGATGAAGTTAAACCAACCCAGATATGTCTCCAACTTGCTGATGGCTCCATTAAATACCCATCAGGCGTAATTGAAGACATGATTGTCAAGGTTGGGCCATTTGCCTTTCCCACCGACTTTGTGGTACTGGAAATGGAGGAGCACAAGAGTGCAACTCTCATTCTAGGAAGACCTTTCCTAGCAACTGGACGAACCCTCATTGACGTCCAAAAAGGGGAAGTGATCGTGAGAGTCAATGAGGACGAGTTTAAGTTGAATGTTGTCAAAGCTATGTAGCATCCAGACACCCAAAATGACTACATGAGCATTGATATTATTGACTCTCTGGTAAAAGAGGTCAATATGACTGATAGTCTCGAATCAGAGCTAGAGGATATCTTTAAAGATGTTCAGCCTGATCCGGAGGAACCAAAGAGAATAATAGAACCTCTAAAAATTCCTCAGGAAGAGGAGAAACCTCCCAAACCCGAGCTCAAACCATTACCACAATCCCTGAAATATGCATTTTTGGGAGCTCATTTCTAGCCATTTTTTTCCATAAACTTGATAGCTACGATTTTAGGAAATTGCACGATCGGCAAAAATTCCTTCCGGCAAGTGCACCGGTTATCGTCAAGTAAAAACTCACAATAGAGTGAGGTCGAATCCCACAAGGATTGGTTGAGTGAGCAATTCGGATTAGAAGTGTGTTCTAGTTGAGCGGAATCAAGATTTAGATGAGAATTGCAGAATCTTAAATTGCATGAATTAAAGAGCGAGAAGTTAAATTGCTGAAATTAAAAGGGATGGGGGTGATTGCATGAATTAAATTTGCAGAATGTAAATAGAAAGTGGTAGATCAGAAATGGGGAATTCATTGGGTTTCAGGAGATATTGAGATCTCCGAATCAAAACATTTTTATCCCTTCCTCAACCAATGCATTCATTGAATTTTGCTTGGCAATCTTATATGATTGGATCCCAATCCCTTGGCTCACCAATTCTCTCTAAAAACAAACAAATTCCCAATCCCTTGGTTTAAATGTTCATAAGAAGAGATGATGCTCGATCACTGATTATACCACACAGTTTCATGAACCACAATTTGGTAGGATTACATGTCACAATATCCATCCAAACCCCAATCCAATTCACTGTGAGAAAGCTTCTCTAGCATGAATCCTCCATTCCTTTCCCAAGGTTCCGAAGGATTCCAATTATGGATAGTTTCTTTCCCAAGACAACTAACCAATGGAATTAGATCGAGAAGCTTTCTAACAAAATTCAAGAGAAAAGATTGAAGAAGAAGATAAAAACTATTATTGATTCATTGAATTACAATAGAGCTCCCTAACCCAATGAATGGGGGTTTAGTGAGTCATAGCTCTGAATTCAATTACAAAAGTATGAAAACTCGAAAATGATCGAAAAGTTCCTTACTAACTTAAATTCTATCCTATTTATACACTTTCTAAATTGAGCTTCTGTTGTGTTTCTTGGGCTTTGAGGCCCTTCCCTGATTTCCTTTTGCTTTGGGTTTTTGATCCATAATCCTGATGAGGCTGCTGATCCAATTCTGTAACATTCATTGAGCCAACTGAGGCTGTTGATCCAATTCTGTAACATTCATTGAGCCAACTTAGTGATAATCAAGTAATGACACATGACTCAACAAATTGAAATTCCAGACTCATCAATTCTTCAGGCCCAATCCCATAAACCATGATATTCAATTGGGTTTCATACCATAGTACGTTTAAGTTAATGTTTGTGCTCAAATGCTAACTTAAACTGCAATATCTTTGGCCCAGAAACCTTTTCAAATTGTGGCATTTAAGTTGCAGTTTAAGCTTCAGTTTAAGGTTAAACTGAAGCTTAAACGTGGAAATGGAAGAAGAACCCTGGAGGAGAAAAAATAGTCGAACACGTTTAAGCTTCAGTTTAAGGTTAAACTGAAGCTTAAA
>NC_029781.3:32181928-32182491 GCF_000817695.3 Arachis duranensis
CTTGAATTCTCCTTGGAATGAAGTTGCTGCTAAGGATTTTAAGCATTTCTGTGATTGCTTAGAATGGTTATTCCTTTCATATAATTCAAAGGTTGTTGTGTTCAGTTGATCTGTATGGTGGAACACCAAACTTAGAGTCACACATTCCCCTTTGAATTATTGATCCACGAATTTATTGTTTGGTGTGAAACACCAAACTTAATTCTTTGCAATGCACAGAAACTACTTCACCTTTTTATTGAAACAAATAAAAGAAACAGCAAAGGAGTATTACCTCAGGTTGGGTTGCCTCCCAACAAGCGCTTCTTTAACGTCATTAGCTTGACAGTTGTCCCTTGTTAGGGTGGATTGTAGTGCTTGATGTCCTCTCCTCTCATTATGAAAACGTCCCCATTTGATTCCTTCATGATTTCCAAATGTTCCATAGAAAAAACTTTTCTGATTGTGAACACTTGAGGGAGCTGGGAAGGAATGGGTTTGAGACCAGGTGGGATTGGCAGATAATGACTTGATATCACTTTATCTCCCAGAGAGAAACCTTCAGTGGGAATTTTCTTGTTTCT
>NC_029781.3:32185821-32186468 GCF_000817695.3 Arachis duranensis
TTAATTGCAGAATGTAAAGAGAAAGTGTAGATCAGAAATGGGGAATTTATTGGGTTTCAGGAGATATTGAGATCTCCGAATCAAAACATTTTTATCCCTTCTTCAACCAATGCATTCATTGAATTTTTCTTGGCAATCTTATATGATTGGATCTCAATCCCTTGGCTCACCAATTCTCTCTAAAAACAAACAAATTCCCAATCCCTTGGTTTAAATGTTCATAAGAAGAGATGATGCTCGATCACTGATTATACCACACAGTTTCATGAACCACAATTTGGTAGGATTACATGTCACAATATCCATCCAAACCCCAATCCAATTCACTGTGAGAAAGCTTCTCTAGCATGAATCCTCCATTCCTTTCCCAAGGTTCCGAAGGATTCCAATTATGGATAATTTCTTTCCCAAGACAACTAACCAATGGAATTAGATCGAGAAGCTTTCTAACAAAATTCAAGAGAAAAGATTGAAGAAGAAGATAAAAACTATTATTGATTCATTGAATTACAATAGAGCTCCCTAACCCAATGAATGGAGTTTAGCGAGTCATAGCTCTGAATTCAATTACAAAAAGTATCAAAACTAGCAAAAATGATCCAAAGTAAAAGTCCTTTCTAACTTAAATTCTATCCTATTTATACACT
>NC_029781.3:32186673-32194170 GCF_000817695.3 Arachis duranensis
TAAGTTAATGTTTGTGCTCAAATGCTAACTTAAACTGCAATATCTTTGGCCCAGAAACCTTTTCAAATAGTGGCGTTTAAGAAGCTTAAACGTGGAAATGGAAGAAGGCAACCCTGGAGGGTAAAGTAATCGAACACGTTTAAGCTTCAATTTAAGGTTAAACTGAAGCTTAAACGTGGAAATGGAAGAAAGCAACTACGGAGTGTGGAATGGTCGAACACGTTTAAGCTTCAGTTTAAGGTTAAACTGAAGCTTAAACATGGAAATGAGAAAGCAACCCTGGAGGAGAAAAATAGTCGAACATGTTTAAGCTCCAGTTTAAGGTTAAACTGGAGCTTAAACATGGAAATGGCTCC
This sequence comes from Arachis duranensis, assembly GCF_000817695.3. Lineage (NCBI taxonomy): Eukaryota > Viridiplantae > Streptophyta > Magnoliopsida > Fabales > Fabaceae > Arachis > Arachis duranensis. The sequence continues at coordinate 32,187,030 of NC_029781.3, forward strand.
CTGGTGCATTTCTCAAACTGGAACTTAAACTCCACATGTGATATTCAAGCTTCCTTTATTGATTTTGTTGCTTCCTTGCCTAGCCTCTTCTTCCCTGAAATCATCCAAACAACTGCATCAAAGTCTTGCAAAATTTCATGAGAATTCTTCCATTCATAGCATTCAAGTAATATAACTAAAAACTCATGGAATTTGCATCAAAATCATACTGTTTGGATGGTTCATTGCTTTGTTATTCATTTAACCATTCTTGGTTACTTTAAGCTCAAGAAAATGCATAAAACAACTAAAACTAACAGAAAAATGCTAGTGAAACTAGCCTAAGATGCCTTGGCATCAAGAAGGTGATACCTTTCCTGTAATCATAAGCTCTACCTTAGAGCCACAGGAAGAGGAAGCAATAATTCAAGTGCTAAGGACACACAAGACAGCTCTTGGGTGGTCCCTCAGTGATCTTAAGGGCATTAGCCTAGCCAGATGCATGCACAAAATCCTATTGGAGGGTGACACTAAGCCAGTGGTTCAACCACAGAGGCAGCTAAATCCAGCCATGAAGGAGGTGGTGCAGAAGGAGGTCACTAAATTACTAGAGGCTGGGATTATTTATCCTATTTCTGATAGTCCCTGGGTAAGCCCTGTCCAAGTCGTCCCTAAGAAGGGTGGCATGACAGTGGTTCATAATGAATAAAATGAACTGGTTCCTACAAGAACAGTTACAGGGTGGCGTATGTGTATTGATTATAGAAGGCTCAACACAGCTACCAGAAAGGATCATTTTCCTTTACCCTTCATAGACCAGATGCTAGAAAGACTAGCAGGTCATGAATACTACTGCTTTCTGGATGGATATGCAGGTTATAATCAAATTGCAGTAGATCCTCAGGATCAAGAGAAAATAGCATTCACATGTCCATCTGGAGTATTTGCATACAGAAGGATGCCATTTAGCCTGTGCAATGCACCTGCAACCTTTCGAAGGTGCATGCTCTCAATTTTCTCTGATATGGTGGAAAAATTTCTGGAAGTCTTCATGGATGACTTTTCAGTATTTGGGGACTCATTCAGCTCCTGTCTTGACCATCTAGCACTTGTTCTAAAAAGGTGCCAAGAGACTAACCTAGTTTTAAACTGGGAGAAATGTCACTTTATGGTGACTGAAGGAATTATCCTTGGGCACAAAATTTCGAACAATGGAATAGAAGTGGATCAAGCTAAGGTAGAGGTAATTGAAAAATTACCACCACCTGCCAATGTTAAGGCAATCAGAAGCTTTCTGGGGCATGCAGGATTTTATAGGAGGTTTATAAAGGGTTTTTCAAAAATTGCCAAACCTCTGAGTAATCTACTAGTTGCTGACATGCCATTTATCTTTGATAAAGAGTGTCTGCAGGCATTTAAAACTCTGAAAGCTAAGCTGGTCACAGCACCAGTCATCTCTGCACCAGATTGAACATTACCATTTGAATTAATGTGTGATGCCAGTGATCATGCCATTGGTGCAGTGTTGGGACAAAGGCATGACAAGCTTCAGCACGTCATTTATTATGCCAGTCGTGTTCTAAATGACACACAGAAGAACTACACAACCACATAAAAAGAGCTACTTGCAGTGGTTTACGCCATTGACAAGTTCAAATCTTATTTAGTAGGATCAAAAGTGATTGTGTACACTGACCATGCTGCTCTTAAATATCTACTCACAAAGCAGGATTCAAAACCCAGACTCATAAGGTGGGTGTTACTTCTGCAAGAGTTTGATATAGAAATAAGAGACAGAAAAGGGACAAAGAATCAAGTAGCAGATCACCTGTCCCGAATAGAACCAGTAGAAGGAGCGTCCCTCCCTCTTACTGAGATCTCTGAAAACTTTTCGGATGATCAACTCTTTGCCATCTAGAAAGTGCCATGGTTTGCATACATTGCAAACTACAAGGCAGTAAGATTCATACCCAAAGAGTACAGTAGGCAGCAAACAAAGAAATTGATCACGGATGCAAAGTACTATCTTTGGGATGAACCATATCTCTTCAAGAGATGTGCAAACAGAGTAATCCATAGATGTGTGCCTAAAGAAGAAGCACAGAAGATCCTCTGGCACAGCCATGGATCACAGTATAGAGGATATTTTGGAAGTGAGCGAACAGCCACAAGAGTCCTCCAATGTGACTTCTACTGGCCTACTCTTTATAAAGACTCCCGAGTGTTTGTACTTAATTGTGACAGTTGCCAAAGATCTAGCAATCTACCTCATAGTTATGCCATGCCTCAGCAAGGGATCTTGGAGATTGAGTTGTTTGATGTATGGGGTATTGACTTCATGGGGCCATTCCCACCATCATACTCAAACACTTATATTCTGGTGGCAGTGGATTATGTATCCAAATGGGTAGAAGCTATAGCAACACCCACTAATGATACTAAGACATTGCTAAAATTCCTCCAGAAACACATTTTCAGTAGATTTGGTATCCCTAGAGTACTAATCAGTGACAGGGGCACTCATTTATGCAATAAACAGCTTTACTCTGCTTTGGTTCGATATGGAGTTAGCCATAGGGTGGCCACTCCATATCATCCACAGACAAATGGGTAAGATGAAGTCTCTAATAGAGAACTTAAAAGAATCCTGGAACAGACTGTGATTAACCGTAGAAGGGATTGGGCAAGAAGCTTGGATGATGCTCTGCGGGCATACAGAACAGCATTCAAGACACCTATAGGAACTTCTCCATACCAGCTGGTGTATGGAAAAGCCTGTCACTTGCCAGTGGAACTGGAACACAAGGCCTATTGGGCAACCAGATTCCTAAACCTTGATGCCAAGTTAGCTGGAGAAAAACAATTGCTCCAGTTAAATGAGCTAGAGGAATTCAGACTCAATGCTTTCGAAAATGCAAAAATTTACAAAGAGAAAGCAAAAAGATGGCATGATAAGAAATTATCATCCAGAGTCTTTGAGCTAGGGAAGAAAGTTCTAATATTTAATTCTAGGCTCAGATTATTCCCCGGAAAATTGAAATCCCGGTGGAGAGGTCCATATGTGATTACAAGTGTGTCACCATATGGATACGTGGAGCTTCAGGATAATGATTCTAACAAAGAGTTCATTGTTAATGGACAGAGAGTTAAACATTATCTTGAAAGCAATTTTGAGCAAGAATGCTCAAAACTGAGACTTGATTAAAACTCAGTAATAGTCCAGCTAAAGACAATAAAGAAGCACTTGCTGGGAGGCAACCCAGCCATTTACAAGGCTTATTTGTTAATTAATTGATTTTTACAGGTTTATGTCAATTATCTTCAAGGTAAAATAGCAATTGCTTGAGTTCACGGAGTTACAGAATGATTCAGAGGATAAAATAGCAAAAAGAAGCTCATTAGTGCGAAAAAAGCTAGTAAGAGCTGTTTTGGGCGCTGAACGCCCAAAAAAAGCACTCACTGAGCGTTCAATGCCAGTAAGGATAGCCATCTGGGCGTTGAACGCCAGAAAGAAGCACCTTCTGGGCGTTCAACGCCAGATTTATAGTGTCCTGGGCGTTCAGAAAAACGCCTAGTGACAAAGGAGTTTCTGGCGTTCAACGCCAGCTAGAAGCAACAACTGGGCATTGAACGCCTAGAAGAAGCTGCAAATGGGCATTAAACGTCCAAAACATGTAGCGTTTGGGCGTTTAACGCCAGGATGGTGGGGAGGAGGTAAATTCATTTTTACTTCACAATTTTTTAATTTTTTTATGTTTCAATTCATGATTTCTTGCATAAATATGTTACAAACTCTCATTCTTCAATTCCAAAAATTTTAATCCTAATTTCTAAAATCCCTTTTTCAAAAATATCAAATGTATCTTAATCCATAAACACAAATCTTTTTCCAATCCAATCCAACTCTTTTTCAAATTTTTCAAAACTCAATTATCTTTTAAAATCTTTTTCAAAATAAAAATTCAGATTTATCTTTTCCTATCATTCACAACTTTTTATTTTTAAATTATATCTTTTTCTTATCATATTTATCTTTTATAAATCATATCTTCTATCTTATATTTTTAAATTTTTCGAAAAAAAACACCCCCTTCCCTTTTAAATCCACATTCGGCTCCCCTCCTCTCATCCACCATTCGACACTAGCTATCCTTCTATCCCTCTCCTTTCTTTTCTTTTGCTTGAGGACAAGCAAACCTCTAAGTTTAGTGTGTTTATCCGTGATCACTAAATCATACCCACTAAGATCATGGCTCCTAAAGGAAAACAACCCACTCAAAGAGGCAAGAAAGAGAGTATTTCAAAACCACTTTGGAATCAAGGGAAGTTCTTAACCAAAGAACATTCAGACCATTACTACAAAATAATGGGTCTAAGATCAGTGATCCCAGAAGTCAAATTCGATTTGAAAGAAGATGAATATCCGGAGATCCAATAGCAAATTCGAAACAGGAACTGGGAAATCCTAGCTAATCCTGAAACAAAAGTGGGAAAGAATATGGTTCAGGAATTCTACGCTAATCTGTGGCAAACAGACAGGCAGAGAATATCTGGAACTGCCCTCTATGACTATCGGACCTTGGTCAGAGGAAAGATTGTTCACATCTACCTTGACAAAATCAGGGAGATCTTTAAGCTACCTCAGCTGAAAGATGACCCAGACTCCTTTAATAGGAGAATAATGAGAACAAACAAGGGCCTGGACAAGATTCTAGAGGATATATGCATCCTTGGAGCTAGGTGGACCACCAGCACCAAGGGCGTCCCAAATCAACTCAAGAGAGAAGATCTCAAACCAGTCGCCAGAGGATGGCTGGACTTCATTGGGCGTTCTATATTGCCCACTAGCAACTGTTCTGAAGTCACCGTTAAAAGAGCAGTGATGATCCATTGCATTATGTTGGGAAAAGAAGTGGAAGTTCATCAACTGATTTCATGTGAACTTTACATAATTGCAAATAAGAACTCCAAAGATGTCAAGTTGGCTTATCCAAGCTTAATTTCTATGCTCTGCAAAGATGCTGGAGTGATGATGGGAATAACTGAGTATATCTCAGTTGAGCGGCCAATCACTAAAACCACAATGGAAAAACAACAAGTGCAGGATGACCCCATCAAGAGGAGAGCACAGGAATTTCTCCCAGAATTCCCTCAATTTGAATATTGGGAATATCTTGAAGCATCTGTTACCAAGTTGCAAGAAGTTATAGACCAAATAAAGGAAGAACAGAATAATCAAAATAGCATGCTTTGCAAATTTCTTAGGGAACAAGAAGAGCAAGGGCGTGACTTAAAGGAACTGAAGCATAAAAAATTATCTCTTGAAAGACCAAGCACCCCACAGACTAGAGGAACATCCACTTCCCAAAATAAAGGTTGTTGAGTTCTAATTTTAGCTTTAACTCTGTGATAGTTGTTATTATAGGAATTTGCCTTAGAAGTTATATATAAGTAGTAGTAATTAGTATATCTATTTTGATTTTGTTTTCAATTAAGTCATAATTTATTTTTCTCATCATCATCAAACATGAATAAAATAGTAGATTTTTAGAATAAAGAGGCAATTTATATTTTTTGAGTATTTAATAAGGAAAATTCTAATTCATTATATGTGGTGGTAATACTTTTTGTCTTCTGAATGAATGCTTGAACAGTGCATATTTTTTATCTTGAATTTTATGAATGTTAAAATTGTTGGCTCCTGAAAGAATGATGAACAAGAGAAATATTATTGCTGATCTGAAAAATCATGAAATTGATTCTTGAAGCAAGAAAAAATAGTGAAAAAAATAAAAATAAAAAAATATTTACAAGGAATCATTGGATAAAGAAAAAGAAAAATCCAATACCCCTTAAAACCAAAAGGCAAGGGTGAAAAGGATCCAAGGCTTTGAGCATCAATGGATAGGAGGGCCCAAGGGAATAAATCCAGGCCTAAGCGGCTAAATCAAGCTGTCTCTAACCATGTGCTTGTGGCATGCAGGTCCAAGTGAAAAACTTGAGACTGAGTGGTTAAAGTCGTGATCCAAGGCAAAAGAGTGTGCTTAAGAACTCTGGACACCTCTAATTGGGGACTTTAGCAAAGCTAAGTCACAATCTGAAAGGGTTCACCCGGTTATGTGTCTGTGGCATTTATGTATCCAGTGGTAATACTGGAAAACAAAGTGCTTAGGGCCACGGCTAAGACTCATAAAGTAACTGTATTCAAGAATCAATATACTAAACTAGGAAAATCAATAATACTATCTGAATTCTGAGTTTCTGTGGATGTCAACCATTCTGAACTTCAAAGAATAAAGTGAGATGCCAAAACTGTTCAGAAGCAAAAAGCTACTAGCCCCGCTCATCTAATTAGAATCTGAGCTTCACTTGAAACTCTGAGATATTATTGTTTCTTGATTTCTTTTTATCCTATTTTATTTATCTAGTTGCTTGAGGACAAGCAACAGTTTAAGTTTGGTGTTGTGATGAGCGAATATTTTATACGCTTTTTGGGGGTAATTTCATGTAGATTTTAGTGTGTTTTAGTTAGTTTTTAGTATAATTTTATTAGTTTTTAGGAAAAATTCATATTTCTGGACTTTACTATGAGTTTGTGTGTTTTTCTGTGATTTCAGGTATTTTCTGGCTGAAATTGAGGGAGCTGAGCAAAAATCTGATTCAGGTTGAAAAAGGACTGCTGATGCTGTTGGATTCTTACCTCTCTGCACTCGGAATGGAATCTTTGGAGCTACAGCAGTTCAATTGGTGCCATCTTAATTGGGTTGAAAAGTAGACATCCAAGGCTTTCCAGCAATATATAATAGTTTATACTTTGCGCAAAAATAGACGACGTAAACTGGCGTTCAACGCCAGTTCCATGTTGCAGTCTGGCGTTCAGCGCCAGAAATAGGTTACAAGTTGGAGTTCAATGCCAGAAACAGGTTACAACCTGGCGTTCAACTCCAGAAACAGCCCAGACATGTGAGAAGCTTAAGTCTCAGCCCCAGCACACACCAAGTTGGCCCCAGAAGTGGATTTCTGCACTATCCATCTTAGTTTACTCATTTTCTGTAAACATAGGTTACTAGTTTAGAGACTTATTTTGTATCTCATGACATTTTTAGATCTTAATTTTATACTCTTTGACGGCATGAGTCTCTAAACTCCATTGTTGGGGGTG
>NC_029781.3:32194338-32242531 GCF_000817695.3 Arachis duranensis
TCCTCAATCCATGAACGTGTGCCTGACAACCACCTCCGTTCTACATTAGATTGAATGAGTATCTCTTAGATTCCTTAATCAAAATCTTCGTGGTATAAGCTAGAATTGATGGCAGCATTCATGAGAACCCGGAAAGTCTAAACCTTGTCTGTGGTATTCCGAGTAGGATTCAAGGATTGAATAGCTGTGATGAGCTTCAAACTCGCGATTACTCCATTATTAAGTAACAATTAATTATTTTATGCCCTTTCACTTTATTTTACAATTGAGACTAAAGAATCCTATTGGTATCCTGACTAAGAATAATAAGATAACCATAGCTTGCTTCAAGCCAACAATCTCCGTGGGATTCGACCCTTACTCACGTAAGGTATTACTTGGACGACCCAGTGCACTTGCTGGTTAGTGGTAGGATTTGTGAAAAGTGTGATTTACAATTTTGTGCACCAGAAATATTGGTCATTTGATAAATGATGGAATAGTTTTATATGTGGGATTGTGAAGTATCTATGTAAATAAATAATGTAAAGAACTTATTGTTAAGTTTTATTTTCTATGTATTTAAGTTTCAAATGTGATGTACATAAATAATGAAATATTAATGTTTATAAATTTTGAAATCATTAAATATGTCAAGTTTTAAAATAAAATTTCAGTATATGACATTATTTTTATGTGCAGTATTTTTTAGAAAAATAATTCCAATCAAGTATTCAATTTAAACTGTGCATACTACTCATTTTATTATTATTTGTCTTTGAAAAAAATGACAAGGATATATAATGAAGATGTATGCCTTGCGGATAGTGCAAGTTCGCACACTATTCTCAAAAGTGATATATATTTTACCCATCTGGTGCCAAAAGAAGAATGTGTTAATACTATTATTGGCTCAGGCAATATGATTGAAGGCTCCGGAAGAGCTATAATTTTGTTTCTTGGAGGAACAAAATTCATAATAAATAATGCACTATTATCTACCAAGTCTCGAAGAAACTTGTTGAGCTTTAAAGATATTCGCCGAAATGGATATCATATTGAGACTATGAATGAGAGAAGTCATGAGTACTTATGTATCACAACTCATGATTCAAATAAAAAGGTTATATTGGAAAAATTACCCTCACTTTCTTCTGGGTTATATTATACCAAGATTAGTGCAATAGAATCACATGCCATCGTAAACCAGAAGTTTACTAGCCCAAATGAATTCATAACTTGGCATGATAGATTGGGTCACCTGGGAACAACCATGATGAGAAGAATTATTGAAAACTCTCATGGACATTCACTAAAGAACCAGAAGATTCTGAAAACTAGTGAATTTTGTTATGCTGCATGGTCTCAAGGAAAGTTAATTTTAAAGCCATCACCAGTAAAGATTGGATTTGAGTCCCCTGAATTCCTAGAAAGGATTCAAGGAGATATATGTCGACCTATTCATCCACCATGTGGATCTTTTAGATATTTTATGGTCCTGATAGACGCATCTTCGAGATGGTCACATGTGTGCTTATTATCTTTTCATAACCTAGCGTTTGCGAGATTACTGGCTCAAATTATTCGATTAAAAGCACAATTTCCAGAAAATCCAATCAAAGCAATTTGTCTTGATAATGCTGGTGAATTTACTTCCCAAGCTTTTGATGCTTATTGTATGGCTAATGGGTTAGCAGAATCACTTATTAAGCGCCTCCAATTAATTGCTAGACCTTTACTTATGAGAACAAATCTCCCAACCTCGGTTTGGGGGCATGCTATTTTACATGCCTCAGCACTTATTCGTTTGAGGCCAACGAGTTATCATCAGTTCTCTCATATGCAATTTGCTTTTGGCCAGCAGCCAAATGTTTCCCATTTAAGAATATTTGGGTGTGCGATATATGTTCCNAATATATGTTGGATATGATTCTCCCTCTATAGTGAGGTATCTTGAGATACAAACTGGAGATGTATTTAAAGCCCGGTTTGCAGATTGTCATTTTGATGAATCAAAATTTCCAACATTAGGGGGAGAGAATAAGCTTCCTGAAAAGGAGCTTAATTGGAATGCATCATCGTTGATGCATTTAGATCCTCGATCAGGGCAATGTGAACTGGAAGTTCAAAAGATTATACATTTGCAAAGAATAGCAAATGATTTGCCTGATGCATTTTCCGATACAAAGAAGATAACTAAATCTTATATACCAGCAAAAAATGCCCCAATTCGAATTGATGTCCTAGTAGGACAAGTAGCCACTGAAGCAAATTCACGCCAGAAGCGTGGTAGGCCTGTCGGTTCCAAAGACAAAAATCCTCGAAAGAGAAAAGAGGTGAATAATATTCCTGTTGAAAAAGATATAGTAGAGACACCTGCAGTTGTCCAAAATTCTGATATAGTGTTAACGTCAGAAGACGTTCAAGTACCTGAAAATTGTGAAAATGATAAGATCTCGATAACTTATGTCTTTACAGGAGAGAAATGGGACCAAAATAAGACAATTGTCAATGAAATATTTGCATATAATGTGGCATTAAATAGCATGCATGAAAATAAGGATCTTGAGCTAAGATCAGTCGAAGAATGTTGACAAAGGAATGATTGGCCAAAATGGAAAGAAGCCATGAAGGCTGAGTTAGACTCACTTGCTAAACGTGAAGTCTTTGGACCTGTAGTCCGTACACCAGAAGATGTAAAACCTGTTGAATATAGGTGGGTATTTGTGAGAAAACGAAATGAGAAAAATGAAGTTGTGCGCTATAAAACCCGACTTGTGGCACAAGGTTTTTCACAAAGGCCCGGTATAGATTAGGCCTGGTATAGATTATGAAGAAACGTATTCCCCTGTAGTGGATGCGATAACATTGCGTTATTTGGTCAGTTATCTGCATATCATAAACTTCATATGCATTTAATGGATGTGGTAACAGCCTATTTATACGGCTCATTAGATCGGGATATCTATATGAAAGTCCCTGAAGGACTAAAGATATCTAAACCATCCAATGAATATTCACAGGGGTTATACTCAGTTAAATTGCAAAGATCTTTATATGGTCTAAAGCAATCTGGACCAATGTGGTATAATCGTCTTACTGAGTATTTGGCCAAAAACAGATTCAAGAATGATGATATCTGCCCATGTGTTTTCATAAAGAAAACTGCATCTGGATTCATTATTATTGCTATGTACGTTGATGATTTAAATATCATTGGGACTCCTGAAGAGATTCCAACAATTATAAAAACTCTAAAAGAAGAGTTTGAGATGAAAGATCTTGGAAAGACTAAGTTTTGTCTCGGCTTGCAGATCGAGCATATAAAAAATGGGATCTTTATTCATCAAACAACATAGACAGAAAAGATCTTGAAGAGATTTTATATGGATAAGTCACATCCCTTGAGTACCCCAATGATTGTAAGGTCTTTGGATGTGGAAAAGGATCAATTCCGTCCTAAAGAAGAGAATGAAGATATCCTTGGTCCTGAAGTACCATATCTTAGTGCCATTGGAGCGCTAATGTATCTTGCTAATAATACAAGACCCGATATATCATTTGCTGTGAATTTACTAGCAAGGTATAGTTCTTCTCCAACCAAAAGACATTGGAGTGGAATCAAGCAAATCTTTCGATATCTTCATGGAACGGTTGATATGGGATTGTTTTATCCCTATGGATCCAAGTCACAACTAGTTGGCTATGCAGATTGATGAGCGGATAATTTATACGCTTTTTGGCATTGTTTTTAGGTAGTTTTTAGTAAGTTCAAGCTACTTTTAGGGATGTTTTCATTAGTTTTTATGTTAAATTCACATTTCTGGACTTTACTATGTGTTTGTCTATTTTTCTATGATTTCAAATAATTTCTGGCTGAAATTGAGGGACCTGAGCAAAACTCTGAGAAGGAGGCTAACAAAGGACTGCTGATGCTGTTGGAATCTGACCTCCCTGCACTCGAAATGGATTTTATGGAGCTACAAAACTCCAAATGGCGCGCTCTCAATGGCGTTGGAAAGTAGACATCCAGAGCTTTCCAGAAATATATAATAGTCCATACTTTATTCGGGAATTGATGGCGTAAACTGGCGCTCAATGCCAGTTCCATGTTGCTATCGGAGTAAAACGCCAGAAACACGTCACGACCCGGAGTTGAACGCCCAAAACACGTTACAACTTGGCGTTCAACTCCAATAAAAGCCTCAGCTCGTGGATAGACCAAGCTCATCCCAAACATACACCAAGTGGGCCCCGAAGTGGATTTATGCATCAATTACTTACTTTTGTAAACCCTAGCAGCTAGTTTATTATAAATAGGACTTTTTACTAGTGTATTAGCTATCTTTGGACGATTAGTTCTCAGATCATGGGGGCTGGCCACTCGGCCATGCCTGAACCTTTCACTTATGTATTTTCAACGGTGGAGTTTCTACACACCATAGATTAAGGGTGTAGAGCTCTGCTGTACCTCAAGTTTTAATGCAATTACTACTGTTTCTATTCAATTCTCTTTATTCCTGTTCTAAGATATTCGTTGCACTTCAACTTGATGAATGTGATGATCCATGACATTCATCATCATTCTCACCTATGAACGCGTGTGACTGACAACCACTTCCGTTCTACCTTAGGCCGGGCGCATATCTCTTAGATTCCCCAACAGAATCTTCGTGGTATAAGCTAGAATTGATGGCGGCATTCATGGGAATCCGGAAGGTCTAACCTTGTCTGTGGTATTCCGAGTAGGATTCCGGAATTGAATGACTGTGACGAGCTTCAAACTCCTGAAGGCTGGGCGTTAGTGACAGACGCAAAAGAATCAAGGGATTCTGTTCCAACCTGATTGAGAACCGACAGATGATTAGCCGTGCTGTGACAGAGCATTTGGACCTTTTTCACTGAGAGGATGGGATGTAGCCATTGAAAAAGCAAGCTGTATGTAGGGCATCACCGTTGTCAATGGCTACATCCCATCCTCTCAGTGAAAAAGGTCCAAATGCTCTGTCACAGTACGACTAATCATCTGTCGGTTCTCAATCAGGTTGGAATAGAATCCCTTGATTCTTTTGCGTCTGTCACTAACGCCCAGCCTTCAGGAATTTGAAGCTCGTCACAGTCATTCAATTTCGGAATCCTACTCGGAATACCACAGACAAGGTTAGACCTTCCGGATTCCCATGAATGCCGCCATCAATTCTAACTTATATCACGAAGATTCTGTTGGGGAATCTAAGAGATATGCGCCCGGCCTAAGGTAGAACGGAAGTGGTTGTCAGTCACGCGCGTTCATAGGTGAGAATGATGATGAGTTTCACGGATCATCACATTCATCAAGTTGAAGTGCAACGAATATCTTAGAACAGGAATAAAGAGAATTGAATAGAAACAGTAGTAATTGCATTAAAACTTGAGGTACAGCAGAGCTCCACACCCTTAATCTATGGTGTGTAGAAACTCCACCGTTGAAAATACATAAGTGAAAGGTTCAGGCATGGCCGAGTGGCCAGCCCCCATGATCTGAGAATTAATCGTCCAAAGATAGCTAATACACTAGTAAAAGGTCCTATTTATAATAAACTAGCTACCAGGGTTTACAAAAGTAAGTAATTGATGCATAAATCCACTTCAGGGGCCCACTTGGTGTATGTTTGGGCTAAGCTTGGTCTATCCATGAGCTGAAGCTTTTATTGGAGTTGAACGCCAAGTTGTAACGTGTTTTGGGCGTTCAACTCCGGGTCGTGACGTGTTTCTGGCGTTTTACTCCAGACAGCAACATGGAACTGGCGTTGAGCGCCAGTTTACATCGTCAATTCCCGAATAAAGTATGAACTATTATATATTTCTGGAAAGCTCTGGATGTCTACTTTCCAACGCCATTGAGAGCGCGCCATTTGGAGTTCTGTAGCTCCAGAAAATCCATTTCGAGTGCAGGGAGGTCAGATTCCAACAGCATCAGCAGTCCTTTGTTAGCCTCCTTCTCAGAGTTTTGCTCAGGTCCCTCAATTTCAGCCAGAAATTACCTGAAATCACAGAAAAATATACAAACACATAGTAAAGTCCAGAAATGTGAATTTAACATAAAAACTAATGAAAACATCCCTAAAAGTAGCTTGAACTTACTAAAAACTACCTAAAAACAATGCCAAAAAGCGTATAAATTATCCGCTCATCACAGATGCCGGATACTTGTCTGGTCCACAAAAAGGGAGATCTCAAACAGGATACCTGTTCACATATGGTGGTACAGCTATATCATGGAGGTCCACGAAACAAACGATAGCAGCAACCTCCTCTAATAATGCTGAAATACTCGCGATTCATAAAGCTAGTCGTAAGTGTTTTTGGCTGAGGAGCCTGATTCAATATATTCTGTCATCATGTGGACTGATTGATTATAAGATAACTCCAACTGTCTTGTTTGAAGATAATACAGCATGCATTGCTCAACTTAAGGGCGGATACATCAAATGTGATAGAACTAAGCATATTTCTCCCAAATTCTTCTTCACCCATGATCATCAAAATCAAGGGACAATTGATGTCCAACAGATTCGCTCAAGTGACAATCTGGCAGATTTATTCACAAAGTCACTCCCAAAATCCTCCTTTGAAAGATTGGTACATGAAATTGGGATGCGCCGATTTCGAGACATTAAATGATGTCGGCAAGAGGGGGAGACTGTACTCTTTTTTCCTTGGTCAGATTTTTTTTCCATTGGGTTTTTCTTGACAAGGTTTTTAATGAGACAGTCCCCATCATTAAAGGATATTGTACTCTTTTTCCTTCACTAAAGTTTTTTTCCCACTAGATTTTTCTTTAGTAAGGTTTTAACGAGTCAATAATCTTTAATGGTCATCCAAAGGAGAGTGTTGCGATAAGGATGAAATGGATGACCATGAAAGAATCATCTTTTCCATGCTGAATGGCTACATTATCAAAGCTCTTACATTTATGATAGTGGAAAATATTTGCCTCCTTGCATGTATAAATAGCCAACCTCAGTGCATGATATTGACACAGCAATAATAAAACAAAAGTAAATACTAATTATTTTAATGTTAGAATCTTTTATGTATACATCTTTATTTTATATTTAATATATCTTTTATTTATTTTACAACAATTTTTATATAATCAAAATTTCAATCATATATTTCATAAGGATATTAGTATTATGTAATTTCATCAGTTACCGTGTTAATCTCCTAAAATGAAAGATGCACTATCTTATCGGATATTTTAAAATTACCTTAAATAATGATAATAATAATAAATTTCCTAATTTTAAAAATATTTAAATTGATATTCATATTTTAAAAGAAATCCTATCCATTCGCAGATTAAATTCTTTTTTGGCAAGAAGCCAGAATTTTAAAGGAAAATAAACAAAAATAAGCTTAGCTGAGCAAAGCAACGAAAGTAAGCGAGCGAGTGAAATGTACCTGAGCAAAACAACTTGGTTAATTTGGTTTTTACGTTGAAAAACACTGAACAACCGCTGAATTTACGAGATTGGGTTTGCTTGCAATAGGCAAAGGCAGAAGAAGCGGCAGGCGCAACCATAAACCGCCACATACAAATCACGATCTGCCACGTCATCCCAACCCCCATGTACCATATACGTCACCAACAACGCCAACACGCGCGTAATATAAATAACCAAACAAGGGCAATCCCGGAATAACTCATTTTCAACACACCGCCATCTCCGATCGTCGCCGCTCTTTCTTTTCTTTCTCTTTTCTCTCTTTCCATCTTTTATTCGCTTTCTTTCTCTTCAGCGCCTCCACCGACTCGGTTTCTGACTTGCCCTAAGTCATCGCCGGTCCAGGCCGGTTCGGTTCGAATCCGCCATGGAGATCGCGCACGAGCCACCGCCTTCTCTCGACGGCAGCCCTATCGCCGCCGAAACTGTTGCAAACTCTCCGCCGTCGTCGTCTTCCTCTTCCTCCCCTTCGTCTTCTGCCTCCTCTCTGGCTTCGTCACCTCGCGCTGCAAAAGGAAAGGAGATCGAATCAACCGCATCGTCGGCAGCGCCGGCGCCGGCGGCTTCGCCTACTGCTAGGTACGAAGATGATGACGAGGAGGAAGAGGACGTGTGCCGGATATGCAGGAACCCTGGCGATGCCGAGAACCCTCTCCGGTATCCTTGTGCGTGCAGCGGGAGTATCAAGTTTGTGCATCAGGATTGTCTCCTTCAGTGGTTGAATCACAGCAACGCTCGCCAATGCGAGGTTAATCCCTTATTTTTGCCCTATTTCTTCCTAGTTGTTCGCCGTCATAGCTCTGAAACATGATTGTAGTTCGTTGTTTGGTTTGATCCTTTGAAATTAGCATGGATTAACTTCTATAGATGCTTTTTTAGAAAAATTTGAATTTCTGATCCGTATCTTTTATATTTCACACATGTTATTTAAATAGAGCTGGTGAGAGTTCCTTTCTCAGAAGTTAACTCCCATGTATATAGTATTGGTTCTATATGATTATTTAGCTAGGTTTTACCTGAACTTGAGCTCACATGAGCTGTCTAGTGATGAAGACGAAGATTTAGAAGTATTCTAATTTGATGTTAAGTAAGAGTGATGGCAATGTGTCATACAGTTGGTTACTCTTGGACTTGGAAGAGTTGATCGGAAACATATGTAATAAACTTATACTGAAAGTAGGGCTTTGTTTTTAAAATCAGTTCATATGCTATGTTCAACACGCCAATAACCCTGCCTGAATGTACCTGAGTTGGGACAACGTTTATGGTGTACTTCTAAGCCTTACATCCCTTTTGATTTTGATGGCTCTCCTAAGTTTGTTTCATATATGCTGCAGGTCTGCAAGCATGCATTCTCGTTTTCTCCTGTTTACGCTGAGAATGCCCCAGCTAGGTTACCGTTTCAAGAATTTGTGGTTGGAATGGCAATGAAAGCTTGCCACGTTCTGCAATTCTTCTTGCGCCTGAGCTTTGTGCTATCCGTGTGGCTCCTAATTATACCTTTCATAACATTCTGGATATGGCGATTGGCTTTTGTAAGAAGTTTCAGTGAAGCCCAGAGGCTATTCCTAAGTCATTTATCAACAGCAGTTATTCTGACTGATTGCCTCCATGGTTTCCTGCTTTCTGCAAGCATTGTCTTCATATTTCTTGGGGCCACTTCTCTGAGAGATTACTTTAGGCATTTGCGAGAAATTGGGGGACAGGATGCTGATAGGGAAGATGAAGTGGACAGAAATGGAGCGCGAATTGCTAGAAGAGCTCCTGGACAAGCTAATCGTAATATTAATGGTGATGGGAATGGTGAAGATGCTGGTGGAGCACAAGGAATTGCAGGAGCTGGACAAGTGATTAGAAGAAATGCTGAAAATGTTGCTGCACGGTGGGAGATGCAAGCAGCACGTCTTGAGGCCCATGTTGAGCAGATGTTTGATGGTCTGGATGATGCTGATGGAGCAGAGGATGTGCCCTTTGATGAACTTGTCGGCATGCAGGGTCCAGTTTTTCATTTGGTTGAGAACGCATTTACTGTAAGTCTATTAAATTCATGTTATAACGTCTAATGTTCGTTATTCATTTATTACAATGTTATTGGTCTTGTTATTGCTTCTTTATAAAAAAATGGACAAGTTGGCCTAGGCAGATAAGAATGTTTAGCCAAAAATGATTAAGCTTATTTTAGTTGCATTTATGTCAGTGAGCTATATTTAACAAGCTCCTCTCCCGAATAAAGATGATGTATATTTTGTATTCAAACATTATTTTAGTATGCTATTGCGGTCATGGATGAAATGCAATCTTGATTAATAAACTTCTCTCATAACATGTGAATGGAAGGAATGCACTAATATGAGGTGATGAATTTTACTTGATCAGAGAAAAATATTCATTACTTTTGCATGTAAAATTTAAATCTGGGGGTTGGTTGCATGAAATCCAAGCCTCATTCCCTTAAAATTGATTATTGGCTGTGTTTTGATCATTAGGTGGAGCATGAGTATTGAATTCTATGATTATCTTTCTTATGTTAATTGGTCATTTTGTTGAAGCAGCAGCTTATGTTCATTAAGTTATATATTGTGCTGATAAACTTTGATGATAATTTTAATGTTTTTCTTTGACAAAATGAACCCATTGTTTTACATGGTATTTTATTTAGAGATTAAATATGTTGTTCCACATGCAGGTGCTTGCAAGCAATATGATTTTCCTTGGTGTTGTAATCTTTGTGCCCTTCTCATTGGGTCGCATCATACTCCATTATCTTAACAGCTGTTAAGAATTTGTCATCTGAGACTCAAGAAAGTGGATCAATTGGTCAGGTTGCAGACATGCTGAAAGCGAATGCTAGTGGATTGAGTGAAATGGCAAACAACATAAGTGAATCTGCCTCGTCTGATCTCTTGAAAGGAGTGTCAATTGGAACTTCAAGGCTTTCAGATGTTACTACTTTAGCAATAGGATATATTTTCATATTGAGTCTAATTTTCTGCTACTTTGGTATTGTTGCTTTGATTCGTTACACGAAGGGTGAGCCTTTGATGATGGGAAGATTCTATGGTATTGCTTCTATAGCAGAAACAATTCCATCTCTCTTCAGGCAGTTTTTGGCAGCAATGAAGCACTTGATGACTATGGTTAAGGTTGCTTTCCTTTTGGTTATTGAACTTGGGGTATTCCCCTTGATGTGTGGATGGTGGCTTGATGTTTGCACCATACAGATGTTTGGGAAGACAATGGTTCACAGAGTTCAGTTCTTCTCTGCATCACCTTTAGCAAGTTCCCTAGTCCACTGGGTTGTGGGGATTGTGTATATGCTACAAATTAGCATATTTGTCAGCCTTCTTAGAGGGGTAACATTTGCTCATATGCCATGATTCTTAAAGCTATTTCTATTTTTGACTACTAGTTTACATGTTTCATCTGTTTCTTATGGCAGGTTTTGCGCAATGGGGTTCTGTACTTCCTTCGGGATCCAGCTGATCCAAACTACAATCCGTTCCGTGATCTGATTGATGATCCTGTCCACAAGCATGCTCGCAGGGTTCTGTTATCTGTTGCAGTTTATGGCAGTTTGATTGTGATGCTAGTATTTTTGCCTGTTAAACTTGCCATGCGGATGGCTCCTTCTATTTTCCCACTTGACATATCGTAAGCTGACCTCCTTGAGCGGTTCCAACATTTCATACATGCACTCAGCCTCTCTACAATAGTTATTAACTTCAAATACATATTTTTGCAGGGTTTCTGATCCATTCACTGAAATCCCAGCGGACATGCTTCTCTTTCAGATTTGTATCCCATTTGCTATTGAGCATTTTAAATTGCGGACAACTATTAAATCCCTGCTTCGATACTGGTTCACAGCAGTTGGTTGGGCACTTGGTTTAACTGATTTCTTACTGCCTAGACCTGATGACAATGGTGGTCAAGAAAATGGAAATGGGGAACCAGGCAGGCAGGACAGGCTACAGGTTGTACAAGCAGGAGTGCACGATCAGGGTATGGTGGCCTTTGCAGGGGATGATTTGAATAGGGTTATTAATGCAGCAGGTGATCCAAATGCGGCAGAGGATTATGATAATGATGAACAATCTGATTCTGAGTGAGTTCCTTCCGTATTGTTAGATTAAAGTCCCACTATTATGATTTAGGCCCTTCCTCCTCTCTATCTAGTTATTTTGTCTATGGGACCTTTTTGTACTTTTTACTTTTTTTATCTTTTATTTTTTTATGTTTACTTTGCATAATTCATCGATGATAGGTCTAGCTGCTAATCTGTGTGTGTACACTCATGTTTCGGAAGCTATTTCTCTGGCACCATCTGATTACATATTTTCTTACTCCAGCAGTTATGCTTTTGCACTTCGCATTGTTCTACTACTGGTGATAGCTTGGATGACCCTGCTTGTCTTCAACTCTGCCCTGATAGTTGTACCAATTTCACTTGGACGGGCACTTTTCAATTCTATTCCACGTCTGCCCATAACGCATGGCATTAAGTGCAACGGTATGTAATTGAGTGAACTGGTTTTTGTTCCCAAACTTTGTTAATATGAATGTGGTTGTAATGTTGTATCTTTCTTCAGATCTGTATGCATTCGTAATTGGAAGCTACGTGATCTGGACTGCTGTTGCTGGAGTTAGATACTCGATTGAGCAATTAAAAAAAAGGAGGGCCTCAGTCTTGTTTGGCCAAATATGGAAGTGGTGTGCCATTGTTATGAAGAGTTCTGCACTTTTGTCTATATGGGTAAGGATGGTCATTGATCTTGTTATTCAGCCTGATTTTGCTTATGCATAGTTTTTCTTTATTTTAAATTATCTTCCCCGCTTCCCCTTATTTTAGATATTTGTCATCCCGGTGCTAATTGGGCTTCTCTTTGAGCTTTTGGTCATCGTGCCAATGAGAGTTCCAGTGGACGAAAGTCCTGTGTTCCTCCTCTATCAAGACTGGGCTTTAGGCCTTATATTCCTAAAGATATGGACAAGATTGGTAAGTGTTTTTGTTTTTTAAAAAATTATCTACATTTCCTTGGCTGTACTAACTTTTGTAATTGATCCATTTTATAGTAACTCACAAAGTTTCGCATTAATTAATGACTATCCCACAGATTGTCCAATTTATCTGGATCTACATAGCCATATGACAGAGACAGTATAGAATCCAATGTCATTGTTTGATCCATGTTATCATCTACACCTGTTGTTCATACTTCCTTCTAGCATATGTAGTTTATTATTCCTAGTAGGATTATATACCCTCTTACACCCTATTTTGGATATCAAGTTGGCAATGGTATTAACTTTTTATGAGAATGACTTGTAAGGTTAGGTCCTGGTGAGTTATACTTTGCATTGTAAGCAGGGAGAAATTTTGGCTCATCTTCTATAATTTTTAAGTTCATCAATTTCCTATCAGCTGACCAAGTATTGCTAAAGAAAAGTTGAAACCTTTTCATACCCGACTAATAATTTGGAATTGATAAGCTTGCTTTGATTTTCTTGGTGCTGACTTAGTTCTTTGAATAGGTTATGTTAGACCACATGATGCCTCTTGTGGATGACAGCTGGCGAGTAAAGTTTGAGAGAGTGAGAGAAGATGGTTTCTCCAGGCTACAAGGCCTTTGGGTCCTTCGGGAAATTGTACTTCCAATCATAATGAAACTATTGACAGCATTGTGTGTACCTTATGTTCTTGCCAGAGGTGTGTTTCCGGTACTTGGGTATCCATTGGTGGTCAATTCTGCTGTATATCGGTTTGCATGGTTGGGATGCCTCTGTTTCAGTTTCTTGTGCTTTTGTGCCAAGAGATTTCATGTTTGGTTTACGAATCTTCATAATTCAATACGCGATGACCGGTATCTCATTGGCCGGCGGTTGCACAACTTTGGAGAACATGTCGAGAAGGCAAATGAAGCGGGAGCTTCTACAGGTGTGCCGGATACAATTTTATCTGACCACGAAGTAGATGTTGGACTTAGGCTGAGGCGCATAAATCAACAGGCAGGCTGAGATGTATTTCAGGTATGAGAACTTGTTAAACCTCATGCCTGTTGGTTCTGCTCATGAATCGGTAATGTATAATTATGCACCTTCTTTGGATAGTTATTACAACATCTGTCACAACACCTGTACTTCAGTCGAGAAAAAACAGTATGTTTTGCACAATAATTTAGCTAATGGTAGGAAAATAAAGGTAGAAATTATTTACTTTTTGTTTTTTTATGTTTTTGGGTTGTTGAAAGAAGGAAGCGGGTAGCATGTTGGAGTCTGGGTTGCCTTTCGAAATGTTTGGATTATCGTGGTTTGAAGTAGACATGAGGATGTAGGATCATGAAAGTTAACCATAACCTGTATACAAAAGTACCTAGGGTGTTCCAACGTGAACTTCTGATGGGTAGCTAGAAGGTTACTTTTAGGGAATGAAAGCAAGGTTAATTTGAATAGATGTTTAGTTAGCGTTTAATTTTTTGTCATGGGCACAAGGTCTTCAATTACCGGAGAAACCTTTTTATTCTTTGATACAAGATGTAAATTGCAAATGTGGATTTCTTTTACTTTTTGGACGTTTTTCAAATTTCAAATTTGATGGATCTCGACAATAACATTTTTAACGATTTATTAAAAGTAATTGAAAACATATATATTTGCTAGGTAGGTTCCTGCTTGTAGACTATGTGTGTGTTTGGATTTCAGTTTGCAAACGGGAGTTTGTACAAAATTGATTTTGTAAAATTGATTTTGATAAAAAGTAAGTTTGAGTTAACGGGATTTATGTTTGACAATCTTTATATCAAAATTGATTATAGGATCATAATTTATATTATACAAATTTTGATAATAAACGTAGTATATAATAATTACAATTACAAATATTACAAAGTCAGAATAAATAGATAAAATTAATACAAAATAAAAATAGAGTACATCAAAGAACAGAAAAAAATGATAAGAAATAATAAAAATTTTATAAAACCAACAATATATATCATATGAACAAAAAATACAATAAAATCAAATAAAAAAATAAAATTTCATATATAACATAAATACAATGCAGGAAAAGATAGAAAAAAAAAGAATTTATATGAACAAAAAATAATAAAAATATTATAAAAAAAGTCAACAATATTTGTCATATAAATAGAAGAGCACTACACAAATAATATAAAAAAAAATTAAAATATTCAATTTGCTGGTAATTAAAATAAATCTGAACTAATTTGATGAAAAAAAAAGTTGTAACTAAGAATTATAAAGAAGAAGGAAAAACTACAAAGAACTATTTTTTTTTTATAGAAGAAAATGAAAGGTATGGTTGGTAAAAAAGAAATAAATTTTTCATCTAATTTTTCAAGGGTGATCACCAACCATGAACGTGAAACACAAGCTACAAATTTTAGCTTTTCCTGAACGTGCGTTCAAAGGCAGAATCATTTCTACGTTTTGAAAGATAAGAATTGCCAAACATAAAAATGAAACTTTCAAGAAGCTCAAACGCACTTCTATTTTCTCCAACGTGATTGTCAAACACACCCTATAAAATCCATACATTTCCCGTCTTGAAGAAATGTATGAGGAACCCGTTAAGGGTCTACTGAAATTACTATTCAACCTTCTTTGAAAAAAAAAATCTTTACAAAATTCAAGAAATGTGAATTAGATCAAATTTGGTTATTGATAATGATATTTCTAAAGCTGAAGAAAAAACGTTAATAAAAAAAAAGCAGCTAAAGAAAAACTGATGATAAAAATTATTTTATGTACACGAAGAGTATCACAGTTAGTCCTTATGTATTTTTTTAATTAATCAGTATTTTTTAAATTAAATAATCAGTTATTACAATAATTAAATTTTGTAGTAGAGAAATAATTAAATAGGGTTAAGTATATTTTTCGTCCTTAAGGTTTGGGATAAAAATCAAATTTGTTTCTGACATTCTTTTGTTATTAAAATCATTCTTAACGTTACAAAACATTAAAACATTATAAAATTATTCTTTTGTTCAAAAATATTTTTTGGAATAATTTTACCTTTTAAATAAAAAAATATTAAAAAAAAACATCCCCCTCCACCCAATCCGTTACCCCTACCCCATCCCTTATCCTTACCTAAAATAGAAAAACAAAAAGAAAACAAAAAAACAAAAAGAAAACAAAAGACAAACAATCCTATCCCTTATCCTTACTTAAAACAGAAAAACAAAAATAAAAAAAAAACAAAAGACAAACATCAGAAGAGAGAAACATAGGGGAAGAAGAAAGAAGAGAGAAACATAAGGGAAGAAGAAAGAAAAGGAAAGGACGAAAAGGGAGGTGACGGCGGGGAAGAGTGTGGCCGCCGCTGTCGCCGTTGTTGCCGTCATTGTGTCGTGACTAGAGAGAGACAAAACAAGCAGATGAGAGAGAAGAGAGGAGCAAAGGGAGAAGAAAGAAAAGGAAGAAGGAGGAGGACGGCAGGGAACAATGACGGTAGGGAACGGTGATGGCAAGAAACAGTAACGGCGGAGAGCTACTCTGTCGACGTTGGGCTCCATCACCGTTGTTGAGCTTTTGGTGGTGAGGGGCTCTGCTCTTCCTCCTCGCTCGATCTATCTTCTCCTTAGCCACAGCTGCGATAGCGTCGGTGATGGCAGTAGCTTCCGTGCCGTCGCTTCTTCCTCCTCTTTACTTCAACCGCGACGGCGACGGACGGCAGCAACACCACCCCTCTTCTCTGAGTTTTCCTCCTCTCTTTTTTCTCCCTTTTGTCTTCTCTCTTTTCTGCGTTCTCTCTCTTGAGTTTGAAGGATTGGAATTTGGAATTTTCTATCTTGAATTTTGAAGGACTGTTATTATTGTTGATGAATTTTTGAATTTAAGTATATTGTTGCTGTTGATTACGTGTTAGTTTTGTTTGATTTTTTTGAATTTAAAAAATAGTTGTTGTTGTGATGGATTTTTGAAACTGGATATAATGTTTTGTTGATTCTATGTTGGTTTTGTTTGATTTTTTTGAAATTAAAAAAAAATTGTTGGTATTGTTGTTGTTGAAGATTTGGGTGGAGACAATGGAGTAGGGAGGAGGTTGAGGTAGAGGCTGAAGTAAATAATAGAGTGAGGAAGATAAAGGAAAAAGATGATGATGAAGGGTATTTTAGTCTAAAATTTTAAAAAAGGATGATTTTATAACGTATTGTAACGTTAAGGATGATTTTAATAACAAAAAAAGGTTGGAAACGAATTTGATTTTCACTCCAAATCTTAGGAACGAAAAAAGTATTTAACCCTAATTAAATACGTATTTTATAGTTTGATTGGTGTTTAATTTTCTTTTTCACATAGTATGGTTATTGAAAATAAAAGCGATCGACTATTTCAGAACCCTAACTATTATGTACCGTTCTCCCATCCCGCATAGTTGAATTAGAACATCGTTATGCAGCCTAGCAGTATTTGTTTTTTTTCTCAAAGACTGATGCAATTTTATTTCGAATGGAAGAAAAGTGTGTACAAAAGCCAGGACTACTAGTAGAGGAAAGTGGGATTCTCCCAATTTATAAAGATATAGATAAACTTTTAGCATAATTCTCCTTAGACATGCAGTTTGGATATTATTATGTCTAACGGACTGGGGATTAATCTGTATATTAATTTTTTTTTAGATTAAAATGTCCATTTTAAAAATTTTTGAGGACTAATTTAGATAATAATAGAATAAAATGACTTTGCATAAAATTTATCTAAACCCTAGTTTAACTATAATTTGTGTCATTTAAAAATAATTTGCTTCAAACTAATCAGTCCTTGAAGAAAAAAAAAGTAATAATTTGATTATTCACGATATTAAATGATAGACATGTTATGTTCTTCTATCAATTCATCATGTAAAATTTAATAGTGGTACTTATATGTACCATTAACTCATGTGATGTATCTGTTTATGAAAAATCATCACGTAGATAACTTTTGGAGTAAAATTTCACCTATTTTGGTAGGATTTGTGGTTAATATACAACAGTTTATAAAGATTATATAAAAATTCAAAATATAGTGAATGTTTTATTGTCTAAAAATATATCGTTTTCATACTTATGTGGCAATAATAAAACATGCAATAGACAACGAAATATATAGACAATTTCGTTTCATTTTACACTATTGCACTTATTAATGGAAGGACATACATGTTCACTATTTACTATCATGAAAGACTTAATTAGTATTTTTTTTTCAAAGGTTAATTAGTCCGAATTCAAAATCCTTAAAGATAAAATTATCACTTTACTCTTAAAAGTATCATATCAATGTTTTTCCTAATGATTAAAGTATCGTTTTTGTCTCCAACGTTTGGGATAAGTCCTATTTGTGTCCCTAACTTTGAAATCATCCTATTTGTATCCCTAATATTTGTAAAAGTGATTTGATGTTATCTTGCCGTCAATTACACATCAAGAGCTTTAGTTGGAGTTCTGAAAATCTCTTCTTAAAGATAAAATATGAATGTTTGGGATAGAACCGATGATCTATCCCGGATAATAACTCATCAAAAGTTGAAATTAATTCCTGTAATATTTACATAATTCACTTTTTTGGGGATATAATTGAATCTGAATACAAATAGTAGGTACAATATTGAAATCGAACACATTCAAGTGAGACCTGATTGAGAATGAATACATCAAAGTGAGAATGATTGAAAAATACAATCTGATCTGTTAGTATAATTGACGGTAGGATAATATTGAATTATTTTTATAAGCGTTAGGGATACAAATAGGATAATTTAAATATTAGGGATACAAATAGAACTTATCCCAAATATTTAGGGACAAAAACGATACTTTACCCATTTCTAAATTATTTTACCGTTATATTTCATTTATTTTGTATTTTGTATATAATTAATTAAATAATCATGTAAGTAAATCCGTTATTTGTCGATACATACCGATACCTTTTTTTTTTCATTACTATCCAAACAAGATCTATCATTTCAAACACAAGTTCGAACACAGTTGCTTTATTTCATACTTCCCCATGGTCTCGGGTGCAAAATCTAATAAATTAATGATGGTTAATTACTCTGTAGGTCTTTATAATTTTATCGAATTTTCAATTAGGTCTCTATATTTTTTTTTTCCTTTTCAGTTAGGTTCCTATACATTTTTTTTTCAATTTAATTCCTGTTAACGTTAAACATCAAAGAAATGTTAGTGAATTGTGAAATTACTTGTATACCCTTAGGGACCTAATTTAAAAGAAAAAAAGTATAAAGACCTAATTGAAAATTCAATAAAATTATAAATATTCAATGAAAGATATTACTATAATCCCTATTCAATGATTCTACGATATGAAAAATATTCCTATAATCTCTTTTATTTTGTCACTATCATTCTTTTGCTTATTGATATACAAATTGTACCAAAAATACCTTCTCATTTTTCTTGACTTTTAAAATACTTTATTTTAAGAACATACAAAAAAAAGTAATGGATAAAATGAAACAGATATAGTAGTAATAAGTATATATCAAATTCAACTTCTATCATTCAAGGATTCAATATGATCATGTAACATTTTACATCTGTGTGGATTCATAGAATATAATTTGTGTCTTTATCATATTATGGTAAACCATAGAAAACCTCAAGGCTCGGTATTTGTGTTATTGAAATTTAAAATCTAAAAACGAAAACCATAGAAAATGTAATTTCAGTATAATACAGATAATCTGAAAATCAATTCTTGTATTGGAGCCTCCCACTCTTTGAACCAGCATAGGGATCAACAATAACATTGATAACAACCGGTATCCGAGCCGAGAAGGATTCTAAAAGAGCAGACTTAAGTTCATCAAGTGTCCCAATAAGATAGCCCTTTCCACCAAAAGCTTCAATCAAAGCATAGTAGCTAGCCTGCTTTTGGAACAAAAGAAGTCGGAACAGGATCATTTTTGTGAAAAAGTAATAACTAAAATTGTTTACAAAAATAATTTCTATATAATTTTTCAAACAAGAGAACCAATTTTCTCTGCACATAATTTTCTCAAACAAGACATGGCAATAGTAGTCTAAAATTTTTTTCGCACATTCATGGATTAAACCATGTCAAACAATATCAACAAGTGAATATCATTGGACCAAATATAATTAAGCATGTTTATTTAATAATCAACTATCAAATTAATAATAATACAAGATGAGAAAGCAAACTTATGAAATTTCAAAAATTCGTTACACAAGTTGAACAATTGATGTCCTAATAAATTCAAACACTTCAAAAGTTCTTTTTGACTAAGAGATTTGAGGTTTCCAGCATTCAAAAAATCAACACTAAATTCCTGTACAAATTTGGTACCAATTTGGACGAATTAACTGTAGTTATTTTAAAATGGGAATAATAATTCATATATAAGTTGAAAATGAAAAAAAAAAACAAAAACTCTTGGCCATTTTGTGATTTTTTTTGTTGCAAAACTTGATTTGTTGGATGTATGAACTTTAATGAGTTCATCTTGTTCATATTTAACAGAAGTTCTGAAATATCAAGAGCTTGATCAATTGCTTTACCAAGTCTTTGAAGTTCTTCAAGTAATATATCACGAACAGTTAATAATGCTTTAATAAACATTTTCTTTTTCACATCTAAATAAGGATTGCATAAAATGTTACTTTCGCATGGCTTCAATATCTTCACCAGTGAGGATTTGTGCAGTGTTATTGTCAACCAATTCGTGATTATCTTTGGATTCAAGATTCGGTTGACCACCATCTTTTATTTCCATATTGTTAGTAGCATCAGCTATAAGTTTATTTCATCCATGTGATTAATAGAATTACTTTTGGAGGTTATTATAAATTAGGAATAGTTTCTGAATTGAAACTAGAAACTATAACTTACATCAGCACTAAACTATTATAATATGCAATGATGCATAAGCATAGATACCTTGAGGGGAAGGTATAAAAAGGAGAGAGGGAAGTGCTATCGAGCTGAAAGAGAGAACCGAAGCGAGTGCCGATTAAAGGTTGGACAGAGTAGTTCTTATTCCCAATCTTCAATTTCTTGCGTAATGAAAACATTATTGTTATTATTATTAAGTTAGTTAATTAATTAATAAAGAAGAAGAATAACTTACGCAGCGGGAGAGAGGCGATCGAAGACGAGACGGTCACCGTCGTTGATGTCAAGCAAGATGCTGCATCCTTCCCACGTCACTCTTCCGTTATTACTTTTATTGCTAAGTGAGGCACGGTGACGGAACACGACGAATAGAGCAGACGCAGTGCATCGCAGCGCAGACCAAAGACAAACAAAGCAGAGCAGTGCAGCATAGACCAAGGACCACGACGACGTAGATGGATGATGACGCAGATGGATGACGACGCAGATGAATGGTGGAGAAACGCCACTGGATTCAGAGAGCAAGCGCTGCCTAGGGTTCTTTAATTTTGGGACAAAATGCTAAGGGTAGTTTTGACATTTTGAAAAAATAGAAGTGGGTTTAATTAGTTATTTTAATTCAAACATGAGAATATTCGATTTTTGAATAGAATATTCTGTTATTTCATACGGTTTTGTCATGGCAGGGACTAAATTGAAAAAAAATAATGTATAGGGACCTAATCAAAAAGAAAAAAAGTATAGGGACCTAATTGAAAATTCGGTAAAACTATAGGGACGAACAGAGTAATTAAACCATTAATGATAAATAATAACCTTTACTCGGATATCTTTAGCCTTGGCCATGAACCTCCTTTTCTTTTGATTTTGGAGCGAAAAGTTCTACTTTTTTATTAATGCGAATTCTGACTAACCAAGCAGACAAAGAATTTTGCATTTTTTATTTCTCCTGCTATTTTAGTTGTACAAGTTTTGTATGAGTCTTTTCCATTTCCATTTACGAAAGGTAAAAATTTGCGGATTAAAAGCTAAAGCAACAAATAATAAAAACACGATCCAAGTCGAGTTGTTGTGCATTGTCTGTCTTTCTCTAAAATTAAGCCTTAATGAAGATTGACCGAAAAAGAAAAACAAATTATTTTGCCATTGTATAAAATAGCGACGGGCCCTTTAATCGCTTTAAGAAAACCGTACTAAGTAGTTCCATATCTTTATTAGGAATTACGAATGAAAAAATATTAAAATAACTAAACAAGGATGACTCATCTTTGTTTGTGCAGCTTGGAATAACGGGGTCCCTGATGTTGTTAGAAGTTTGATAAAGGTACATATGGATGCTCTTCTCTTCAATAAGAAAACTTTTGGTAATGTGTTTGTCAAAAAGAAGGAGTTGGAGAGACAATTGAATGATATTCATATTTCTCTTGAGTGTATGGAGGATTTGGGGTTGAGGGCAAAAGAACAAGTTATCTATGATGAACTAAATACTATCATTCTTCAAGAAGAACTTATGTGGTATCAGAAATCAGAAGAGCGGCCGATTCAGTGTGGGAACATGAACACTAAATTTTTTCACTTGCAAACAATCATCAGGAAAAAGCGGAATAAAATTCGTAGACTGTCTTTGAAAGATGGAACTTGGGCTACTGAGTCGCAGGAGTTAGAGAAAGCAACAAACTCCTTCTTCTAGAAGTTTTTTATCTACAAGGGAGCATATTGATCTTCATGCTATGAAAGACTTTCCCAGTCCTTCCCTTAGTAAGCCTGTCAAAGGTTGGTTGAACCGGTGGAGTTGGAAGAGTGAAACGTACTGTAATGACCATGAATTCTTTTAAAGCTTCAGGACCAGATGGTTTTCAGACCCTGTTTTATAAGGAGTTTTGGAAC
The DNA here is from genome assembly GCF_000817695.3 of Arachis duranensis. Taxonomy (NCBI): domain Eukaryota; kingdom Viridiplantae; phylum Streptophyta; class Magnoliopsida; order Fabales; family Fabaceae; genus Arachis; species Arachis duranensis. Next base: position 32,216,586 of record NC_029781.3, read on the forward strand.
TCTCTATGCTATGATGTGTGGGGGTTAGTCAAGAGAGCCTTTGAGGGAGAAATTTTAAATGCTGCTATTTTCAAGACCTACATTGTTCTAATTCCTAAAGTTGAAGATCCTACGTTCTTTATAAAATCGTTACAAAAGTGCTGATGAACAGGGTTAGACCCTTTCTGTCAAAGATCATTGGCCCGCTTCATGGTGGTTTTATCCCGGAAAGAGGTACTACAGAGAACATCATCATTGTGGAGGAAATTATGAGTTTCATGAAGAACACTTCTTATAGAAAAGGGACCATGATCTTTAAGATTGACTTGGAAAAGGCATATGACAGGATATACTGGAGATTTCTTGAAGCAATTTTGGTTTGGTTTGGCTTTTCGAGGGCTACTATTCATCTTATTATGGCTTGTGTGACGTCATCTTCTTTATCTGTTTTGTGGAACGACGAGAAACTTTAGAGCTTTAATCTCCAGAGGGGTTTGAGATAAGGGGGTCTCATGTCCCATATCTCTTTGTGCTTTGTATGGAATGTCTTGCTTGTTTTATTACCCATCAGGTTTTGCAGGGCTCATGGATATCGGTGTCGGTTTCCAGACATCGCCCAAAAAAACCCAATTGATGTTTGTTGATGATCTACTTTTGTTCTGTAAAGCTACGAAAGCTTAGGTAGAGGAGGTTATGCAGTGCATGAACTTATTTTCCAAAGCATCAGGCCTGCGGGTGATGCGTAAGCATCTTTCTTATCTTTTTCTAGTGAATTTGCATTTAAATTGTTGAGTTTAGTCAAGAATTAATTATCATTTAGCCACTATGGATGCTACTTTGAGTCTCGTGCAATTTTGTTTATTTTAGGTAGCATTTGGCTAGATTTGATGGAGAGGAAGCTTGCACAAATGGAAGGAGCACAAGAATTAAAGGAGATGATCAGCGAGGAGCGATGCGTGCGCGTACCTGACGCGTGTACGTGATTTGGAGATTTGTGCAGCGACGCGTGCGCATACCTGACGCGTACGCGTGACACGCAATGAAGACCATCGACGCGTACGCGTGACTAACGCGTACGCGTGACATGCGCCACGTGCAGAAAACGCAGAAAATGTTGGGGGCAATTTCTGGTCCCCATTTTGGCACTCAAGTAAGGCGCAGCTATCTGCCAAGTTAGGCGTGGATCTAGTGAAGCCAAGTGATCCCCACGTTACAAGGCACAGATTATTTAATTAATTCTGATTTAAATTTAAATTTTAAAATAGGAAAATATATTATTTTAATTTTAAAAATTAGATTTTAAATTAATTAGAATTAGATATAAAAGATAATATTATTCTATTCCACCTCATTCCGCACTTTTACAGTTTACCTGAATCCTTATTTTCTCTCTGAACCATGAGCAACTAAACCCCCACTGTTAAGATTGGGAGCTCTGTCTATTGTATGGATTGATACTATTATTTTTCTATTTTAATTCATATTTTGATTTATAATTCAAGAATTGTTTTCGTTCTTTATCTTATGAATTTGGGTGGAACGGAAGTATGACCCTTTTTCTAATTGAGTTCTTGTATAACTTGGAAAAGCTCTTTACTTGAACAACAGCTTGAAAACAATTTCTCCTAAATTCTAATTATCTGGATTTAACGGGATACGTGACATATAATCCTCTTATATTTTGGATAATTAGGATTTTTGCGGCATAATAACTAGAATTAAACTTCACCCCCTAATTTGAATTAATTGACCAAGGAATTGGCGATTGATGAGAATTAGAGGAGACTAGAAAGGTCTAAGGGATTAGGATCTAGTCACATATAGTTTGCCATGAATTAAATCTTGCATGATTAAAATAAATTAATAAGAAAAATCAATCCGGAAAATAGATAACTCTGAAGCCTTAACTGCCTTCTTCATATTATTTTTCCCAACTTATTTACTTGCCTGTCTTTCTAATATTCTGAATTTATTGTTAATGCTTTTGAATCTTCAAACCATTTTCTGTTTGTCTGACTAAGCTAATTACTCAATTATTGTTGCTTGATCCATCAATCCTCGTGGGATGGACCCTCACTCACCTGAGGTATTACTTGGTACGACCCGGTGCACTTGTCGGTTAGTTTGTGGTTGTAAATTTCACACCAAGTTTTTGGCGCCGTTGCCGGGGATTGATTGTGATTGACAACTACTCGTTGTTTGATTGCTTAGATTAGATAATATTTTTTTCATTAATTATTTTTTTTAGTATTGTTAGATTTTATTTTTCTTTCTTTCTTTATTTATTTCCTTTTCCTTAATACCCCCTCCCCTGTTTCGTTTTCTATTTCTTTTCTTTTATTAGTTAGTTTTAAATATATATATTCATAAAAATAGCACTAATATTTTTCTTAATTTTTGAAATTAAGTTTGGTGTTTCCTAGTTAGTCTTATTTTAATTTCTCTTATTTAATTTGCCTAATAATTTCGAAAAATTTTTAATCTTAATTTTACAAGTGATTCTCAAAATTTAGTGTTTGTTTGTTTTATTCAATATTTTTATCTCTTTATTCAGGTTACCTCACTGGGAATTCTCTGCACTCTGACGTAGAAAATTCTAACTTTTCTTGTCTTCTATTTGTTTATGCGCAGGAGCAGAGACAAAGAACATCTCTTAGACTTTGATCCTAAACCTGAAAGGACTTTCAGGCGATGTTTGCAACAAGCAAGACTTTACAAGGCTGTAGAATCCATTATAGATCCTAACAATACTGATAATGCCAATGTGGCAAATCTGAATGGGAATGAGCAACAGAGAGTGCTTGGCTCTTACTCTGCTCCTATTGCAGATCTTTATTGAAAAAGCATTGTGGTGCCTCGTATAGATGCGAACAACTTTGTGTTGAAGCCACAATTGGTTATCCTGGTGCAACAAAACTGCCAATATCATGGTCTTTCCTAAGAAGATCCAAATCAATTTATTTCTAATTTTCTGCAGATTTGTGATACTGTGAAGACAAATGGAGTGAAACCCGAGGTGTACAAACTCATTCTCTTCCCATTTGCTCTGAGGGATGGAGCAAAGCTATGGCTAGATTTCCAACCCAAGGAGAGTCTGGATACTTGGGACAAGGTTGTTACTGAGTTTCTTACTAAATTTTTCCCACCAAAGAAGCTGACTAAGCTTAGGGTGGAGGTTCAGACCTTCAGACAGAAGGATGGTGAAACTCTTTATGAAGCTTGGGAGATATACAAGCTACTGACTAGGCAATGCCCTCTAGATATGTTCTCCAAATGGACCCAACTAGATATCTTTTATGAAAGTTTGGGTGAAATGTCTAAGATGTGCTTAGATAATTCTGCTGGTGGTTCACTGCACAAGAAGAAGACACCAGAGGAGACTATTGAGCTTATTGAATTGGTTGCTAGCAACCAATATTTATACTCATCTAACTGGAATCCTGTGAACTTTGAGACTCCTCAAAAGAAGGGTGTTCTGGAAGTAGAAGCTCTTAATGCTATTCTTGCTCAGAACAAGCTTATATCTCAGCAAATAAGTCTACTTACTCAACAGATGGGTGGCATGTAAGTCTCAGCACTCAACACCCAAAATGCACCTCAAGATGTCCCTTATGACATGACAGGTAATTTTATACAAAATGAGAATTATGATTATGCTCAATCTTTTTTTGAACAGGTAAATTAGATGGAGAATGGTCCTAGAAACCCCAATAATGATCCATACTCTAAGACATACAATCTTGGGTGGATGGACCAACCTCAGAGATCTCAGAATTTCAACAATAATTCTCAGAGCGGATTCCAACAGAACAATCATAATAACCGCCAATTTCAGTCTCATCAACAACAACCACCTCAGTAGGCAAATTCTCAATCCCAACAAGATTCTAATTGGGAGATGATGAGGAGTTTTATGCCGGAAACCAGAGCCTCTATTAGAAACTTGGAGGTGCAAATGGGCCAACTGAGCAAGCAAATACCTGAGAGGTCTGCAAATACAATTCAAAACTTGGAGATTCAGATGGGCCAATTAGCCACAAAAGTTAATAAAATTGATAAGAGGACCATTAATAGCCTTCCTGGTAACATAATTCCAAATCCAAGAGAGGATGCAAGGCTATCACCTTGATAAGTGGACAAGTAGCAAGTATGGAAGCACAAGTTAATGAGGAGCTAGTTGAAAAAGAAGCTCCAGAGGAGAAGAAGGAAGAAGTAGAGCACGTCCCTCCAAAGCGTGAGGACAACCCATTCCCAGACTCTCTTGACACTTATCCTATATTGCCAAAAGCTCCTGAGTACAAGCCTAAAATGCCATATCCTCAGAGACTTCAAAAGGAGACCAAGGACAAGTAGTTTTCAAAGTTCTTGGAAGTCTTCAGAAAGTTGCAAATCAATATTTCTTTTGTTGAGGTTTTGGAGCAAATGCCTCTCTATGTCAAATTCATGAAGGAATTGTTGTCAAAGAAGAAGCCTTTAAAGGGAGATGAGACAGTGGTCCTGACTAAGGAATGTAGTGCCTAGATCCAGGGAGTTTTCAAATTCCATGCACCATTGGGAGCACAACCTTTGAGAAAGCGTTATGTGATCTGGGAGCAAGTATCAATTTAACGCCCTTGTCTGTGATGAAGAAGCTGCAAATCCAAGAGGCACAACCCACAAGAATAGCATTACAGATGGCAGACAAATCTACGAAGCCTGTATACGGATTAATGGAGAATATCTTGGTCAAAGTAGGTAAGTTCATCCTCCTAGCAGATTTTGTGATTCTTGACACGGGGGAGGATGAGAATGCCTCTATAATTCTAGGAAGACCATTTCTAACCACTGGAAGAGCTCTGATTGATGTAGAAGTGGGTGAAGTAGTGCTTAGAGTGCATGATGAGCAACTAGTCTTTCATGTCTTAAAAGATATACATTCAGTAGGTGAAGAGGAGAGGTGCATGCAGACTGAGCTTATTAATCCAAACCTTCAAGAACCCCCTGATGATGCACAGCAGAATCTGCAACTCAAACCTCCTTTGGTGACAATCAATAAAATTCCTCCTGACATCAAACCTAAGTTTGGTGTCAGGAATGCATCATATACCAAGGAGAAGGCTCCCAAAAAGAAGAAAGTACCCAGAGGATGGAAAAACAAAAAGATCCCCACTGAAGGTTTCTCCCCAAGAATGAAAGTGGTGTTGACTAGCAATCCAGTGTGGATTTATACAGTAAACAGAATCCTCTCTCTAGAGCATATTGAGCTACTTTATAGAGACACGGGAAAGAAGTTCAAAGTAAGGGGTGAAGAGCTGAGCCCCTATGATCCTCCTCCTTAGAGGAGCTGACCGTCAAGCTAGTGACGTTAAAGAAGCGCTTGTCAAGAGGCAATGTATCCTTAGTTATTTTTCGTAGTAGTGGTTTTCTTGTTTATTTGATTTTTATTGAGTTTTTACTGTTTTTCTTTCGTTTTACATGTGTGTTGATCATGCAGCTATTTTAGAACAGGAACTGAACACTTCGAAAAAAAAAGGCCGAAGGTTGCGCTGGAGTTGTGCAGGAATTATGCATCGTGCACCATCTCACCCATGCGTACGCGTACCAGACGCTTACGCATCCCTCTGGTTCTCAAACCACCCACGCGTGCCTTGAAAAATTGACGTAAATGGGTGCATGGCCGAAAGTTATGCTGGTCTCGCGCTGGTACTGTGCTAGCCGCGCAACTCAACTCACGCGTCCGCATCCCTGACGCGTACGTGTCACCCTCACCATGTGACCAACCATGCGTACAGGTGCCGTATATGTGCGTGTCGATCGCGCTGCATCATTTACCCCGCGCACCACCCTGTTTACATTCTCTCTCCCTCCCAAATCCTAATTCCCTCTTGTTCTTTTATCCTTTTACTCTTCTTTTCTCATACTAATTATTTTTTTCGTGTGTCTTTTTATGTCCCTCTCTGTTTTCAGTTCTTCTTTGCTTGAGGACAAGCAATCCTTTAAGTTTGATGTTGACGCTTCACGTATGGTTTTTTTGTTTAGCACCAAAGGGAGTTGAATGTTCTTCATGAAGGAATGAGATGACCACCAGCATAACTGAGGTGGTTGAGTTCCTTTCATTCTATTTCTCTTCCGTTCTTATTTTGTTGTCTTCTGTTTTCTGTTGCTTTGATTGCTTGCATGATCTTTAGTACTTTTAGTTAAAAAAAATTTTGCCTCACGTATTGCTCACTGAGCTTAAATTAAAAAAGAAAAGAAAAGTGATGTATTGCTTGAGAAATTTAGTTTAATTTTAAGAGTAGTCTTATTTACTTAAATGTGGTGGTATTATTTGTGATTTTGAATGCATGACATAAACGGTGGATATTTGGATTTGAATCAAAGAATGTTGATGTATAAGGAACAGAAATTTAGAAAATTATTATGACTCCTCTGAAATAAACAAAAATTTAATCCTTGAAGCAAAAAAAAAAAACAGCAAAAGAAAAAAAACTATAAAAGCAAGGTCCAAGGCTCTGAGCATCAATGACTAGGGAGGTTAGACATGATTAAAATCTCAAAGAGTTGTTTCCCTAGTCATATGCTTATGGTGTTTTTGTGTCAAATAATCCTTGAGAAAGAACAGTTAGAGTCGAGACCAAGTGCGTTTAACAGAGTATGCCAAAGGCTTTGAGCACCACTATCTCGGAGTAACTGAAAGAAAAATCAGAACTTAAAGGAAGTTCCCTAGTTAAGTGCTTGTGGTGTTTCTGTGTCAAGTAACCCTTGAGACAAAACATTTAAAGTCACGGCTAGGCTCAAGGTGCAAAGCACCAAAGAAAAATAAATTAAAGAAAATTATGCTGCATCAAGGATTAAACTGGAGTATAAAGATCAGAGAATTCATACTATGATTCGGATTCTAATTCCAAATGACACTGACATTCTTTTGATTCAAAGGAGAGTGAGATGCCAAAACTGTTCAAAATTACAATGAATAAACCCCATTTCAAAAATAGACTTGAGCATGACCAAACTCTCACTTCTCATGCAAATTCACATCTTAATCATCCACTTATTTTGGTTGCTTAAGGACAAGCAACAATTCAGGTTTGGTGTTGTGATGCGTGAGCATCTTTCTTATCTTTTCCTAGTGAATTTGCATTTAAATTGTTGAGTTTAATCAAGAATTAATTATCTTTTAGCCACTCTGGATGCTACTTTGAGTCTCGTGCAATTTTATTTATTTTAGGTAGCATTTGGTTGGATTTGATGGAGAGGAAGCTTGCACAATGGAAGGAGAACAAGAATTAAAAGAGATGATCAGCGAGGAGCGATGCGTGCGTGTACCTGACGCGTGCGCGTACCTGACGCGTACGCGTGACACGCGAAGAAGAATGTGTCTTAGTAAATTCCGCACCAGCGGGTGAATCTTAGTAAGTCTAGGGCTCAATGTTCAAAGAATGTGTCTATGAGAAGGAAAGAGATGCTCTCAGAAGTATCTTGTATTCGTTTTTGCCAGGACTTGGGACGGTAACTAGGGGAACGTCCGGTGCAAAAGTAATTAAATGGGTAAGTCGCCAATCCCTAAAACGGACTATGTAATGTACTTTATCGGGTTACGGGTGGGCATTTTACCAGAGGTTTCTATTGTATCAATCTACCCCTGTGTGATTCCTGTTGAAGCATATCTCGGGGGGGGTTAATATTGGGCATAAAAGGTTTTCTAGAAAGATTGATCAAGAAGTCATTGAGAACATTTAGAACAAGCTTGCTAGTTGGAAGGGGTATCTGCTGAATAAGGTAGGAAGACTTTGTTTGGTTAAGTCGGTAATGGCTTCTATTTCAGTCTACAACATGCAGGTAACTCTACTTTCAAAGAATGCATGTGAAAAGATTGATTCACTGATGCGACAGTTCTTATGGAAATGCTAGAATAATGGGAGAGGGTTGTTTTTAGTTAATTGGTAAGTAGCTATTACTCCCAAAAAGGCAGGTGGTTTGGATGTACGAGATACATATTGTGTGGCAAGTTGGTTTGGGATTACTTCAATAATAAAAACAAACTGTGGTGCAGATTGTGATGCAAAAATACCTTCGGAATTCAAATTGTTTTGGTGGTGGTCATGGACAGAATGCGTCGACCATTTGAAAAAACATTCTCAAAACATATGAAGCTCTTAAGGATGGGTTTAGGTGGAATGTAGGGGATGTGCAGCAATCCATGTGGTATGACGAGTGAACTACGTTTGGAAGACTTTGTGATCTTGTTCCCTATGTTCACATATCTGAGTTGGAATTTGTAGTGACTAATTTGTAGCGCGATGGATCTTGGATGGTGGATACACTTGCTACGACAATTCCTCTTGCAGTTATTCCAACCTGATTGAGAACCGACAGATGATTAGCCGTGTTGTGACAGAGCATAGGACCATTTTCACTGAGAGGATGGGATGTAGCCATTGACAACGGTGATGCCCTACATACAGCTTGCCATGGAAAGGAGTAAGAAGGATTGGATGAATGTAATAAGAAAGTAGAAATTCGAGAGGAGCACAGCATCTCCATACGCCTATCTGAAATTCCCACCATTAATTTACATAAGTATTTCTATCTTAGTTTATTTATCTTTATTTTCTATTTATTCCATTAATCAAATTTAAACCAATAATCCAATTATACTTGAATCCGCCTAACTGAGATTTACATGGTGACCATAGCTTGCTTCATACCAACAATCTCTGTGGGATCGACCCTTACTCACGTAAGGTATTACTTGGATGACCCAGTACACTTGCTGGTTAAGATGAACGGAGTTGTGTCCACACATAATCAATAGCCATTAAATAAATCTCATGCAAATACAAAGAGGGTCACAATTTCGTCCACCAATTGGAATGGTAATAGTAATTGGAGCTAGCTATGGCATTTAAATCTTTCGTTGAAGATCAAATTCACTATGTGGCTTAGGCTTCATAACGCTCTCCTGATGGGGGCTTTCCGTTTCAGGAAGCATCTAGCTATTTCAGATTTGTGCCAGAGATGCAATTCGACTCTGAAGACAGTTGAACATTGCTTGCGGAACTGTGTTAATCCGAGAGGCTTTGGCAAATGTTAGATACTCGCTTTATTGACTCGTTTTGAAGACACTTCCATTGAGACGTGGTTTAAAAAAGTCATGCCTGATAATAAGGTTCTTTTTGGGGCCAAAATGTGATGGTTGGTATAATGATATTTTCAGTGTCGGAAATCATTGGATGAATCACAAGGTAGTTGCCCTTAGCAAAAGCACTGTCATGGATCAAAGATTTTATATACACCATGTTCTTTCAGCACTCTCAAAGATCAATAGTGCTGGAAACTTCCTGTTCTTTCAGCACCCTCAAAAATCAATAATGTTGGAAACTTCCTGTAGATAACACCTTTAAAGTTAATTGTGATGTAAATTTATTTTCTAAATTGAATTTAGCTAATTTTGGCAGTATTATTGTGATGTAAATTTATTTTCTGATTTGAATTTAGCTAATTTTAGCGGTATTATTAAAGACTCTCGACTGCTCTGGTAGTTCTCATAGTCTAGAGGGTACTTGTCTTAACCTAAGATTGCAGTTTGAAAGTCATTGTGTGAACCATAGATACGTCCTTGAAATTGCTGATTTAGTTCACAAAACTTGTCAAGACCTTAGTATGTTCAAGTTGATTGAATAGTTAGCAAAGCAAACAAGGCGATGAATTGAATGACTAGATATGAAACAAGAAATAATTCTAATGTGATTTGGTCAGGGCCTAGTGTTATTCTCCAACAAATCATCCGTTCTGATTTAGGCTAGGAGTTTGTTTTAGTTTTCTCTTTTGTTTAGACACCAAATGAAACAAGGATGACTCAACCTCCCAGTAGTTACTAGAAACATAACAATCATACCCAACGCAATCAAAACTTGGCATAGCAAATCACAGATAATGCATAATCTAACCTCCCAGAAAAAAACTCATGCAACCAAACTAGAAACATGAAATTAAATAATTCCTTGTACCCGGCATAATTTAAATAAGCGTTAAACCAAATGGAGGGGTCCAGAACAAACCAAAAGTATCTAATCTAGTGAAACAAACTCAACCTGAAAACTGTATCAAGCAAGCGCCGACAATAGAGATCCATCATCACTAGGAATGTAAAGCCCAACATATAAATCTCAAGAAACAAGGTTGTCATTGAGTGATAATGAAGCAAGCTGGTCAGCAGCACCGCCAGTCTGCTGCTGCTGTGCAACATTCCTTAAGACGTCCATTGCCTCGGCCACCTTTGCCTTCAGGGCTTCGGGTGACTCGAGCAAGTGCAGAACCTCAGTCTGGTCCATCTCCAGAAGCATTCCAGTCACCTTGGCAGCATTATCAGGCTCCAGCTGTTCCACCAGAGGGTAGAGATTTTCACCCAGCATCTACAAATATACAACCAAACAGTCAGTTATAAAAACTAACAAGCAACAGACCAGGAACTCATCTGATCACACAGGAGAATATAAACAACAATCATTCTAAAATTGAGTGGGGATAGAAGACCTACCGTTCTCTGCTGCTCTGGAGAAGCATTTGCCAATGCAGTAGCCAAAGCCCCAATAGGAATTTGCTGGGAGATTGTTGCATCACGCATAGGCATCCCGGCCACATCATACGGAACAGAAAACATGCCTCCAGCAACACCAGGCATGGGAACATCAGGAACCCTACCACCGGGTGGATAACGATACATACGTCCCCTAGGAAGCATCTGCCAACCCCAAAATAACCAGGTCAGTGTACCAAATAGGATATAGATGATATGCAAAAAAATGAATTGAGATAGAATTCAAGCGACCTGAGGTGACATCATTGGAACTGGATGCTGGGACTGCTGGACTCCACCCGCACGTCTTCCACCAGGACGCTGCCCCTGCTGTCCTTGCTGAACCATTGGCACAAAGAAATTTGGAACAGGAGCCCCGCCAGGCCTCATACCAGGCACAAGTTGTTGTTGATAACCAAACCCAGGCTAGCAAAAGGCAAGAGGCGAGAAGAATAAGGAAATTATTATCCACATAAAGGAGAAACAGGAACAATATTGAGCTCCATTCAAGCTCACCACATGGTTCAAGTCCAGAAACAAAGTAGAAAGAAGGGATTACCTGGGAAGGAATGATAGCAGGAGGGCCTTGACCATAAAATATTTGTTGACCAATACCTGGACCACTAGGGGGATACATTGGCACCCGCGGACCAACAGTGGGTCCCATCGCAATGGGCCGCATTTGAGCAAACTGAGCCTGTATATTTATTTGAGTCCAACATATAAACATCTTCATAGTCACAAAACTAATCCTTATAGAATGGTGACAAGGCAAGGGACATCATCACTACAGCTCATGTTACCAACCTCAAATAACAAAATAACCAGGTATTTTACTACGAAAATCTAGTCTAAGCATACAATAATGTATACAAGTAATGATAAAGTGACCAGAGAAGGCTTGTGTAGATCAGTAATTTTTTTTAAAAGGAGGGAATGGCAAGAGAGATTTTTCTCTGCATTGGTAATACACAATTGCAACTACAAATGGTCTAAGTTAAAAAGTGCTCAATGTTTATAATGAGATACCTGCAATCTAGCTCTTCTATCTTCCTTCCGCTGGGCAAGAGTCACATAGAGGGGTTTGCTTACCACCATTTTTCCATTCATCTCCAAGAGCTACAAAACAGGAAACCAAATAATAATAGAAATCAATAGAAAAATATTATAAAACTAAGGGGAAGAAACCTAATCAGCCGAGAAAAATTACCAATTATTTCCAACAAAAAATTAGCAAATGACTTACAGCTCTAGAGGCCTCCTCAGGAGTTGAGAATGCAACAAACCCTGATCCTCGACTGATTCCATTAGGGTCCCTCATAACCTTTCAATTAAAAAAGGAAATAATGTACAGAGATCGTGTTGCTAGCAAACATATAGCGTGACGCCAAATATACTACATACCTTGCAAGAGGTAATAGTGCCAAATGGGGAGAACAGCTCCTTAAGTTTATCATCTCCAATGGTATCATCTAAGTTTTTGATGTACAAGTTTGCCCCTTGGTATTTGTCAGCAGCTTCTTTCATGCTCTGCTCAAATTTTTGTTTTAACTCATGCTCCCTTTCAGATTTCTTTTGTGCTTTTCCAACATACCATTCTTTGTCATCAAATTTTTTGGCATTAAGTGCTTCAACAGCCCTAGCAGCATCTTCAGGATTCTCAAAGTTAACAAATCCAAAGCACTTGGACTTTCCATCACCATCCCTCATCACAACAGCACTGGTAATGGTCCCAAATTCACCAAAAACCTTGTTCAAATCATCATCCGTGGTTGACTCAGATAGGTTCTTCACAAACACATTGTTAAATTTTGCCTTGTCAGTGGCACTTTCTCTCTCTTGCTTGCGAAGGAAGGGTCCCACATACACTTGCTTATCGTTCAACAACATGCCATTCAGCTTTTCTATGGCTTTCTGAGCAGCTTCTTCGCTATCGAATTGCACAAACCCATACCCTTTTGACTGGCCAGATGAGTCTGTAGCAACCTTGCAAGAAAGGATATTCCCAAAGGAAGAAAATGTATCATGCAATGCCTTGTGATCAATTGCCTTGTCCAAATTCTGCAATAATCCACACAAAAGAAAGAAATGGAGTCAGGATCACCTAGACATGCAAACTGAAAGCTTCTTAGCATTCCATTACAAAGCAATGTGTAAAAAGACGAGCATACCTTGATAAATATGTTTCCAGCACCACTTTTACGAATACTGGGATCACGATGCGAATACATAATGCGGATAGGCTTGTTATTCAGAGGAGTGAAGTTCAGAACATCCAGTGCTCTTGCAGCTGTACACAGGTAGCAAATCTTATGAACGGCAAGAACACTGAATCAGATGATAAAAGAGCAAATAACTTATGGTTCATCACAACATCAATAATAACACATAGTAATACTCGGGCAGAGAAGATCATGGAAACACATAAAAGAATATCAGACCAACGACAAACTAATTAAACAAGAAGGATAACCACATCAAATCAAGTTTCAAAATATGGTTATAATTCATGAAACTATTCCCATCGCAGAATGGGCATGGACAGTAACCAAACATGTAATATATTAAAGAGCACAAATTGCATTGGAATATATTCTAGCAATTATTTCCTCCACCATGCTTTCGATGACAAATGTGGAAACTAATTGTTGTACTTTGTAAGAAATCGACAGCAAAGTAAAAAAGTACTCTAAATTTTCTGAAAGTCCAACACCAAGGAGCTTTTCTGGTAAGATGTATTTGAGACATTAGTGATCAAATAGCTCCATGATCTCTTCAAAATTCATCTAGAGTTGAAATTATCATTAGATTTACACCAGTTACTTTTGGAACTACAACAGCTTAGTCTTCCAAATACACGAAAAAGGCCAATGTTAATACTAAATGATCCAGCAGTGCATGTTTTATACACTGATAATGCAGATTACAGGGAAGGGTAAAAATCCCTAGGAAATAGAGTACACCCAAACCCTCTAAATAATCAATAGGCAACAATTTGCTGCACAATGCTTAATTTTTAACATAGCATTCAAACTTCTTTTCCATGCCTCATTGAAAATGTTTGAAAAGATAAATATTTTATATTTTCAATGCCTTGATTATATAAAAAATTTCCATTAGTTTTTAGCCAAATACTTGTTATAATAGAGTACTTCATAAACAAAATATCCCAGTATTTATGCAACAATAAATCATAAAACGATAGATAATTACAAGTGCTCAACAAAGTCTACTGTTGCATTAAAAGAAATTTAGAACATAATATAACCAACTAACCAATGTAAATAAGCCAGTAAATCTTCCGGAGCTTTCAATTATATCAAGCTACTCTAGGTTTCACCAGAGCAAGGCGGCAAACAAAAAATTAGAAGCCTAGCAAGAATCTCTCGCCCATAAACTGACATGAACACATCCGTGAGAACAACACAAACTCAAACAATAAATTAGCACCCAAAAAATGCAAACATATGTTAACCCAAGTCCTGAACTAACTCATTGATAAACAAGCAGCAACCTTATACACAAATCCATTTCACAACCAGAGAACCCGACACATTTTAAATTTAACTACTCAATAGCAGAAAACAGCAAAGGGCGGAATAACCAAACACAAAATAAGTAAAATAAAATAAATAGAAGTAAAAATAAAAAAATAACTAACTAACCATCTTGCGGGTTGCTGTAATTGACATAACCGTAACCGAGCGATCTGCGGCTAGTGAGGTCGGTGCAAACCCTAACGGACACAACCTGACCCAATTGGTTGAATAGGTCATACAACTGCGACTCAGTCACGGTCGGGTCCAGATCCCCAACGTAAAGCGACGTCGTCACGAACTGGTTTCCACCAGCACCACCAGCTGCTCCTCCGTTTGGACCCGCCATCGCATTCTGAGGCTGAACTTGAACCTGAGCCATCTCAATCAACAACAACAACAACAACAGCTACTACAACAACAGCAACAATTACTACTTCAACAACACAACAGCAGCAGCAGTAGCAGAAGAAGAAGAAAATAATAACTCCTGGTTTCTTTTTTCACCCAAATTTTCTTTTTTTCTTTTTTTTTTTCTTTTTCTCTTCCCCCTCCTCTTGTTATTCAGAACAATAAAACCCTAAGGAAGAACCGAAAAATAAACCCTAGCTAGACTGAGCTAAACGGTAGATTTGAAGAACAATAACCACAGCCTTCGGAAAAATTTTAGGTTTTTTTCTAAAAATTTTCTATTTTTTGGTTTTTTTTTTTTATGGAGAAAAGCGAGGAGAGGGAAGGGAGAGATATGGAGGTAGATGCGAAAAAAGGATAAGTGGTGGCCGCCGGTAAGAAGCGCGGCGGCGCGTGAGAAAGGAAAAAAATGGTGTAATAATAAAAAGTGAAATAGAGAGAGCACAGGAAGAGAGTACCGAAGAGGAAAAAAGGGGAGTGAGAAATGGCGCAGTAAAGAGAGTATATAGTGTGTGGGTTGGGGTTGGGTGGTGGATGATGATGGTGGCGGGTTTGGGTAAACCCTAACACAATCCTTCGATGAAATCTGACCCGTTGGATAAGGGGGTGTGTGGGACCAGCTATGAGATCAGTGGGATGAGGAAAAACAGTAGATAAGGATTTAAGGGGAAAGAAACGTAAGCGGAAGAATGAAGAATCTAGGGTGAAAATTGTGAGTTATGTAATTGCGTTTGACATATTGGACCCATTCACTTTGTAAGAGGTTGTATTTACTACATTACTATGGGCCGTTAAACTGTTAAAAGGGGCATGATCTAAGCTTGGCTTGGTGAGTTGGTGCTGTCATTTGTCTACTTTTAACTATTAAGTCTTTTCTTTCCACATCTTTTTCTTTTACTATCACTCTTTTTTAGACTGATTACATTTTTGGGCTTTGTTTGGGCCGAAACCCAAACCACAAAGAAAACAAATGGATATTCCCTTAATCACTCATGACCAAAAAAATAGAGATATTCCCTTAATCGCCTATATGGTAGGCGTTCAAATCCAAACCGATCCAAATTAAACCACTTATCCAATCCAATCTAAATAAAAAATCGATTAAAACCGTACTAATTCGGATTTGATTGGATTCTATTTTTTGTAAACTACTGGATCAGATCGGATTTTGGATCTACTTTTCATAACCAATCAAATCCAATTCAAACTGCACAATGTGTTATAATATTATTATTTTATTAAATATTTACAATTATACTTATAACATGTTCAATTTTTTATATATTTTTATATTATTCATGTATTATTATTATTATTTAATAAATATTTTATGTTCAAAATGTTATTTATTTATTTATTTTAATTAACCTAGAATTTTATTTCCATTGTTATATTATTTTTGGTTTTTTAAGATATTGTTGAGATTTGTTATGTCATTGTTGATTATTTAAAATTTTATGTTGAGACTTGTTATATGTATTTAATTTTTTTAATTTATAAAACCGCAAATCCAATCCAATCAAAACCGCTTGAAATTGGATCAGATCGGATCGGATTTTTTAAAAAAAAAGCATCCAATTCAAACCGCACTGTAAGTAGAACTAGTGTTCGAATCGGATGAGTTTTTGACTCAAAACCGATCAAAACCCTACCGCGAACACCCCTGGTATATGGTCCGCAATCAGCCTCTACACATGAATTGTTCAACTTTTTTAACACTTGCTATCCAACCCATTGGCAAAATTCACCCGGTTTCTAATCCTACCCAACCTAGTCAAATAAAATTGTTAATTCGTTTCGCTGTAAGTAGAGTTGAGTTGAGTGTAGAACTAATTGGATGGGTGAGTGTTGAATCAAGACCTCTCACCTAATATAAAAAATTTTTATTATTGAGCTAAGATTATCAATTGATAATTTAACACTTTTATTTATATAAAAACTAATTCAATTTTAGTGATATACAAATACAACATTATATCACATTTTATTTATGTTTGTATTATCTATAACAATATATAATGGCAAAACCTGTTTTGGTGTTCAAAATTCTTTTCCAATTTTACCATTTCCAATATTACCCACTAGATATCAGTTATTCTATGTTAAAAAATTTCTACTGCTTTATCTTCTTTCTTCTCACATACATTCACGTTCTCTCTATCTTATTAATTCACATTCACGGAACTTCTATCATTATCTTCTACCTCTCTTACTATCTATCATCTCATATTATTGTTATTGTATAATAAAAAAAATTTTCGTATTGGATGTAAATTATTGTTGCAGAATTTTTTATTTGGATATATTTCTAAAAAATAAAAGTAAAATAATTCAATAAGGACAATTTTTTTAAAAATAAATTTACAAAAAATAATTTTCTCTTCAAATTATTATCATACTTTCTTAATATACTCTAGGTACCTACATAATATATAATGTCGTCTAAATTTAAGTTTCAATATTACCCGAGAAAAGTTTATTATTAAAAAAAATTTCTCCCATACATCCGACAGTGACATGGAATAAAAAAACTTTCACACATTTTTTACAGCAACTCTATCAAAATTTTTTATTGGACGTTAATTATTCATGCGGATTATTTTTATTGTGGATATGCTTTTAAAAGAATAAAAGTAAAATAGTTTAACAAGATAATATTTTTTTTAAAAAGTTACGCAAAATAATTTTTGTACCAATATATTAGAATTCATTTTACATGTAATATTCATTCATCTAAATTCATTCATTGGGTACCTTATAAAAATTATATTTAAGTAATTTTTTTATCTTATAACCATTTTATATTTTAGAATTCAAAATTTTGTATTTTTATTTTTATTTCAGGTTTATTTTTATGTATATTTTAGCTCTATTAATAAAAAAGTATTAACATTAGTTTTAATATTTAATTTTTATAGGATAAATAAAAAAGAATTGAAAAACTATTTATTATAAAAGAAGTTAAATCTATTTCTTCACTATAGGAATATATATAATTCAGTATTGAATGAATAAAAATAAATATATGTTTATTTAATTTTTAAAATTTTACATTAATTATTAAAATCATGATATCATAGATGTACTCCTATAAAAAAATGAAAATGACTTGGTAACTATTTTTTTGTTGAAAAGAAACATGACTTAAAGTCTAAATTAAACAACTATAGATAAGTAAAATAAGTAATAAAAAACAGACATAAAATTTAACTTTTTTTATTATTTGGTACAAAAATAAATATAATAAAATAAATCATTGTTCTCATACATAATGACATAAAATTTAACATTATCCTTCTCTAGAGCCATCTATTTTTTTAGTTTTTATTCTTATTTTTGTACTTTATTTTAATTTTATTAAACCAAAAAGTACTAATGTCATTTAACTTTAATTTTCAACTTTTATCATAATAAAAATATGTGAATTATATGCATTAGATAATAAAAAAATTACTCATAATAAAAAAAAGTTAAATTTATTCATTCGTTACATTTATAGGAGTGTAGATGATTCACATAAGAGTTACGAGATTTTTCTTTTTGAACTTTATTTTTAAATTAGTATTCATCCTTGAGTGTAATAATCATGAACTAATATATGATGGTAACTAAATGCGATTGAAGAGAAGATAGAAAGTGAATAAAAAAAATAGAGGAAGAAAGAGATAACAAGCTAATATAAGAGTGGTGGTGAAATAAATAAATTTACAAAATATTTATAAATTTTTATCTTCATTGTTAGCATTATACCTAAATTAATTTAAATTCACTTATTCTATATATTAACAAAATTAAATAACTAATAATAAATTTTTTTATTTTTATTTTATTATTCTATACAAAATTTTTGAATGCTTGATATCTTATTTTTTTAAATGATAAAATATGACTTAACAAGTAAGTATGAAAAATAAGTATTTATATAATAGTTATATATCTGGATATCTAAATCAAACAAGAATATAATTTTTTTAACAAATCTTTAACAACTAAAAAATTAACACAATGGATATGTATGAATCAAAGTGATAAAAAAATGAGAGTTGCGATAATGATATGGTGGTAATAGATTGCGGTAATAGATTGCGGTTGAGGTTAATAGAAGAAGAAAACAAGGAAGGACAATAAAACAAGGAACTATAATAGTGACGGCGAGACAATAATAGTTATACATGTAAAAAAATAATAAGAAAAAATAATAGTGTATAGTATAATGAAATGATATAGTCAAAATAAAAATTAATAATTTTAAAATAATAATAAAATTTAAGATAATTAAAGTTGTTCAATATAAGATTAAAGAAATAATTTTTTATCTATTAGAATTATGTATCTTCTAAAAGAGCGTTTTGAATATGAATATAAATTTTTAAATTTATTTCAAATTAAATAGGATTGAGAAAATAAATAAATTTAATATATAAATAATTAATTTGTAAATAATATTAGTAAGTTTTTATCTTGATTTTGTTACACATAATAACAACTTAATTTTTTTATTTTTTAATTTAAACTTATTTATTTTATACATTTTACATATATTAAATAATTTAAAATATTTATTTTTTCATAATTTATTTTTAATTATTGATATTAAATTTCTAATTTTAAAAATAAAAATATAAAAATATTTTTTTAACTCAATAAAAAAGCGGCTGAACAGGTACGACAATGCCTGTTGAGCCACTAGTTAATTTAAAAAATTTTTTTTATGTAAATTTAAACATTTGATAGTTATATTGTTTATGGGATGATTGTGTTATTTGTTGAATGATTGTGTTATTTGTATTAAATTTTTAATTTGCATGCTCATTAGGTTATATAATAATGTTATTTGTGAAAATCAGCAAGTAGGGTTGATTACCTGCAGTCTGCAGATTAACTACAAATAGAATTAGGTTTTAGTTGTTTTCAATCCGTAAATAGGATAAAATTAAATTTTAATAATAAATTTAACTCGTGAATAGGATTAGAGTTGAGTTCAAACCCTTATTTTACCCTAGCTATGGTCATCCCTGATGCTAAGACAGTAAGACTATCTTCCACCACTCATATTCCGAAAAGATAGCTTTTAGAAATCACTCGCGGAGGACGCACTTTCATCTTCAACACTATTATTCAATAATTCTCCTTCTTCTCCACGATGCTTCTCACTTTTAGTATCGAGGTCTTACAAGACTATTCACTCTTTCTATTTTTTTTAATCTAAATAAAGTCAGATATAGAATAATTACATGATATTTAGGCTTCTTAATAAACTAGAATTTATCATTTTAACTGTCTTTTAAATTTCTTTTCAACATTTTCTTAATCAAAATTGACTCGTATTTAAACATTTTTTATGCAGATAGATCATTCAAGTTTATTTAAATATTTATTGTGTTAAACGTACAAGTTCAAGTGTTTTGCTTGCAATGGTACCACAAAATAGGTTACATAGTTTGGAAATTTAACAATATTAATGGTGGATTATTGGTAGGAAAACAACTCCCTAAAAGATCTAGTTTATCTTCCCGTAAAAGACTTAGACAAAGATGCTTATGTTTTAGATTATTTGAAACTTATATGTAATTCATAATTTTATCTAATTTTATCACAAAAATGTACTTTTTTTATTCTCATCTTAGTTATTTTATATACATGATTCAATTTAAAAAATATTTTATATCTATATTTATACACATATTTTAAATAAAATTTAAATACGAATTTTTATTATAATATTTTAGGTCTATGACCACAGTTTTTTTGTCACAGTAAAAAATTATGACTATAAAAGGTTTATAGTCACAATTTTTTATTGTAACAAAAAAAAAATTTATGGTCACAGTCTTTTAAAAAGGAATGACCATAAAGTATCTATAGTCACGGTTTTATGAAAAAGAGTGGCTTAAAAGGACCTATGATCACAATTTTAGGAGTGACCTAAAGAAGTCTATGGTCATAGTTTTTTTAAAAAAAAGTGATGTAAAAGGGTCTATGGTCATGGTTCTAGGAGGTGACTTAAAGGGGTTTATGGTTACGATTTTGGGGGATGACTTAAAAAGGTCTATGATCACGACTTTTCAAAAAAAGATGACCTAACAAAGTTTATAGTCACAGTTTTAGGGGGTGACAGCTTTGCGATTCTTTCATTTCTTCATGAGTTCTCCATTTTGCATACTTTTCTCTTCCTCCTTTGATCCATTCCTAGCAATTATCAATCTGTATTTACTAACAAACATATCAAGGCATCTAATGGAATCAAAGTGAATGAAATTTAGCTATTTTAAAAACTAAAAAGCATGTTTTCACACTTAAGCACAAATTAAGGGAGAATTATAAAACCATACTATTTCATTGAATAAATGTGAGAAAAGGTTGATAAAATCCCCTAAATTAAGCACAAGATACACCCTAAAAATGGGGTTTATCAGGGGGTGATCTAAAGGGTTCTATAGTCATGGTTTTGGAAGTAACCTAAAAGAATCTATAATCACGATTCTTTGAAAGAGTAACTTAAAAGAATTTATATTCACAATTTTAAGTAAATATTTATTTTTGTCTAAGTTATAGGTTCATTTTGTTTTCAATTAGTTATGATTTTCTTTTATTTTTTTAACACAGACACACTATTTATTTTTTATGATTTAATTTTGTTTTGACTTTTTCTAACACTGATACTGTTCATACCCTGGGTCGAGGTGTCCGACCCGGGATGTTCGACAGACAAAGCGACCGACCTCTTCAGGTCAGGACAACCCGACCTCTTCCTAAAAGAGGTCGGTCAAGTCCCCAGGAAAGCCCAGAGAAGGGCCCAAATAGAGGAACACGCCCTAAATCCTAAGGCGGCCCAAGCCTACAGAGAGAAGGGCGGTTCCCTTGAAGATAAGATGACCTCACTTAGAGATAAGATAAAGATAAGATAAGATAACTAACTTATCTTATCCACAGGAGGCCACATCTCACCATTATAAATACACTAGAGCACCCAGGTATAACTCATACTCTGATTCTACTAAATACCTGCTTAATACCCTTGCTAACTTAAGCATCGGAGTCCCTTGCAGGTACCCCCCACCCTCCGGGGACGAAGGATCAGCACCATCACCAAGTCCAACAAGTCGGACACAACAGCTCCAACCCACACAGAAGATCTCGTCCGAGATCGACCTACAGTTTCAGGTAACCCTCGGAACATTGGCGCCGTTGCCGGGGAGCCTGGAAGTCATCCCAACACCATGGCGGACAACCATGACAACGACCACGACTTAGGTTTGGAGGATAGAACGCCGCACAAGAACAGGGATCCTATACTTAAAGATACTCCGGAACCCAATGGAGACAAAAATTCATCAAATCCAGGGATGATAGAAGCACTTTAAAATCGATTAATTCAACTTGAGAAAGAAGCCCAACATCAACGCGAAAAAGAAGAGGATCTACATCGGGAGATAAGGTGTCACCGAGAATTAGAAGATAAGCTTATGAAACTCGAAGCCGATCTCAAAACTAAAGCTACACGACCCTCCACAGAGGATAGCTTTCAGAAAGATCAAGATCCATTCACCAGGGAAATTATGAAGACCAAAATCCCAAAAGATTTCAAACTTCCGGATATGACTCTATATGACGGCACCTCGGACCCTAACCACCATCTCAGCAACTTCAGAAGTAGAATGTACCTCACTGACGCCTCAGATGCAGTTCGCTGCAAAGCCTTTCGAACAACTCTTACCAAGACAGCCATTAGATGGTTTGACAACCTACCTCCAAAATCCATCTCGAGTTTCGAAGACCTGGCCAAAAAGTTCCTGGCCCGATTTTCCATACAAAAGGACAAAGGCAAACACGCACCCAGCCCACTAGGGATCAAGCAAGGAGATTGGAAGGGTCTTCGTAACTACATGGAAAGATTCAACAAAACATGCATGGATATACAAAGTCTACCAACAGAAGCTGCCATCATAGGTCTCATAAATGGCCTACGAGAAGGACCATTTAGCCAATCTATATCAAAGAGGTACCCGACATCCTTAGACAAAGTACAAGAACGGGCACAGAAATACATCAACATGGAGGAGAATTCTCGACTTGGGGAAGCCTCGAGGTTCGGTTCTGCCTACCGAGATAAAGATAAAGAATCCAGGAAAAAAGAAGATCGCTCCGGAGAGAAAATAAAAAATATCATAATTACACCCCTCTTAGGGCATCCCTGGTAGATATTTACAAAGAAGTCTGCCATACGGAAAAAATACCCCCAGCTCGGCCACTTAAAGACAAAAGGGGAGGAGGAAATCGGAACGAATACTGTGAGTATCATCGAGTCCGAGGACATTCCACCAACGAATGCTTTGACTTGAAAAACTTCATAGAGAAATTAGTTAGGGAAGGTGTTCCGAGGGTTACCTGAAACTGTAGGTCGATCTCGGATGAGATCTTCTGTGCTGGCCGGAGCCGCCGCGTCCGACTTGTTGATGGTGGCCGGAGCCGCCGCGTCCGACTTGTTGGACTGGCTATACTGCTGATCCTTGGTCACCGGAGGGTGGGGGGTACCTGCAGGAGACTCCGATGCTTAAGTTAGCATGGGTATTAAACAGGTATTGAGTAGAATCAGAGTATGAGTTATACCTAGGTGCTCCAGTGTATTTATAATGGTGAGATGTGGCCTCCTGTGGATAAGATAAGTTAGTTATCTTATCTTATCTTTATCTTATCTTTAAGTGAGGTCATCTTATCTTTAAGGGAACCGCCTTTATCTTTCTGGGCTTTGGCTGCCTTTAGATTGGGCTGTGTTCCTTCGTTTTGGGCCTGCTTTGGGCTCCTTTGGCGATTTGGCCGAGCTCTTTGAGAAGAGGTCGGGCATTGGCCGAGCTCTTTGAGAAGAGGTTGGATAGTCTGACTTGAAGAGGACAGGTCGGCTTGTCGCTAAACATCCCGGGTCGAACAGCTTGACCCAGGGTATGAACAGTGCCCCTGCTTGAGTTCGATGTTTCCGTGGGATCGTGCTTTTCAGAGCTTCGATCTCTTTGGAAGTCGTGCTCAAGCATCTGTCTGGCTTGTTTCTTCATTGCTTTGCAATCTTGAAGATTTTCTAGAGGTTTGGGACTTCACAATCCAACCTCTTTTGAGTGGTAGCGTGGGTTTTCTACCCTTGCCTTCTGGATCACGCCTTGCTTTAAGTTTGTGTTGACAACCCTCTGCTTTGGCGAAGTTGTCCTTGCGGCTTGATATCCAGACTTTTAGTGATTTGTCCGACGACTTTTTAGTGTTCTTTATATAGAACCCCTTTTTTTAGTCCAGTTTGAGATTGTGCCTTAGTGGAGTTGTATCCTTTTTGGCTAAGCGCATTTGAGCCTTAAATTGTTTCCTAACCTTTTGGCTTGTTCTTTTTTGAAGTCGTACTTGCACCTCTTCTTTAGCTGACGTCGACCTGTATGACTTTGCCCCTGCTTGAGTTCGGACTTTTCCGTGAGACCGTGCTTTCAGAGTTTTGATCTCTTTGGGGAAGTCGTGCTCAAGCATCCTGACTTTGGTCGATCTTTGAGAAGTTTCTCCTTGTGCGAGTCTGGTATTGCCCCTTTTACTTTGTTGAGGGGTCTTTTCAACCTTCTTCCGACTTGTTTGTCATCGCTGTTCGAGCTTTTTAGTCATAATCCAACAACTTTTTAGGTAGTGTTCCGATGGGGAACCTTTTTATAGTTTGTTTGGATGACTTTTTAGCCCTGTCTTTGAGGCTGTGCTTTTCGCTTTTTAAGTAGTGTCTTTTTTCAAGACTTCGTACCTTTTAACCAAACATTCCTGGCCTTCCTCTGGCCGTTTTGCGAGATGTCTTTGTCTGTTTTTGTGAATCTCTGTAGAGTGTCGGTGATGAGTGGATAATTTATACGCTTTTTGGCATTGTTTTTAGGTAGTTTTTAGTAAGTTTGAGCTACTTTTAGGGATGTTTTCATTAGTTTTTATGTTAAATTCACATTTCTGGATTTTACTATGAGTTTGTGTGTTTTTCTGTGATTTCAGGTAATTTCTGGCTGAAATTGAGGGACTTGAGCAAAACTCTGAAAAAGGCTGACAAAAGGACTGCTGATGCTGTTGGAATCTGACCTCCCTGCACTCGAAATAGATTTTCTGGAGCTACAGAACTCCAATTGGCGCGCTCTCAACGGCGTTAGAAAGTAGACATCCAGAGCTTTCCAGCAATATATAATAGTCCATACTGATCACAAGTACATGCTGCTGTCTGGAGTTAAACGCCAGAAAAACGTCATGATCCGGAGTTGAACGCCCAAAACACCTTATAACTTGGCGTTCAACTCCAAGAAAAGCCTCAGCTCGTGGATAGATCAAGCTCAGCCCAAGCATACACCAAGTGGGCCCCAGAAGTGGATTTATGCATCAATTACTTACTCATGTAAACCCTAGTAGCTAGTCTAGTATAAATAGGATAAGTTACTATTGTATTAGACATCTTTGGTCTTAGTTTTGTATTATTCTTCATCTTAGGAGACTACTGATCACATTCAGGGGGGCTGGCCATTCGGCCATGCCTGAACCTTTTACTTATGTATTTTCAACAGTGGAGTTTCTGCACACCATAGATTAAGGGTGTGGAGCTCTGCTGTACCTCAAGTTTCAATACAATCACTATTACTTTTTATTCAATTCCCTTTTATTCTTATTCCAAGATATACGTTATACTTAACTTGATGAATGTGATGATCCGTGACACTCATCATCATTCTCACCTATGAACGCGCGTGATTGACAACCACTTCCGTTCTACCTTAGGCCGGGCGCATATCTCTTAGATTCCCCAACAGAATCTTCGTGATATAAGCTAGATAGATGGCGGCATTCATGAGGATCCGGAAAGTCTAACCTTGTCTGTGGTATTCCGAGTAGGATCCTGGGTATCCGAAAAGTCTAACCTTGTCTGTGGTATTCCGAGTAGGATTCCGGTATTGAATGACTGTGACGAGCTTCAAACTCCTGAAGGCTGGGCGTTAGTGACAAACGCAAAAGAATCAATGGATTCTATTCCAACCTGATTGAGAACGGACAGATGATTAGCCGTGCTGTGACAGAGCATAGGAACGTTTTCACTGAGAGGACGGGATGTAGCCATCAACCATGGGTGATGCCTCCAGACGATTAGCCGTGCAGTGACAGCGCATGGGATCATTTTACTGAGAGGATTGAAAGTAGCCACCGATGATGGTGATGCCCTACACACAGCTTGCCATGGAAAGGAGTAAGAAGGATTGAAGGAAGAGTGAGTAGTGAAGTAGAGTTTCAAGAGGAGCACAGCATCTCCATACATCTATCTGAAATTCTCACTATTGATTTACATAAGTATTTCTATCGCTTTTTATTTTCTATTTTATTATTAATTTTCGAAAACCCATTAAACTAATTTAATCTGCCTAACTGAGATTTACAAGGTGACCATAGCTTGCTTCATACCAACAATCTCTGTGGGATCG
>NC_029781.3:32242769-32244034 GCF_000817695.3 Arachis duranensis
CGAGTATGGACAACTGACGGTTCATCTTGTTGCTCAGATTAGGTAATTTTCTTTTCAAAAATTTTTCAAAATTTTTCTTTTATTTTTCGTTTTTCTAAACTTTTTTTTCGAAAAAATTAATAAAAATCCAAAAAAATTTTGAGTATTTTTGTTGTTTTTCTCTCTCATAATTAAAAATTCAAAAATCAAAAAAATATCTTTTCCTTATTTTCCTCTAAATATTGGAAAATTTGAGTTGACTTAGTCAAAAATTTTCAAAATTAGTTGTTTCTTACAAGTCAAGTCAAATTTTCAATTTTAAAAATCTCATCTTTTCAAAATCTTTTTCAAAAATTATATCTTTTTCATTTTTTGTTCTATTTTTCGAAAATTTCAAAAATATTTTTCAAAATATTTTCAAAGTCTTTTTCTTATCTTTACATCTAATTTTCGAAAATTCACTAATAATTAATGTGATTGATTAAAAAATTTGAAGTTTGTTAATTTCTTGTTAAGAAAGGTTCAATCTTTAAGTTCTAGAATCTTATCTTGTAGTTTCTTGTTAGTGAAGTAAGTAATTTTAATTTTTTTTTAAATTAAATCTTTTTATCTTTTATCTTATCTTTTTCAAAAATTTTATCTTTTTCAAAATTTGATTTCAAAATATCTTATCTAACTTCCTATCTTCTTATCTTTTTCAAAATTTGATTTCAAATCTTTTTCAATCAACTAACTAACTTTTTGTTTATTTCTTATCTTTCTCAAAACCACCTAACTACTTTTCCCTCTCTAATTTTCGAAAATACCTCTCTCCTTTTCAAAAATTCTTTTTAATTAATTAAGTGTTTCATGTTTTAATTTTAATACCTTGTAATTTTCGAAAATTACTAACTCCTTTTTCAAAAGTTATTTTCGAAATTCTCCCTCTCTTTTCTTATTCTATTTAATTATTTATTTACTAACATTTCTCTTCACCTCTCTTCATCTAAAAATCCGAACTCATTATATCCCTTGTGTTTGGATTCTTCTCCCCTTTCTTTTTCTACTAACATAAAGGAATCTCTATACTGTGACATAGAGGATTCCTCTTTCTTTTCTTGTCTTCTTCTCTTTCATATGAACAGGGAAAAAGGCACTCTTGTTGAAATTGATCCAGAACCTGAAAGGACTCTGAAGAGAAAATTAAGAGAAGCTAAATTATAACAATCCAGAAACAACCTTTCAGAAATTTTTGAACAAGAGAAGGAGATGACAGCCGAAAATAATAATAATGCAAGGAGAATGCT
>NC_029781.3:32244047-32244326 GCF_000817695.3 Arachis duranensis
TAATAACAATAATGCAAGGAGAATGCTTGGTGACTTCACAAAACCAACGTCCAAGTTTGATGGAAGAAGCATCTCCATCCCTGCCATTGGAGCCAATAACTTTGAGCTGAAACCTCAGCTAGTTGCCTTAATGCAACAAAACTGCAAGTTTTATGGACTTCCATCTGAAGATCCTTATCAGTTTTTAACTGACTTCTTACAGATCTGTGAGACTGTAAAGACGAATGGAGTTGATCCTGAAGTCTACAGACTCATGCTTTTCCCTTTTGCTGTAAGAGA
>NC_029781.3:32245026-32245506 GCF_000817695.3 Arachis duranensis
TTGAAACTCCTCCCAGTATTCTCCCAAGCAACACAGAAGAGAATCCAAAAGGAGAGTGCAAGGCCATTGATGTGATCAATGTGGCCGAATGCACAGGGGAGGAGGAGGACGAAAATCCTAGTGAGGAAGACCTCCTGGGACGTCCCTCAAGCAAGAAGGAGTTTCCTATTAAGGATCCAAAGGAATCTGAGGCTCATATAGAGATCATAGAGATTCCATTAAATCTCCTTCTACCATTCATGAGCTCTGAAGACTATTCTTCCTCTGAAGAGGATGAAGATGTGACTGGAGAGCAAATTACTCAATACTTAGGAGCTATCATGATGCTGAATGCCAAGTTGTTTGGTAATGAGACTTGGGAAAGTGAACCTCCCTTGCTCATTAATGAACTGGATACTTGGATTCAGAAAACTCTACCTCAAAAGAAACAAGATCCTGGCAAGTTCTTAATACCTTGTACCATTGGCACCATGAGCTTTA
>NC_029781.3:32245919-32246127 GCF_000817695.3 Arachis duranensis
TCAAGAAGAGCCCACACAGTCAAACTCTAAGTTTGGTGTTGGGACTACACTAACATTGACCTGATCACCTTGTGGCTCCATGAGAGCCACTATCAAGCTATTGACATTAATGAAGCGCTTGTTGGGAGGCAACCCAATTTTAATTATCTAATTTTTATTTTATTGTTATTTTGTGTTTTATTAGGTACATGATCATGAGGAGTCACGA
>NC_029781.3:32246232-32246901 GCF_000817695.3 Arachis duranensis
GCACAGACTGGCGTTCAACGCCAGTAAGATGCATCTGGCTGGCGTTCAACGCCAGAACAGAGCACCATTCTGGCGCTGAACGCCAGAAACAAGCAACATTCTGGCGCTGAACGCCAGGAATGTGCCCAGAGAAGAAAAACTGGCGCTGAATGCCAGCAACAAGCATGAAACTGGCGTTCAACGCCAAAAACATGCTTTACATGGGCGTTGAACGCCCAGAACGTGCACCAATGGGCGTTTAAACGCCAGTTTGGTGTGCAAAGGCATTTCACATGCCTATTTGGTGCAGGGATGGAATTCCTTGACACCTCAGGATCCTGTGGACCCCACAGGATTATCTCAGGATCTGTGGACCCCACAGGATCCCCACCTAATATATTCCCACCTTACCTCCTAATCCTATCTTTGTGATTTGTATTCCCCATATCACAATTCCCAACATTCTTCACCAATCACCTCAATTCCTCTTCCCAATTACCCCCTTCACCACTCACATCAATCCACTCTTCCCCATAAACCCCACCTACCTTCATAAAATTCAAAATCAATTTCCCACCCATTTCCACCCAAAATGGCCGAACATACACCCTCCCCTCTCCCTATAAATACCCTTCCATTCTACTTCATTTTCACACAACACTAACCCATCTTCTCCCCCTTAGCCGAACC
>NC_029781.3:32246911-32248326 GCF_000817695.3 Arachis duranensis
GGTCCCTTTCAAGCTCAAAAAGAATGAGTATCCGGAAATCCGACATGAAATCCAAAGAAGAGGTTGGGAAGTCCTAACCAACCCCATGCAACAAGTCGGAATATTGATGGTTCAAGAGTTCTATGCCAATGCATGGATCACTAGGAACCATGATCAAAGTATGAACCCGAATCCAAAGAACTATCTCACAATGGTTCGGGGGAAATACTTAGATTTTAGTCCGGAAAATGTGAGATTGGCGTTTCACTTGCCCATGATGCAAGGAGATGAACGCCCCTACACTAGAAGGGTCAACTTCAATCAAAGGTTGGACCAAGTCCTTATGGACATATGTGTGGAAGGAGCTCAGTGGAGAATAGATTCCAAAGGCAAGCCAGTCCAACTAAGAAGACTGGACCTCAAGCCTATGGCTAGAGGATGGTTGGAGTTCATTCAACGCTCCATCATTCATACTAGCAACCGATCTGAAGTTACTGTGGATCGGGCCATCATGATCCATAACATGATGATTAGAGAGGAAGTAGAAGTTCATGAGGTCAGCTCCAATGAACTCTACAAAATAGCCGATAAGTCCTCCACCATGGCAAGGCTAGCTTTTCCTCACCTTATTTGCCATCTGTGTTACTCAGCTGGAGTTATCATAGAAGGAGACACCTCCATCGAAGAGGATAAGCCCATCACCAAGAAGAGGATGGAGCAAGCAAGAGAGACCATGCACGACTCTCAAGAGATGCATGAGGAAGCTCATCATCAAGAAATCCCTGAGATGCCTCAAGGGATGCACTTTCCTCCCAACAACTATTGGGAGCAACTCAACACCTCCTTAGAAGATTTGAACCACAATGTGGAACAATTAAGGGTGGAACATCATGAGCACTCCATCATTCTCCAAGAAATAAGAGAAGACCAAAGAGCAACGAGGGAGGAGCAACAAAGGCAAGGAAGAGACATAGAAGAGCTTAAGGACATTGTTGGTCCTTCAAGAAGAAGACGCCACTAAAGGTGGATTCATTCCTTGTTCTTTATTTCTTTCTGTTTTCGGTCTTTAAATGTTGTGTTTATCTATGTTTTGTGTCTCTACTTCATGATCATTAGTATGTAACCATGCCTTAAAGCTATGAATAAAATCCATTAATCCTTCACCTCTCTTAAATGAAAAAAGTTTTAATTCAAAAGAACAAGAAGTATATGAATTTCGAATTTATCCTTGAATTTAATTTTAATTATATTGATGTGGTGACAATACTTTTGCTTTCTGAATGAATGATTGAACAGTGCATATGTCTTTTGATATTGTTGTTTATGAGTGTTAAAACTGTTGGCTCTTGAAAGAATGATGAACAAAGAGAAATGTTATTGATGATCTGAAAAAAAATCATGAAATTGATTCTTGAAGCAAGAAAAAGCAGTGAAAA
>NC_029781.3:32248539-32249263 GCF_000817695.3 Arachis duranensis
AGCGGCTAAATCAAGCTGTCCCTAACCATGTGCTTGTGGCATGCAGGTCCAAGTGAAAAGCTTGAGACTGAGTGGTTAAAGTCGTGATCCAAAGCAAAAGAGTGTGCTTAAGAGCTCTGGACACCTCTAACTGGGGACTCTAGCAAAGCTATGTCACAATCTGAAAAGGTTCACCCAGTTATGTGTCTGTGGCATTTATGTATCCGGTGGTAATACTGGAAAACAAAGTGCTTAGGGCCACGGCCAAGACTCATAAGTAGTTGTGTTCAAGAATCAACATGCTTAACTAGGAAATTCAATAACACTATCCAAAATTCTGAGTTCCCAGAGACGCCAATCACTCTGAACTTCAAAGGAAAAAGTGAGATGCCAAAACTATTCAANNNATTTACATTTCTGGACTTTACTATGAGTTTGTGTGTTTTTCTGTGATTTCAGGTATTTTCTGGATGAAATTGAGGGACTTGAGCAAAACTCTGATAAGAGGCTGACAAAGGACTGCTGATGCTGTTGGAATCTGACATCCCTGCACTCGAAATGGATTTTCTGGAGCTACAGAACTCCAATTGGCGCGCTCTCGACGGCGTTGGAAAGTAGACATCCATAGCTTTCCAGTAATATATAATAGTTCATACTTTATTCGGAAATTGATGACGTAACTTGGCGTTGAACGCCAAGTACATGCTGCTGTCTGGAGTTAAACGCCAGAAAAACGTCATGATCC
>NC_029781.3:32249492-32249850 GCF_000817695.3 Arachis duranensis
ATTAGACATCTTTGGTCTCAGTTTTGTATTATTCTTCATCTTAGGAGACTACTGATCACATTCAGGGGGGCTGGCCATTCGGCCATGCTTGAACCTTTTACTTATGTATTTTCAACAGTGGAGTTTTTGCACACCATAGATTAAGGGTGTGGAGCTCTGCTGTACCTCAAGTTTCAATACAATCATATTACTTTTTATTCAATTCCCTTTTATTCTTATTCCAAGATATACGTTATACTTAACTTGATGAATGTGATGATCTGTGACACTCATCATCATTCTCACCTATGAACGCACGTGACTGACAACCACTTCCGTTCTACCTTAGGCCAGGCGCATATCTCTTAGATTCCCCAAT
>NC_029781.3:32250034-32259983 GCF_000817695.3 Arachis duranensis
ACGCAAAAGAATCAATGGATTCTATTCCAACCTGATTGAGAACGGACAGATGATTAGCCGTGCTGTGAGAGAGCATAGGAACGTTTTCACTGAGAGGACGGGATGTAGCCATCAACCATGGGTGATGCCTCCAGATGATTAGCCGTGCAGTCACAGCACATGGGATCATTTTCCCGAGAGGATTGAAAGTAGCCACCGATGATGGTGATGCCCTACACACAGCTTGCCATGGAAAGGAGTAAGAAGGATTGAAGGAAGAGTGAGTAGTGAAGTAGAGCTTCAAGAGGAGCACAGCATCTCCATACACCTATCTGAAATTCTCACTATTGATTTACATAAGTATTTCTATCCCTTTTTATTTTCTATTTTATTATTAATTTTCGAAAACCCATTAAACTAATTTAATCTGCCTAACTGAGATTTACAAGGTGACCATAGCTTGCTTCATACCAACAATCTCTGTGGGATCAACCCTTACTCGCGTAAGGTTTATTACTTGGACGACCCAGTACACTTGCTGGTTAGTTGAACGGAGTTGTGAGTTATGGTATTGGCATCATGTTTTTGGCGCCATTA
Source organism: Arachis duranensis (assembly GCF_000817695.3). Lineage (NCBI taxonomy): Eukaryota > Viridiplantae > Streptophyta > Magnoliopsida > Fabales > Fabaceae > Arachis > Arachis duranensis. Next base: position 32,250,611 of record NC_029781.3, read on the forward strand.
CCAGGGAATGAAAAGCAATGAATTTTGCAAAATGGAATAACAATTGAATCACAATTTCGTCCACCAGTCGGTACTTTGTTGTCCGACCTCTTTTGATCACTTCTGATTTTGTCCACTTTCTGCTTGGTCGAGGTGGTCCTTGGGGTTAACTTGTCCGACGACTTTTTAGTATTCTCGTAGAATACTTTTTAGTCAGTCTGAACCATTTTGATAGCCTTGTCGTGTAGCTTTCGTTGGTCCGGCTTCTTTTTGTCGGTCCAAGCTGTAGCTTTCGTTGGTCCGACTTCTTCTTGTCGGTCCAAGCTGTAGCTTTTGTTGGTCCGACTTCTTCTTGTCAGTCCAATCTGTCGCTTTAATTGGCTCGGGCTGACTTCTTCATGTCGGGCCCTTTTAAGTTATTTTTGTAATCCTCTTTCTTGGACCTTTGTTAGGTCTCTTTCAGGGATTACTTTTATAACTTGTCCGTTGTAGGAGACCGACTTCTTTATGTCAATCTCTTCTAAGTTATTTCGTAATCCTCTTTCTTGGACCTTTGTCAGGTCTCTTTCAGGGGTTACTTTTATAACTCTTTGGTAGTAGGAGTCTGACTTGGTTACGTCAGTCTCCTTTAAGTTATTTTTTGTAGTCCTCTTTCTTGGATCTTTGTCAGATCTCTTTCAGGAACTACTTGTATAACTTTTTGTTTTGGGTTGACTTTGTTATGTCAGACCCTTCTAAGTTAAAGTAATCCTCTTTAATAGGGTTGGCCAGACCTCTTTTTCCAGGGTTTACTTATAACTTGGGTTGACTTGGTTCAACTTCTTAACGTTCGACCAGTCCTTAAGTTATTATTTTAGCGATCCGTAAGACCTCGTCAGGTTCTTTTTTAGATCACCTTCGATAACTTCTTACATTATTCTGTGTTCATCTTTGCCGATTTGTAGAAAGTGGTTGTCATCTCTAGATCGTCTTTTGGGTGAATCGCGTTTTCACCTTTATCGGACAGTTGTCTTTATCATGATCGTGCAGTGAAATTGTTTTTCACTTTCTGCCGATCTGTTGCTTTATAATTGGGCGATGAACGTTGCTTTCACTTTTTTGCCGACCTTGTCGAAATCGGGCAATGCATTCTGGTTTCATCTTTCCCGATTTTTATCATGAACGGGCGGTGAATTTAGTTTTCACCCCGCCGACCTTGTCGTGATCCGACAGTGAAGTTTGCATTTCAGATTAATGCGTCTTGGTATAGCAGTGAATTTTGTTTTCACTTTGTCGAAATCAAATGATGAATTCGGTTTTCATCGTGGTCGGGCGGTGAAGTTGGGTTTCACCTTGCCGACTTTGTCGTGATCGGGCGGTGATTTTAGTGTTTCACCTTGCTGACCTGCCGTAGTCGGGCGTCTTGGTAGGAAACTTTTTAGGGAATCTGCAATCTTTTAAACAATAATATAAAGATAAGAGTGTGTACATGTTAGTACTTACCTTTCTAGGTCGGGCAATCTTTTTGGATCTTAGCCTGGCGCCCTTTTTAGATGGTAGGCATGCCATGACCTTGGTAGCTCTTGCCCTTCGAGTTCGGACAGTCTGTAGCAACCTTTACCCAGTTCTTCTAAACAACTTGGTATGGTCCTTTCCAGTTGGCTGCTAGCTTTCCTTCTCCAGGTCGAGTTGTTCCGATATCATTTCGGATTAGGATGAGGTTGTTGTTGGCAAAGCTTCGCTGTACTACCTTCTGATTGTATCTTGAGGCCATTCGTCGTTTTAACGCCTCTTCCTTGATCGGAGCTCTCTCTCAGACTCTTGGAAGTAGGTCGAGCTCTTTCCTTTGGATTTGGGAGTTGACCTCTTCATTGTAGAAGATCATTCTGGGGGATCCTTCTTTGATCTCTACTGGGATCATTGCCTCCATTCCGTAAATCAATCGAAAGGGTGATTCCCCCGTGGTGAAGTGTGGAGTTGTCTGATATGCCCATAGGACTTGTGGGAGCTTTTCAGCCCAAGCTCCCTTTGCGTCCTGTAGTCTCCATTTTAACCTAGCTAGTATGACTTTGTTGGCAGCTTTTGCTTATCCATTGGCTTGTGGGTGTTCTACGGATGTGAATTGGTGCTTTTAATAATGTTTCTGTACAAGAATTTTCTGACTTCTTTGAGCAGTGGCATTAGCTAGGGGCTCTGCCTCAATCCATTTTATGAACACCCCTACAATGAGGAACTTGTCTTGTCCCAATCCTTGGGGAAATAGTCCGAGGAGGTCGAGTCCCCTCTTTGCGAACGGCCAAGATGATGTTACACTGATGAGCTCCTCTGGTGGGGCAATGTGGAAGTTGGCATGCTTTTTGATGTAAAGCTTTGACTTTGTATTTGGGTTTTTTCTCCGTTGTTGCCTCTAAAGGGTGCCCTGGACCTTCGTGTGAGTCCTGGGGTTTTCCTTTTACTGTTGTATCTGACACCTGATATTTTGCTGTTATTGTTCGAGTTGTTGCCCGAGTTGTTTGGTAGTAACCCCATAGTTGACCTATGTTTTTGAGATGTATACTAAGATCCCGGACGGCATGTCTAATTGGCTGGATTCCATAGTTTTTTAATGCGTGTTACTATGGCTGACCCTGAGTACATCCCTGAGATTGACTTGTTGTGGTCTTGTGATGTAGCCTGGATGAGGCTTCTATTATTGCCCCATGGTTTGGTGTTGGTTAGTTTTGAAAATGCATCAGCTCGGGCATTCTGCTCCCGAGGTATGTGTCAGACTTCATATTCCCCGAAATGTTCGAGCTGTTTTCTATTTTTGTCCAGGGTCTCCTGAATTGTCCGAGCTGTTCTCTGGTTTTGTCCAGGGTCCCCCAAATTACCCGAGGTATTTTTTGTGGTGGGATCCTCAGCTTGGTTGCTCCCTTCTATTTGTGAGGTGACTACTTGTGAGTCATTGGACATGGTAAGCTCCTACCTTCTTAGCTAGCCTTAAACCAGCCAGTAGTGCCTCGTATTTAGCTTGGTCATTTGGCTTGATTTGGCTTCCCTGATCACTTTTCTATAATTACACCTGCACCACTCCTGGTTTTTTTTGAAGAGTTATCCATGTAGAGTTTCCATTTTGTAGGAGTTCCCGGGGTGTCAGTGTACTCTGTAATGAAGTCGGCCAAGTACTATGATTTGATGGCTGTCTGAGCTTTATGTCGAAGATCGATTTTGACTGCCCACTGTAGAGTTCTTCCTGCTAAGTCTGTTTTCTTTTAGGATGCCTTCGATGGGCTGGTTGGTCCGAACTCTGATAGTATGAGCTTGAAAGTATGGGTGGAGTCATCAAGAGGTGAGTATGGGGGCGTAGGCGAACTTTTCTATCTTTTGATAGTATAGTTCGGCCCCTTGTAGAGCCTTGATGATGAAGTAGATGGGTTGTTGCCCACTTTTGTCTTCTTTAACTAGTGATGAGGCTATTGCCCGACTTCCCTCTACGAGGTATAATATGAGCTTTTCACTTTCCCTTGGTTAGGGAAGAATGGGTGGTTGCCCTAAGAACTTTTGAAATCTCGGAAGGCTTGTTTGCACCCCGTTGTCCTATTTAAACCTCTCTCCCTTCCTTAATATACCTCTTTGAGGTGTCCTTTGCGAGATGACTTAGAGATCCCTACTCCTGCGAATCTTCCTATGAACATGTCTCTCAGGGGTGTGAGGTGGACGTTCAACTCGTTCGACCTCTTTGGTGTGAGACGTTCGACTTGTCCGACCTCTTTGGTATGAGGTTGACCTTCAACTTGTCCAATCTCTTTGGTGTGAGGTGGATCTTCAACTTGTCCGACCTCTTTGGTGTGCGGTGGACCTTCAACTTGTCCGACCTCTTTGGTGTGAGGTGGACCTTCAACTTGTCCGACCTCTTTGGTGTGAGGTGGACCTCTAACTCGTCCGACCTCTTTGGTGTGAGATGGACCTCCAACTCGTCCGACCACTTTGGTGTGAGGTGGACCTTCAACTTTGTCCGACCTCTTCGGTGTGAGGTGGACCTTCAATGCGTCCGACCTCTTTAGTGTGAGGTGGACCTTCAATGCGTCCGACCTCTTTTGTTTTTGATTGGGCGAGTTGATGGGATCTTCTCAGTGTTGCATATTTCTCAGCAGATATCCACAACAGACACTCGAAGGGGATGTAATTGTGGTATTTTCTAGGCTTCTCTCCATGTTGATCTTCTTTTTTCTTGGACTCTTTATCCTTATCCCGAGAGGAGTAGGAATGTTCGGCTTTTGAGATCTCTCCTAGTCGAGAGTTTTCCTCCATGTTGATGTACTTCTCTGCTCGTTCTTGTACCTCGTTCAGAGATGTTTGGGTGCTTCTTGGATATTGAGTGGCTAAGAGGTCCTTCTCGTAGACCATTGATGAGGCCCCTGATAGCTGCTTCTGTTGGCAGACTGTGTATGCCCAGACATGTTTTATTGAATCTTTCTCTGTAGTTGCGAAGGCTCTCTCGATCTCCTTGCTTGATCCCTAATAGGCTCGGTGCGTGTTTTGCTTTGTCCTTCTGGATGGAGAGTAACGGATTGCATCTGAGGCCTTCGTGAAATACATCCTGCTTCTGAAATTGCTAAGATGATGGCTTGGATCTGATGTGCCGTCGTACGAGGTCATGTGGGGAGCTTTGAAGTCCTTTGGGACCTTTAGCTTTCATGATCTCTTTGGTGAATGGATCTTGGTCCTTGCAGGAGCTATCCTCATGAGAAGATCGATTAGCTTTGGCCTTGAGATCGGCTTCGAGTTTTAGGAGTTTGTCCTCCAATTCCCGGCGTCGCTTTATCTCCCTTTGATGTAGGACTTTATTTTAAACGGTCTTGAAGCGCCTCCATGGCTCCCGCATTTGGAGAATCTTTTTCGTTGTTAAGTTGAGGAGTATCCTTTGGTGTAGTGTCCGCATTTTTGTGCGGCGTTCTATCCTCTAGATCTGAATCGTGGTCGTTGTCATGGTTGTTCGCCATGGTGGTGGGATGCTTCCAGGTTCCCCGGCAACGGCGCCAATGTTCCGAGGGTTACATGAAACTGTAGGTCGATCTCGGATGAGATCTTCTGTGCTGGCCGGAGCCGCCGCGTCTGACTTGTTGGACTGGCTATACTGCTGATCCTTGGTCACCGGAGGGTGGGGGTACCTGCAAGAGACTCCGATGCTTAAGTTAGCATGGGTATTAAACAGGTATTGAGTAAAATCAGAGTATGAGTTATACTTGGGTGCTCTAGTGTATTTATAATGGTGAGATGTGGCCTCCTGTGGATAAGATAAGTTAGTTATCTTATCTTATCTTTATCTTATCTTTAAGTGAGGTCATCTTATCTTCAAGGGAACCGCCTTTATCTTTCTGGGCTTTGGCTGCCTTTAGATTGGGCTGTGTTCCTTCGTTTTGGGCCTGCTTTGGGCTCCTTTGGCGATTTGGCCGAGCTCTTTGAGAAGAGGTCGGGCATTGGCCGAGCTCTTTGAGAAGAGGTCGGGCATTGGTCGAGCTCTTTGAGAAGAGGTCGGATAGTCTGACTTGAAGAGGACAGGTCGGCTTGTCGCTAAACATCCCGGGTCGGACAGCCTGACCCAGGGTATGAACAGAAGGAAAACTAGATCGATTCCTGGCCAACCGGGATGAAGAACCAAGAAAAAGAAGAAGGGATGAAGATGTCGGACGATCTGAACGATCACCCCGCACACCGGAAAGACATATCCACGTGATACACGGTGGATTTGCTGGAGGAGGAATCTCCAAATCATCCCGCAAGCGACACCTCAAAGAAGTATATCATGTCGAAGGCAAGAAAGAGGTGCCAGACATCCCAGCAATCACGTTTACCAAAGAAGATACATCCAGAATCATCTCAGGACACGACGATCCCATGGTCATCACAATCATATTGGCAAACGCCAACCTCCACCGTACTTTAATTGACCAAAGAAGCTCCGCCGACATCTTATTCAAAACTGCCTTCGATAAGCTCGGCTTAGAAGAAAAAGAACTAAGAGCATACCCGAACAGCCTGTTCGGACTTGGGGATACCCCAGTATAGCCACTGGGATACGTATCGTTACATATGACCTTCGGAAAGGGGAACCAATCCAGAACACTTAAGATAGACTATATCGTAGTCGACGTAAGGTCAACCTACAATGCCTTAATAGGTCGGACAACGTTAAATCAACTCGGAGCAATAGTTTCAACTCCACATCTATGTATGAAATTCCCAACTACAGAAGGGATAGCTACAATAAAAGCAGATCAAAAGATGGCGCGTCGCTGTTATAACGAAAGTCTAAATCTCCGAGGCGAAGGAGGAGAGTTCCACACAATCGAACTCAGCGGAGATCAAAGACGAGAAGAACTCCGCCCACGACTCGAAGGAGAAACAGAAAGAGTCCAGATCGGAGATACCTCGGACAAAACAACTAATATTGGCACGATCCTAAAAGGAGACGCAAAAGAATCGTTAATACGGTTTCTACGAGATAATGTTGATCTCTTCGCATGGAAAGCTGCCGACATGCCAGGCATAGATCCTGAACTAATGAGCCATAAGCTGGCAGTCTACTCGGGATCCCGGCCGGTACAACAAAGACGAAGAAAACTCGAGCCAGACCGGTCTCAAGCTGTAGAAGAGCAAGTACTCAACACAAAGAGGCAGTAGAGGCAGGAAAATTCCTGGGCTTCATGCTCACACAAAGAGGAATCGAGGCAAATCCAGATAAATGCCAGGCCATACTCAACATGAAAAGCCCGACCTGCGTCAAAGAAGTCCAACAACTCAATAGGAGACTGGCAGCCTTGTCCAAATTCCTAAAGAATTCCTGGGACAGCCCCCATCCTATCTCAACCACGAGAGGAAGAACCACTCATACTATACCTCGCCGTAGGAAGTCGGGCAATAGCCTCAGCACTAATTAGAGAAGATGAAGGGGGACAACAACCTGTCTACTTCATTATTAAACACTACAGGGGTCAGAGCTAAACTACCAGAAAATAGAGAAGTTCGCCTACGCTTTGACACTCACATCCCGACGACTTCGCCCATACTTCCAAGCGCACACCATCAGAGTTCAGACCAACTAGCCCATTAAAGGGATACTGCAGAAAACAGATCTAGCAGGAAGAATCCTATAGTGGGCAATCGAGTTGTCCGAATTCGACCTCCAATACGAAGTGCAGACAGCCATCAAATCACAATACCTTGCCGACTTCATTGCAGAATTCATAGACACCACAGAAATCCCTATAGAGTGGAACATATACGTGGACGGCTCCTCAAATAAAGCCAAAAGCGGTGCAGGTGTGATAATCAAAAGCAACCAAGGAACCCAACTTGAGCTTTCCCTGAAATTCGGATTCCCGGCCTCAAACAACCAGGCAGAATATGAAGGGTTATTAGCTGGTTTGAAGCTGGCTAGGGAAGTTGGAGCTCAGAAATTCAACATCTACAGTGACTCACAAGTCGTTACCTCACAAATAATGGGAAGCTACCAAGCCAAAAATCCTACTATGAAAAAATATTTGGAGAAAACCAAAGAACAGCTCGGACAACTTGGAGAATATAGGATCTTTCACATACCCCGCGAGCAAAATGCCCGAGCTGACGCGCTCTCAAAGCTAGCCAGCACCAAACCAGGGGGCAACAATAGAAGCCTCATCCAGGAAATAGTGCAGAACCCATCAATATCGGAAGAAGAAAAAATCCTAGCCATAACAGGTCGGGATCAATGATGGATAACCCCCATAATTAACTACCTCAAAACAGAAGCGCTTCCCACAGATAAAAAAGAGGCAAAAAGGTTAAAAAGGGAGGCACAGTACTACACTATCATAAACAACATCCTATACAAAAGAGGGATCTCAACACCATTGTTAAAATGCGTCCCGACCTCCAATACAAAGGAAGTCTTGGAAGAAGTACACAACGGCATTTGTGGCAATCATCTCGGAGCACAAGCTCTCACCAAAAAGGTACTCCGGGCAGGATTCTATCGGCCAACTCTACAAAAGGAAGCTACCGAATTTGTAAAGACATGTCCACCATGTCAGAAGCATGCCAACTTTCACATCGCCCTGCCAGAAAAACTCATTAGCGTGACCTCACCCTGGCCATTTGCAAAATGGGGACTCGATCTTCTCGGACCCTTCCCACAGGGATCAGGACAAGTCAAATTCCTCATAGTAGGGGTAGACTACTTCACAAAATGGATCGAGGCAGAACCCCTAGCCACCACCACTGCTCAAAAAAGTCGAAAATTCCTATATAGGAATATTATTACAAGGTTCAGGGTTCCATACTCCATCACCACGGATAATGGCACCCAATTCACAGATGTAGGCTTCAGAAAACTAGTGGCCGACTTAAACATAAAACATCAGTTCACCTCCGTCGAACACCCCCAAGCCAATGGACAAGCCGAAGCAGCCAAAAAGTCATATTGGCCGGGCTGAAACGGAGACTACAAGAAGCAAAGGGAGCTTGGGCCGAGGAACTTCCACAAGTCCTATGGGCGTATCGGACAACTCCACTTTCCACTACAAATGAATCCCCATTTCGACTAGCATACGGAGTGGAGGCAATGATTCCAATAGAAGTTGAAGAAGGATCTCCCCGAGTAGTCCACTACAATGAACAAACCAACTCTCAACTTCAAAGAGAAGAGCTCGACCTACTCCCGGAAATCCAAGAAAGAGCTCGGATCAGAGAAGAAGCACTAAAGCGGCGAATGGCTTTCAGATATAATCAAAGGGTAGTGCCAAGAGGTTTCGCTGAGAATGATCTCATCTTAATCCGAAATGATATTGGAACAACTCGACCCGGTGAAGGAAAGCTGGCAGCCAACTGGAAAGGACCCTACCGAGTCACAGAGGTACTTGGGAAGGGCTACTACAGACTATCCAAACTCGAGGGACGAGAACTCCCCAGATCATGGCACGCCTGTAACCTAAGAAGGTACTATAGTTAGATAAAGGTCTCATCACAAGATGCACTCTTTTTCCTGAAAAGGTTTTTAATGAGGCGTCAAGATTGAGATTTAATCCGACTTAAGGGTATGAAAAACTCCCACCTGTATATATTTGCACTTTCTTTAAATAAAATACATTTCAGATATTCTACAAAGTTCTCAAGACGCATTAATCTGAAGCATTCATCGTCCGATTATAAAGCAACGGATCGAATAGAAAGTGAAGAACAGATTCACTATACGATCTAGATAGGAATAATTGAACGACAAAGGTGAAAATGTGATTCACCTAAAGGTCGATTAAACCAGGACAGAAACCACAATCTACAAATTGGCAAAAGATGAACACAGAATAATGCAAGAAGTTATCGAAAGTGATCCCAAAAAAGAACCTGACGAGGTCTTATGGATTACTATATAATAACTTAAAAAAGACTGGCCGACATA
>NC_029781.3:32260038-32270177 GCF_000817695.3 Arachis duranensis
CTGGCCAACCCTATTAAAGAGGAATTGCTATAACTTAGAAGAGATCGACCTAACGAAGTCGGTCTCCTACAAAGACAAGTTGTAAAAGTAATCCCTGAAAGGGACCTAACAAAGGTCCAAGAAAGAGGATTACAAAAACAACTTAGAAGAGATCGACCTAACGAAGTCGGTTTCCTACAAAACAAAGTTGTAAAAGTAATCCTTGAAAGATACCTAACAAAGGTCCAAGAAAGAGGATTACAAAAACAACTAGGAAAAGATCGACCTAACGAAGTCGGTCTCCTACAAAGATAAGTTATAAAAGTAATCCCTTAAAGAGACCTGGCAAAGGCCTAGAAAAGAGGATTACAAAAATAACTTAGAAGGGGACCAACATAAAGAAATCGGTTATAAGGCGCTAAAAATACAAAATAAAAGCGAGAAAACCGAAAAACAAATTGGACCCCCCACAAGTCACGACCTCAAAAGGATCCAAGCTACAAACAAAAGTACGAAAGCAATCTAAAGAGGCCAAGCAGCAAGATTCCAATAGACACCCTTAAAGCATAATATGATAAAGCTTCAAAAAGGCCACCGAAATTAACTCAGAGAAACCATTTTGTTTTCAAAATAAAGTTGCTAAAAATAGCAACTAGAGTATCGACAGTCAATAAAACATCATTCACAAAAACAAGTTCAAAAGCCCACAAACCGGGCTATTTACACAAATATTCAGAAAAAAGATCAGCTAAGATCGGGAGCTTTCCTGGCAGCATCAGTACGGGGAGAAGGAGGGCGAGTCTGAAGGGGCACAACATCTACAGTTCCATCATCCCGGTTCAGAATCTGGCAATCCGGATCAGACGTAACGGGAGGAATCGAGGAGGTCGGCACCTTAAGAGAAGGCACTGGGGGAGGGTCAGTATCATCATCATGCTGGTCATCAGGGACAATTTTACCATCCCTCACAACATTGTCCAGGCTGACAAGAGTCAAGTCGGCACCAGGGGCAACAATTCGGAACTGCTCCATTAGGTTCTCAGAGGCAGCAGTTACGCTACCTACAAGGTGACCATGAAGCTCGCCATAATTAACCCGAGCAGTTTTCAACTCATCTCGGAGGCACATTAATTCCCTATAGGCTGAGACATAGCTATTCTTATGCTTCAGGGCCATGTCCTCAGCCAGCTTCAAAGAAGCAGCCAGGACAATAGAGCTGGCCTTCTCACCCTCCAGCTCCTTCTCCACCTTCGCCAACTTCACCTCCAACTCCTCCTTCAGACCCTTGATTTGATCAAATTCGGACTTGGCCTCCTCCATGAAGGATTTTGTAGCATGAATCGGAATCCCCTGAATTGTTCGGAAAATAGCCGCACCCATATGAGCCATCTTCACACTATTTTTGGTGATAAAATCCAAATGCTGAAGAAGAGACACGTCGTCCATGGAAATCCCACCATAGGGGGCAATTTGCTGGTCAACAAACTCGATAGCATCAAAGTCCGGGGCATCCAGATTAAAAGGCTCGGATGTTTTTTGCTTCTTTAAGGGAGGGACACAAGAAGCAGCGGCAGAAGTCTGAAGAGGATCGACCTGATGAAACCGAGGAGTAGGAATTACTTTCCTCGGCCCAAGGGAACTCGGCACAGGAGGCTTCACGGAAACCTGTGAAGATCCCTCGCCGGCCACCTTGGCCGAGATGTTCAGAGCAGCAGTTGCCTTCTTTGCACTTTTGAAGGCCTTCATGGAGTCGTTGTTCTTTGACATCTCTGCAAATACAAAATCAGCCACAACAAAGAGTTACAAATTTGATGAAAGGAAGAAAAAGGAAACAAGTATAGAAACAAGTCAGACAAATAGTCAGACAAATACCCAAAACCTCCCAGGTATAGCGAGACTCTCTCACATCCCTCTGCCACTCTAGAGGAAAAGAAGGCTCATCATTTTCATCAAGAAAAAAGGGGCGGGCCCCTCAACAGCACGAACCTTAAAGAAATAATTCTTGAAGTCTTTAAAAGACTCATCATACATAGCAAAAACCTTATGGCCCTGGGCAGACTTGAAGGAAACCAAGGAAGCTTTCTTTTTCAAAGAACCGCCGGGCTTGGCAGAAACAAACAAGTAAAGGAAAAGAGTTTGAGAGGGTGTTACATTTAATTCTCGACATAGAAGCTGAAAAATTTTAATAAAACCCCAGGAATTCGGGTGAAGCTGGGATGGAGCAATGTTACACGACCACAACAGGTCGGTTTCAAAAGCAGTAAAGGAAAAAGAAACATTCAACTGACTGAAGAAGTATTCGTAAGCATAAAAGAAGGGACGCTCTCCCTCAACAGAAGTCGGAAAGCAAACTCTCTCATCAGAATCAGGGACAACAAGCTCGTAATCCTCCTCACAGGCATTGTTACCACAAATCCTATGGCGCTTCCTCAGTTCTGTGCAAAACTCAGCATCCACAACAGAAACACACAACAAAACAAGGGAGTCCAGCCAATCGGACATCCCCTTGGGAACTTTGGACGACATCTCTACAATATTATTGCGAGAAGACATGAGGCCAACTAATCCAATAAGAAAAGAAGATGAGGTTACTACAAACATCTCGGACAAAGGAAAAAAAATAACTCGGTCAATATTTCTCAGGCAATGAAAAGCAAGAAAAGGAAAACCCCAAGACTCAAACCAAAGTCTTGGGGCATCCTTTGGAGGCAGTAACAAGGCAAGGTTTCTAGAAAAATAGTGTGAAGTTTGCATCCCAGCATTTCTCAAAAAGAATTCAAAACAGCAAACACTTTTCAGCAAAAACACAAGAAAATCATTACAGCAAAAAGCACGCCAAGCAGAGACCATTAAAAGATGCAACCTTTTTTAAGAGCAGACAAAAGCAACCTTCAAATAAACGAGGAACAGACATGGACAAGCAGTATCAAGAACAGAAACAATAAAAACATGCAAAGCCCTAAAGGCACCCAGCAAAGGCGAAAAGGATCATGCAGAAGATAGAGAAACTCTCAGAAAGCACATTTCAACAAATTTAGGGATCAAGAAAAACAGAAAGATCCAAACTTTTTCAAAAAGAGAGGATCAAGACCAAAACCTCATCACAAAACCAAAATCAAAGAGAAGGCACGAAAGGGGACTAACCTGAAGACAGAAGAAACTTCGAAAAGGGCAGAAACGAAAGTTGCCTAGGAGACTGCCGAGCGATGCCGCTAACACCAGGAAGCAGAAGCGCAAGCGAAAAACAGAAAGAGTGGAGAGAAGGAGAAAAGAAGTTATGAAAAAGGCGAAAGAAGAGAAACCGTTTCTGGACCTTCAAAATCAAAATAAAGAGCCAAAAGGAAAACGGGGCAATTAATGCTAAAATTAAGGAAAGCATTAAACCCTCGCACGTTCCCAAAGTGCCGATATAAAAGCGCGCGCTTTCTAGAGGTAACGTTCTACATTTAAAAGCTGCTACAAAGGAATCGACAAAATGCTTGAATTCGGCTTCACCAAAAAAAGGACCGAAGTTAAGGACTCGACCTAAAAAAGAAGACCGAGCTCAAGCAGGGGCACTGTTCATACCCTGGGTCGAGGTGTCCGACCCGGGATGTTCGACAGACAAAGCGACCGACCTCTTCAGGTCAGGACAACCTGACCTCTTCCCAAAAGAGGTCGGTCAAGTCCCCAGGAAAGCTCAGAGAAGGGCCCAAATAGAGGAACACACCCCAAATCCTATGGCGGCCCAAGCCTACAGAGAGAAGGGCGGTTCCCTTGAAGATAAGATGACCTCACTTAGAGATAAGATAAAGATAAGATAAGATAACTAACTTATCTTATCCACAGGAGGCCACATCTCACCATTATAAATATACTGGAGCACCCAGGTATAACTCATACTCTGATTCTACTAAATACCTGCTTAATACCCTTGCTAACTTAAGCATCGGAGTCCCTTGCAGGTACCCCCTACCCTCCGGGGACGAAGGATCAGCACCATCACCAAGTCCAACAAGTCGGACACAACATCTCCGACCCACACAGAAGATCTCGTCCGAGATCGACCTACAGTTTCAGGTAACCCTCGGAACAGATACTAATAGTAATAAATTATACTCATTAAAAGAAAGATTTGAATGATGTTAATAACAATTTATTGAGTGTTTTATTTCCTCAAAAAAGCAGCAATTCATTTAGTTCAATAAACGTATTACATGTCTAAGATAGACTAACCATAGAAAAGAAAAAGGAAATATACTCAAATGTCTTAGGAAATAACATTAAGAAAAAGAAAGAAAGAAATTATGAAGTGAGATGTCTTTAAAACTCTTTTATCATGGCTTTAGCCTTCATCACTACATACTAAGGTGAGATGATGTTGTTCTCGAAGCTCAGATCCAAGCATTTTTTGCTCTTCAAATCTTTTATATGAGTAATATCGATGTAAGTGCAACCTTCTCCTTCCAACCCACTTCCTTCTTTAATTTTTTCAAGAGCCAAGACCACCATTTCCAAAATTGATTTAGGAGAATTAGTAAATCTAGTTTTTGAAGCTGATTTCATACCAAAAAAGTTGAGCTACAGAGCAGAATAGAAGAGAATGAAAGATAGATTCCCCTGGTTGCCGACAGTTAGAGTAGAAGTCTTCGATAGATAGAAATTGTTGTTTGAGCTTTCTTCTGACTGGCAAACCACCGTGGAGAGCTTTTTAGATAAACATTTTTACATTTGTCGATATGATAGCTTACATGTTGCTTCCCAGATTTCTTTTTTGTTGTAGATTTCTGGGAGTTGATCTAATGGGGATGATAAAATTGAAACACAACTCGGTACCCTGAAGAAACAGAACAATAGCCATTATTCTCCAACTTTTAGGTAATTTCATCTTCATTATCACTTATCTCTATCTATAGATGTAATATTCTAACTTTTAGCATGTCATGATTGTACCAAAGTGAGGCGTTACTAACCTATTTTCCTTATTTACTATTTAATATTGAGCCTTTAGTTCAATTTCACGTTTCAATTTTATCGGATGTGCCGGAAACTTTTTTTATTAATCAAACTCATTCATCAAAGGACACCAAGTAATAATAATCACATAATTATTAATAGTAATAAATATTATACAAAAGAATCCAAAAGAAACTCAGATACAATTCCTATCCCTCTGTATAAAATAAAATCTTAAATAACAAAGGCGAGGGAATTCTATGAAAACAACTCAACACATAAACTTAACTTAAATAAAACTCATAATCAGCCGCAGCTTCAAACTGAGTCTCCGAACCTGTGTCACTGAAAGTGTGGAAGATTTAGGGGTCAGAACAAACCACTAGTTCTTAGTAGGGAATAGGAATGCTGTAAAATTAATGAAATAAAATGCAAATAACTAACTTTACTCAATAAAACTATTTTATTAAACCTTTGGAAATACTTTTTATTTTTACTTTATTAACTTATTACCTTCTTTAAATTTTCAAACTTAAACTAATCTCAATCACAACCTCAGTTCCCAATAACAGAGAAAGAATAGCACAAGAAATAGATCAACAAACAAATAAATTGCAATAAGACAAACAAGTCAAGCAGCACAATCATAGAGAAAATATAACAAGAACAACAAGACTAAATGCAAATGCGCAATCAATATAATGCATGTCTATCCTAAGCAGGCCATGAGCTCATGCGTCGGTTGTCTACCCGCAACCCGACGTTACTCATGGCGAACCCCGAATATGGTTTCTTTACTGTGTCAGTTAGACACCTTGGCATCACAATTACCCGTGTCATTTAGGGCTCTTCATAATAACATTTTAATGTGTATCATAGTAAGAAACAGTGCTATCAGTTAGGCGAACATTCCTACATTAGCAACCTCAAGCTATCAGTTAGACGGGCCCTTTCGCATTAGCAATTTGGCACAAGGCCCATTCACATTCAATTTTCATAATTCTTTATCCATTTCAATTATTTATTTCATTCATGACTTTTCATTTTCTTTCTTTTCGTTATTCCTCCACATCACCAATTACATACTCATACCTTTGCATCACCACATAACTATACATACCTCTGCATCACCTTATTATTATTCATACTTTTGCATCACCATACATTCATTCACCTATAATAACCTCAAAATGTTTAATAAAAATTCCTCTTCTTAATAAATCAAATTTGAATCATTAGTTAAAATAAGAATCTTTTCTCAATGGTGTAAACTTAGAACATTATACTTTTCTTGAAAAACTGAAAGCAAAATAGAATAAGTCTTTAAATCAGGTTTTCCTTTGAATAACGCTTTAAGTAAAGCCTCGAAGTGTTATAAAAATTTCTGCAGCATTTCCTCTAGAATTCAGGCTTTGCCACCCTTCAAGGGTTTCAACCAAACCATTTTCAATTCTCAGAAAATCACTTCCAAGAAATCAACAAATCAAGTCCAATGTCCAAAACATTTATAAATATGAAATCTAACCAGTTCCAATGTCAAAATCATTTCCAATTCTCAATTTATTACCAATAAAACAAATTTTCAATATAAAGCCCTCTTCTTAATATGAGTAAATATGTAAACCAAATGTTTTCTAATATAAAATCATGTCTCAAAATAAGCCTGTAAATCAGATTTTTAATATAAAGTTCCTTCTTAATGTAAATACATAATTAAATCAGATTTTCAAAACAAAAACACCTTTTCGTATACTTTTTACAAAAATTTGGACAACATCTCCCTTTAACATTGGACTTTACCACCCATGCGGGCTCCCTCAGATTCCTCACTTCCCAAACCAAATTCAAATCCAACTCCATTCAACAATTATCAATACAACAATTTCTTCAATAACTAACTCATCATCTTTCAATTTAACAAGTAATACTAATTTAATCACCTTTCACAGCCACAAGTCAACCAATTCATCAATTAATGACGCACAACATTTATAAATTATTTGCAATTACTCACTAGACTTCAATGGCATTCATAAATTTAAATAATTAATTTTAAAATAAATCCCCTACCTCAGCTAGTCAAAATCCACAAAATTAAGCGTGACTCTAACTTCGTTTCAACTTGCAGCAGCAGCTGCAACAACTTTAAACCAAATTAGTAACAGCAATGCCATCGAACAATTTGCAGTGGTATTGACATAACCCTAACATATTAACATCTCAACATTCTCGATCAGCCATGGAAGTAGAACGATAACAATGAGGGTTTTGGAATAAGGACAACTTACTAAAACTTGAAAAGAATAGAGGAATGGAGCAGCAGCAATAACAGCTTTGTTTAAGCACAAACAACCCCACGGCCACTATTACGGCAGCACTGACTTCGGCACACAAAAGGGGAACCAAAAACAGAGACAAGGCTGAGCAACTAACGGAGACGGTGGCTTCGCAACAGCAGCGGTGGCGACTCCTGCCAGTGATAGCGACGAGCTCCCGTGACGATGACGGCGACTGGGTGCAGCGGTAGTGACTGGATCGGCTTCCTCTCTCTCTCTCATCTTTCACTCTCTCTCATCTTCGTGCGCTGTCTTTCTCTCTCTTTTCAAAGCTCAACAGCAGCTAGTCATCGGTGGAGCGCGATGGCTCCTCTTCACCGATAGCGGCGGTGACTGGCGCGAGGAAGTGGTGGTCCCAAGCTCGCGACTCTTATCCTCCATGTCGCTCTCTCTCTCGCTCGTGAACTCTTTCTCCTTGTGGCTCTGCTCCTAGATTGCGATGTGGCAGGGTGGTGGTTTTCTCTCAGATCTCACTCTCTCTTCCCTTTCTTCCATTTCTTCAATCCTCCTCTTATCTGATTTCTTTTGTTCCTTTATTTCTGCTGGGGAAAGGGCAGTGTTGAGTGTGGTGAGGAAGTGAACGTGTAACATTGAGGGATGCACATGTGGAGAGGAGGAGGGTTACCTGTGTGTGTGTGGGTTGGGTAGAAGGGATTAGGGTTTGGAATTGGGAATTTAGGGTTTTGTGTTTGAAATTAGGGATTTTGGGTTTTTTAGTAATTTTAATAAAATTAAAGGTAATAGAGTAATATTTGAAATCAAATTTAATCAAATAATAATATTTATGAAAATACTATTTAATTATCACTTACAATTTATTTTTCAAATAAAGACTCTAATTCATTAATTAGAGATAATTAAATTAATTTTTTAAATTATAAAATAATGTTCAAAATCTAATTATTCAAATTAGCACATATAAAATCCTCATTGTTTTTAAATCACTAAAGCTTTAAATCAATATTAAGAAAGTACTCAATCAATACAAAAATTTCTGAAAATATGCTCTCAAATAAATAAAATAAATCATAAATAATTTATTATTAATTTTTCAAAATCTGGGGTCTTAAATCTTACCCCACTTATAAAATTTTTCGTCCTTGAAAATTGATACAAAACAAAAGAGGCTTATATTAACTATAATTTTAAAGATAATTAAGGAAGAGGAAAAAAAGGATATCAACATATATACATATATACAGTTCCAATTACTTGTATTTTCAGATGGTATAAAGGTATAAGGGTAGAAGTGCGCAATGCAGAAGTTACGAGGCAAGCTTGTCACAATATGTCATGGCTCATGCATGTGATGATAAGGCAAGGCAGCGAAAGGTTATAAAACAGGTTGGGGTTAAAACGATGTGATTAACGTTCGCATACTAATCTCGTATCAGCTTAGAGTTGCAACTTTCCAACTTCAACTTCTAACGTTTACCAAACCCCACGATATACGTTACCTATTAGTTCTATTTCGCCTACTATAACCC
This sequence comes from Arachis duranensis, assembly GCF_000817695.3. Taxonomy (NCBI): domain Eukaryota; kingdom Viridiplantae; phylum Streptophyta; class Magnoliopsida; order Fabales; family Fabaceae; genus Arachis; species Arachis duranensis. The sequence continues at coordinate 32,268,776 of NC_029781.3, forward strand.
GTTAACTTTTCCGTACACATAACCATCAACGTTAAGTTGGCCAAACTTAACATCAGCAGATATGCAATGGTAAGCTAACAACGTTAATCAATAGACAGTCATGTGCATAAAGCTCTAAATCTCGTCATTCGAACAAGACCTATAACATGACAAACACTCAGAGTATGCAATAAAGCACAGTCAGTCTATTCCCAAGGCTCTAACAGGAACGATATGTTTTGATACCATAATGTAACATCCTAACTTTTAGCACGTCATGATCATACCAAAGTGAGGAATTACTAACCTATTTTCCTTATTTACTATTTAATATTGAGTCTTTAGTTTGATTTTGCGTTTCAATTTTATCGGATGTGCCGAAAACTTTTTTTTCTTAATCAAACTCATTCATCAAAGGACACCAAGTAATAATAATTACATAATTATTAATAGTAATAAATATTATACAAAAGAATCCAAAAGAGACTCAGATACAATTCCTATCCCTCTGTATAAAATAAAATCTTAAATAATGAAGGTGAGGAAATTCTGTAAAAATAACTCAACACATAAACTTAACTTAAATAAAACTCATAATAGCCCTGATGAGCGGATAATTTGTACGCTTTTTGGCATTGTTTTTAGTATGTTTTTAGTATGTTTTAGTTAGTTTTTAGTATATTTCTATTAGTTTTTAGTTAAAATTCACTTTTCTGGACTTTACTATGAGTTTGTGTGTTTTTCTGTGATTTCAGGTGTTTTCTGGCTGAAATTGAGGGACATGAGCAAAAATCTGATTCAGAGACTAAAATGGACTGCAGATGCTGTTGGATTCTGACCTCCCTGCACTCAAAGTGGATTTTCTGGAGCTATTAGAAGCCCAATTGGCGCGCTCTCAACGGCGTTGGAAAGTAGACATTCTGGGCTTTCCAGCAATATATGATAGTCCATACTTTGCCCAAGATTTGATGGCCCAAACCGGCGTTCAAAGTGACCATTAGAATTCCCAGCGTTAAACGCCGGAACTGGCACAAGGATGGGAGTTAAAAGCCCAAACTGGCATAAAAGCTGGCGTTTAACTCCAAGAGAAGTCTCTACATGAAAAATGCTTCAATGCTCAGCCCAAGCACACACCAAGTGGGCCCAGAAGTGGATTTTTATGTCATTTACTCATCTGTGTAAACCCTAGGCTACTAGTTCTCTATAAGTAGGACCTTTTACTATTGTATTTTCATCTTTGGATCTTTGGATCATTTTAGATATTTTGATCATCTTTGGATCATTTTAGATCTTTTGATCATCTTTGGACGTCTAGTTCTTAGATCATGGGAGGCTGGCCATACGGCCATGCCTAGACCTTGTTCTTATGTATTTTCAACGGTGGAGTTTCTACACACCATAGATTAAGGTGTGGAGCTCTGCT
>NC_029781.3:32270261-32270592 GCF_000817695.3 Arachis duranensis
AACTTGATGAATGTGATGATCCGTGACACTCATCATCATTCTCACCTATGAACGTGTGCCTGACAACCAACTCCGTTCTACCTTAGATTGGGTGGATATCTCTTGGATTCTTTAACCGGAATCTTCGTGGTATAAGCTAGAATTGATGGCGGCATTCAAGAGAATCCAGAAGGTCTAAACCTTGTCTGTGGTATTCTGAGTAGGATTCAATGATTGAATGACTGTGACGAGCTTCAAACGCGCGATTGTGGGGCGTTAGTGACAGACGTAAAAGAATCACTGGATTCTATTCCGACATGATCGAGAACCGACAGCTGAATAGTCGTGCCGT
>NC_029781.3:32271291-32273934 GCF_000817695.3 Arachis duranensis
TGTTTCTCATATGCATTCTCAATTTGTTAGTGTCAATAGTATACAAACTTCTAAGTTTGGTGTCTTGCATGCATTGTTTATTTGATTTTAATTGCATTTTGATTATTCCTCTTTGTTAAAAATCCAAAAATATTTTTAATTTGTGTCTTTTCAAGTCAATAATACAGAGAATTGAAGATTCAGAATATACAGCAGAAGAATTATACAGAAAAAGCTGGGCGTTCAAAACGCCCAGTGAAGAAGGGCAAACTGGCGTTTAAACACCAGCCAGGGTGCCTGGCTGGGCGTTTAACGCCCAAAAGGGTAGTAGTTTGGGCGTTAAACGCCAAAATGTGCACCATTCTGGGCGTTTAACGCCAGGATGGCACAAGAGGGAAGATTCTGTTTTTAATTCAAAAATTTTTTCAGGTTTTCAAAATGGCACAAGAGGGAAGATTTTGTTTCAAATCAATTTTTTTTTTAGTTTTCAAAATCTTTTCAAAATCAAAATCTTTTTCAAATCAAATCTTTTTCAAAATCAATCTCTTTCCATTTTCAAAGATACTTGTTATCAATTAATGATTTGATTCAACAATTCAAGTATGTTGCCTTTTCTGTTGAGAAAGGTTTAATGTTTGAATCATATCTTTTCTTGTTAGCCAAGTCATTAATTTTCAAAATCAAATCTTTTTAAATTGTTTTTCAAATCATATTTTCTCAATCACATCTTTTTAAAACCATAACTTTTCAATCATATCTTTTTAATCACATCTTTTTCAAAATAGTTTTTTTCAATCAAAATCTTTTTCAAAAATCACTTGATTTCTTTCCCACTCTTATTTTCGAAAATTAATTAAAGTTTTTCAAAATGTTTTTAAAACCTTTTTAATATTTTCGAAAATTTCTTCCCCTCTCCTCACATCCTTCTATTTATGGACCAACACTATTCCTTAATGCACAATTCGAACTCCATCTTTCTTGATAAGTTTGAATTCTCTACTTCTTCCTTCTATTTTTCTTTTCCTCTGACACCTCAAGGAATCTCTATACTGTGACATAGAGGATTCCATATTTCCTTGTTTTTTCTCTTTCATATGAGCAGAAGCAAAGACAAAAGCATTCTTGTTCAGGCTGATCCTGAACCTGAAAGGACCTTGAAGCGAAAGCTAAGAGAAGCTAAGGCACAATTCTCTGTAGAGGACCTAATAGAAATCTTCAAAGAAGAAGAACCCATGGCAGCCGAAAACAGCAACAATGCCAACAATGCAAGGAAGGTGCTGGGTGACTTTGCTGCAGCTACTCCGGACTTCTATGGGAGAAGCATCTCTATCCCTGCCATTGGAGCAAACAACTTTGAGCTTAAGCCTCAATTAGTTTCTCTAATGCAACAGAATTGCAAGTTCCATGGACTTCCATTGGATGATCCTCATCAGTTTTTGGCTGAATTCTTGCAAATCTGTGACACTGTCAAGACTAATGGGGTTGACCCTGAGGTCTACAGACTTATGCTATTCCCTTTTGCTGTAAGAGACAGAGCTAGAATATGGTTGGACTCACAACCTAAAGAAAGCATTAACTCTTGGGAAAAGCTAGTCAATGCCTTCTTGGCAAAGTTCTTTCCACCTTAAAAATTGAGTAAGCTTAGAGTGGAAGTCCAAACCTTCAGACAGAAGGAAGGAGAATCCCTCTATGACGCTTGGAAAAGATACAAACAATTTATTAGAAAGTGTCCCTCTGATATGCTTTCTGAATGGAGCATCATAGGTATTTTCTATGATGGTCTCTCTGAACTAACCAAGATGTCTTTGGATAGCTCGCTTCATCTGAAGAAGAAGCTTATGATCCTGAGAACCCTTCAATGGAAGAGGTGAATTACATGGGAGAACCCTATGGAAACACCTATAATCCTTCATGGAGAAATCATCCAAATCTCTCATGGAAGGATCAACAGAGACCTCAACAAGGTTTCAACAACAATAATGGTGGAAGAAACAGGTTTAGCAATGGCAAGCCTTTTCCACATCTTCTCAGCAACAGACAGAGAGTTCTAAGCAGAACCACTCTGACTTAGCAACCATGGTCTCTGATCTAATCAAAACCATTCAAAGTTTCATGAGTGAAACAAGGTCCTCCATTAGAAATTTGGAGGCACAAGTGGGTCAGCTGAGTAAGAAAATTACTGAACATGGCCGAATTTGGAGAGGAGGGAGAGGCAGTGAACGCCACTGAGGAAGACCTCCATGGACGTCCACTGGCCTCTAATGAGTTCCCCAATGAGGAACCATGGGAATCTGAGGCTCCCACTGAGGCCATAGAGATCCCATTGGATTTACTTCTGCCATTCATGAGCTCTGATGAGTATTCTTCCTCTGAAGAGGATGAGTATGTCACTGAAGAGCAAGTTGCTAAATACCTTGGAGCAATCATGAAGCTAAATGACAAGTTATTTGGTAATGAGACTTGGGAGGATGAACCCCCTTTGCTCACCAAAGAACTGGATGACTTGTCTGGGCAGAAACTGCCTCAAAAGAGACAGGATCCTGGGAAGTTTTCAATACCTTGTGCCATAGGCACCATGACCTTCAAGAAGGCCTTGTGTGACCTAGGGTCAAGTGTAAACCTCATGCCTCTCTCTGTAATGGAGAAGCTAGGGATCTTTGAGGT
>NC_029781.3:32274043-32275526 GCF_000817695.3 Arachis duranensis
TGTTCTGGTAAAAGTTGAAGACCATTACATCCCTGCTGATTTCATAGTCCTAGAGACTAGGAAGTGCATGGATGAATCCATTATCCTTGGCAGACCCTTCCTAGCCACAGTAAAGGCTGTGATTGATGTTGACAGAGGAGAATTGATCATTCAAGTGAATGAAGAATCCTTTGTGTTTGAGGCTCAAGGATATCCCTCTGTCATCATGAAGAGGAAGCATGAAGAGCTTCTCTCAAAACAGAGCCAAACAGAGCCCCCACAGTCAAACTCTAAGTTTGGTGTTGGGAGGCCACAACCAACCTCTAAGTTTGGTGTTGAACCCCCACATTCAAACTCTAAGTTTGGTGTTGGGAGGTTCCAACATTGCTCTGAGCATCTATGAGGCTCCATGAGAGCCCACTGTCAAGCTAATGACATTAAAGAAGCGCTTGTTGGGAGGCAACCCAATGTTTATAATTAACTATTTTCCTTGGTTACTTTATGTTTTCTGTAGGTTGATGATCATGAGAAGTCACAAAATCAATTGAAAAAGCAAAAACAGAAAGAAAAACAGAAAGAAAAACAGTACACCCTGGAGGAGAACTTGCTGGCGTTTAAACGCCAGTAAGGCTAGCAGATGGGCGTTTAACGCCCAGTCTGGCACCATTCTGGGCGTTTAACGCCAGAAAGAGGCACCAGACTGGTGTTAAATGCCAGTAAAGGGCAAGAAGTTGGCGTTAAACGCCAGAAATGGGCACCAGCCCGGCGTTTAACGCCAGAATTGGCATAGGGAGCAATTTTGCTCGCCACTTGGTGCAGGGATGACTTTTTCTTGACACCTCAGGATCTGTGGACCCCACAGGATCCCCACCTACCCCACCACTCTTTCTCATCTTCACTCCTTCATTTTCACACAACCTAAACACTACTTCTCCCCCTTTGGCCGAACCACAAAGCCATCTCCATCTCCTTTATTTCTTCTTCTTCTACTCTCTTCTTTCTTCTTTTGCTCGAGGACGAGCAAACCTTTTAAGTTTGGTGTGGTAAAAGCATTGCTTTTTGTTTTTCTATAACCATTTATGGCATCCAAGGCCAGAGAAATCTCTAGAAAGAGGAAAGGAAAGGCAAAAGCTTCCACCTCCGAGTCATGGGAGATGGAAAGATTCATCTCAAGGGTGCATCAAGACCACTTCTATGAAGTTGTGGGCTTGAAGAAGGTGATCCCCGAGGTCCCTTTCATACTCAAAAAGAGTGAATATCCGGAGATCCGACATGAGATCCGAAGAAGAGGTTGGGAAGTTCTTACCAACCCCATTCAACAAGTCGGAATCTTAATGGTTCAAGAGTTCTATGCCAATGCATGGATCACCAAGAACCATGATCAAAGTGTGAACCCGGACCCAAAGAATTGGCTTACTATGGTTCCGGGGAAATACTTAGATTTTAGTCCGAAAAATGTAAGGTTGGCATTCAACTTGCCCATGATGCAAGGAGATGAACACCC
>NC_029781.3:32276290-32278575 GCF_000817695.3 Arachis duranensis
GTTGGCTCTTGAAAGAATGATGAAAAAGGAGACATGTTACTGAGGATCTGAAAAATCATAAAAATGATTCTTGAAGCAAGAAAAAGCAGTGAATACAAAAAAAAGAAGGAGAAAAACGAAAAAAAAAGAAAAAGAAAAGAAAATATAATAATAAAGTTGTGATCCAAGGCAAAAAGAGTGTGCTTAAGAACCCTGAACACCTCTAATTGAGGACTCTAGCAAAGCTGAGTCACAATCTGAAAAGGTTCACCCAATTATGTGTCTGTGGCATGTATATATCCGATGGTAATACTGGAAGACAGAGTGTTTTGGGCTACGGCCAAGACTCAATAAGTAGCTGTATTCAAGAATCATCATACTTAACTAGGAGAATCAATAACACTATCTGGATTCTGAGTTCCTATTGATGTGTGGAAAATGATCCAACACAAAACTCACCGGCAAGTGTACCGGGTCGCATCAAGTAATAATAACTCACATGAGTGAGGTCGATCCCACAGGGATTGAAGGATTGAGCAATTTTAGTTTAGTGGGTGATTTAGTCAAGCGAATCAAGTTTTGGTTGAGTGATTTGTTTTTAACGAAAAGTAAATGACAGTAAATGTAAAGGGGGAAGGGAAAAGTGCAGTAAATTAAAGAACAGGAAAGTAAATTTGCAGAAACTTAAAGAACAAGAAAGTAAATGACTAAAACTTAAAGTGCAAGAAACAATAACTGCAGTAACTTAAATGGCAAGAAAGATAAATGACTTGAATATAAATGGGATTTGAGGACTGGGATTGCAGAATCTAAACAAAGAAAAAGTAAATTGCAACAATTGATTGAGCAGAAGTTAAATCAGAAGTAATGAGCATTCAAACAGAAAGGAAATAAAATGCAGCAGAGGTTCACAGAAGAACCCAAGTAAATTGTGATCTCAGGACTCAAGGGATTAGGTAGCAGAGCCTAAAACCCAATTTTCTTCCCAGATCCGAGTTGTCTAAGCAATTGACAGAAAATTAAAGAAGAAGCAATAGAAGAACAGAAATAAAATTGAATTATGCAGAAAACAAATTGAAAAGAGTTTGGATGGGAATTGAGACAGAATTTCCTCAATTTCACACACCCAAAACTCAGAAACAGAAGAGTAGAATTGCCCAAGTAAGGATGAGGAAGGAGATCAGTCAATTCTCCCTTGATCCTCTTAGTGCTCGGTCAAGTCTCTCAAGAAAGCTCAAAGAAAGTGCAAATTCAAAGGCTAAGCCAAAAGTAAGTCAAAAAATAAAAGTTCAAAAAAGGTCCTAATTACATCAAACTAGCTTCTATTTATACACTTTCTATTCTTGGATTTTGGGATTTGGATGGGCTTTTGATTTGGTGAAGAAATGAATTCAAATGGATTTTTAATTTGAATTTTTGGCCCATTAAAAGTCACTCCCAGGAGGCTGCCCTGCCCTTGTGGAGGGCAGGGCAGAAAATTGATGCATGGTGGTGCGGTCTGGTGCGTGTGATGCTGCCCTGCCCGCGCCAAGGGCAGGGCAGGAAAGGTTGGTGCACCAGAAATCCCTTGGTGCTGCCAGAATCAGGAATTGGTGCGCCAGAATTAAAAATTGGTGCGCCAGAATTGAGCTTGGTGCATAGGATGCTGCCCTGCCCTCGCGGAGGGCAGGGCAGAAAATTTTGGTGCTGCCAGGAACGTGCTTGGTGCGCCAGATGCTGCCAGGAACGAGAGTTGGTGCGCCAGATGCTGCCAGGAACGTGAGTTGGTGCGCCAGATTTGCTTCTTGGTGCGCCACACACAAAATGTTGCCCTGCCCGCGCCAAGGGCAGGGCAATGTTCCCTCTTGCACGTCCCGTGTTCGAAACACGGCTGGCACACACACTATATTAATTTCCTTGGTTTCTTGGCACGGCACTCAACCTTAGTCCTTGGCTTCTTCATGGTTCCTTGTTCGAGTCTTGTGGCATGCATGGGTGACATTTTTCCCTTGAATTTCTTCCTTAGAGAGCCCGATTCTGCCCTTGTGGAGGGCAGGGCAAGGTTCTCTTCCTCTTGGTCCCAAGGCACATTTTGTGCTCTGCCCTTGTAGTGGGCAGGGCAGAGTTGCCTTCTCTTCTTGGTTCTCTTATGTTGCCCTCCTAGAGGGCAGTCTGCCCTTGTGGAGGGCAATGTTGCCTCCCCCTTTGCATGCGGCACGCTTCCTATTGCTTTGGCCACGCTTTCCTTTCCTTAGACTACACTTCTTAGGCCACGCTTTTCCTTTTCTTTTCTTTTCTTCACCTATAATAAACCAAAACAACCACTC
>NC_029781.3:32278774-32278891 GCF_000817695.3 Arachis duranensis
TGCATAAATGCTAACAAAACAAGTGAAATTAGCTTGAAAAATAGGTATATGATGACTTGTCATCACAACACCAAACTTAAATCTTGCTTGACCCCAAGCAAGCATCAAAACTAAGAG
>NC_029781.3:32279062-32280081 GCF_000817695.3 Arachis duranensis
CTTTCCCTTTTCTTTCTGTTTTTGCTACCAAGGGCTTTTTCATTATTGATAAGAGTCTTTATAACAGCAATCTAACTCACACTTGAATGAGAATGATATTATGCAACAATTATTTCATGAGTTATGCATTTAATCAAACACATATACCACCACCAACTTCCATTCATACTTATGCAACATTGGATATTTTACTTTTCAATTCAAACCAAACTCTTTTATTTAAGCATATGGGAAATAAAACAATTTTCAAGCTAAGTGATGGATACAAGCATTATGCAGACTTATCATTTTTGGCAAACAATTTCACTTGCAACTAGATAAACACTTTAGCAAGACATACAAAGGTTCCCATGTTCGAAACAATACACAGCAGCAAGGATTAAGTTCAGATACAACCTTTGAAGTTGCAGCCCTTTGATTCTTCCTTCTGTTGTGTTCTCTATGAGTTAAAATGCATAGTGTCTTCAATTGTTGACTCATGTCCTGCATAATCCTCAAAGTTGCTTGCTTCTCAAGCCCTCAAAAGCTGGCGTTTTACTCCAAGAAGAGTCTCTACACGAAAATGCTTCAATGCTCAGCCCAAGCACACACCAAGTGGGCCCGAAAGTGGATTTTTATGTCATTTACTCATCTCTGTAAACCCTAAGCTACTAGTTCTCTATAAGTAGGACCTTTTACTATTGTATTTTCATCTTTGGATCTTTAGATCTTTGGATCTTTAGATCTTTTGATCATTTTAGATCTTTTGATCACGTTTTGGAGGCTGGCCTCACGGCCATGCCTAGACCTTGTTCTTATGTATTTTCAACGATGGAGTTTCTACACACCATAGATTAAGGTGTGGAGCTTTGCTGTACCTCGAGTATTAATGCAATTACTATTGTTCTTCTATTCAATTCAACTTGTTCTTGTTCTAAGATATCACTTTTTCTTCAACTTGATAAATGTGATGATCCGTGACACTCATCATCATTCTCACCTATGAACGTGTGACTGACAACCACCTCCGTTCTACCTTC